>NC_034591.1:109720297-109767797 GCF_900095145.1 Mus pahari
GAGAGAGAGAGAGAGAGAGAGAGAGAGAGAGAGAGAGAGAGAGAGAGAGAGAGAGAGGAGAGAGAGAAAGAAGATTTATTTTTAGATGTTTGCTTATGTGTATGTATGTTTATGTAAATATGTGCTACCTGTTTGCAGGTGACCATGGAGACAACATGGGTGTTGGATCTCCCAAGGCTGGAGTTTCAGGAAGTTGTGAGCTACATGACTTGGGTGTTGGGAACCAAACTCAGGTTCTCTGAAAGCAGCAAGTGCTCTTAACCACAGAGCCATCTCTCCATCCCCTCCAATATTTTTGTAATGCATTTGTACAATTATTAAGTATGAACTATGTAGTTAACAATCTGAGAATCTAGAGTTTTGGTCATGTTTATGAGTTTATTAAAAGAGAAGAAATAAGATTGATTTTTTTTCCTTTTGAATCCAAGAAGTATATCATCTACAATGTTCTCTACCTGTATGATCTCAGACCTTCTGAGTATTTGTCAGTGTTTGTGGTGTAGGGGCTGGGACTGGTAGATAGATATATAATTTGCCATCTGCTAATGCAGTGATGACTTGCAAAGAGAGAAGAAAAAATGTTGGTCTGGAAGAGTGAAACTCAGAAACTTTCCCAGAAATTCGTGTATAGGAGAGCCAAATCAATACATCTGGAAGAGCAGGCTCTATGAATAGTTTCCTCCAATGGGTTAAAAAAATTCAGCAGAGAAAGAACCAACATCCCAAGGTCACAAATCAGTGAAGACTACACAAAACAACATTTCTCTTCACAGAAAAGAGAAAGTGAATAATTGTGTAACCTCAAAGATTTTACTGACCTAAAAGTAAAGATTTGGTATCAAATATATTTTGGAAATGTTGAGGGTCACCGACCCTATGCTCATAAAAATATGAAAAGCCAAATTCTGCAGGGAGAAATCAATAAACTTAAAGGGCATCCTATTTCGTCATCCTCACTCAGCCTTTCATTTGGTGATGTCTGAAGACATTTTCCATTATCACAATGTAAGGGTATGCTGTAGGCACCGAGTAGGTAGTGGCCAAGGAAGCTGGGGAGCAGTCTATAATGCCCAGAAGGATGCTACGGAGAATGGAGTTCAATGGTCTCAAGAGTCACGTTTCAGAAGGTATGATTCATGCTTGTTTATGAAATAGAGATTGTACTAAAATCTTAGTTCCTAATCAGAATTATGCTCCCCATTTCCCAGACAAATGCTTATCAGAATTTATTTTACCATTGAATGAATTTCTCAAACAGAACCAACCTATTCAAACGTGACACTCGGGCCCACCTGTTGCTGGGGGCTCTTGGACTCCTACACGGGGGCAGAGTTCTACCACTGATGAAACATCTCATTAAGGAGAATCAAATAGGAACTCTGTCCTGAGATCTGGAGCACTATTCCTATCCACACAATCACTATTTCGTTTATAGAGGTCATTACTCAAGCCAGAATGTCCAGGTGAAATTCATCTTGCCATACCGGGCAGGCGGTGTCAGTACATATTTTCACTACCCCACCCCCACCAAGTGCTCCCCGCCTCTGGGGTAAAGGACACTCCTTGTTGGTTTGTGAATTCAGTCTGGCTAGACAATCTACTTTCTGGAGCCATCTGCTTTCAGCTTATCTTTGTAGACCTCACTGGGAATTGACAGATACGGAAGGTGTTCTAGGATCTCAGAATTGTATTTAACAGCATTGTCACGCCCTTCACCCTTTCAACGGAGATGACTTCGTTTTAACTAGACTTTTCAATTTTAGCATCTTTGAGGCATTGCGTGAGGTAAAATTCTGTTGGGCTATCCTGTCTTTGCTGGATGACTAATAGCATCCCTCTTTTAACTGTTTGATGCCTGGAGAACTGCCACTCCCACCTCCACTCGCGGAAGTCACTACCGGAAGCATCTCCAGACTGATTAAAGGTTCATTAAGGGATAAAAATCGCCCATAAATGAGAAATACTAATTTATCCTAAGGTTCCAGGAAAGTCCTTCAAGTTCCCAGAACTGGCTTGATTTGAATGGATGTTGAGGGGTCAGGGCACACAACCTTGTTGATAAATGGAAGGTGTAGGCCCATGTGAATTTCACTTCTGTAAAGTTAGGGACTTGGGTGTGTGGGAGCCTTGCTCTATGAAGAGTGTGCCATGTGGGACATGAAATCCTTTGCACCACATTTCACAGAATTTCAGTTACAGCAACAAGCTGATTCAGAGACAACCAGGAAGGAGGGATCATGGCTTCCTCAGGGCTTGCATGCAGAACTGCAGAAATAGGTAAGCTGGCTGCATGAGGGGTTTTAACTAAGTTCAAAGAAAACAAACAGCACACAGTTTTGGAAAAAGTCTTTTGTTTTCCAAGTTTAGACTTTGGGTAGGGGTATGCTAAAGGCAGGGATGTGCTATTGACTACAGTTTGAGAGCAGGGACTGAATTGAAAGGAAGCTGGGATTTCTTTGGGGAAGGGAGGCATAAAAGGCACAATTTTCAGATACCCAGAGGGCCTTTTATTTCAATTACACAGGGCAGGGGAAACCATAAAGGCAGAGAGAGAACAGGAAAGAGAAGACTAAGTAAGATGGGTAGATTCTATCCCAGGTGGGAGAGGGCAACACCCCCTATTGCTGTCATTACAGGGCCAAAGTGGGATTAGAAACAGCTCCCTAAAGCTTATCCAAAATTGCAGAGGCTTGAAATAAACCCAGATCTACTCTTTCCTCCCCTGTGAAGGAAAAGGCAATCTGAACATATTTTTTTTAAATAAGAATAACATATTTCGTAAAATTTCAAATATACATAAAAATTGCATCATCCCGGTTACATCCTCATCTAGAGTGCCCCAGCCACCAATATTAACACTCCCTCCTGTCTTCCTTTAGAGCCTTCCAACTTTCCAGTGTCAGCTTCCCTTTGCCTAGACACAGGCCAGGATCATTTCGCCTTTTCCTGATCAATCAGGTCATTTCCGAATGACTGGGGGTTTTGATTCTTTTTTATTTGATTTATTTATTTAGGTCTGAGTTGGTTTTGAAAATGGCTTAGGGGGAAATTCCTTGAATCTTGTTCTCAAGCTTAGGTGATTTGTGAAGGAGTGTAGGACTGGTAAGCACTTCTTGGTCATAGCCTACCTTCAGGAAGAGTAGCGTCATGGGTCAATTTGCAGGGAATACTTTTGCATGTATTTCAATCCTGTGTGTGTGTGAGAGAGAGAGAGAGAGAGAGAGAGAGAGAGAGAGAGAGAGAGAGAGAGAGAGAGAGCAGGGGTGGGGTTGAATGAGGGGGGGTGTCTTCAGTTTGAGGCATGACTGAACAGACCCACCCAGGTTTTCTTAACACTGCAGAGGATGATGGGATTTGCAAAGGCCAAGGACAAAACTGAAGGTGAAGAAGGAGAGGTCACCAGACAGCTCTGGAGTCTTCTGAAGTGTCTTTGAAATGGAGTCCTGCAAAGCTAATCTGCTCAGTGTCACCTACTGGGCTCAGTGAATATGAAAAGCTGTTTCCCTAAAGCTTTCCCTTCAGAGAGACAATGGTCTCTTGGAATTCTAGATTCTACAAGGTGGCTACCTGGTGCTCTCCATTTTCGCCCTCTCCTTAAAGGCATTAATCCGGCCTTGCCCTTCCAACCCACAGCATATGTAAACATCTCTCTCCTTAAGTGAACTTACTGCCACTATGAACTTGAACTCTGAGACGAAGGAGAGGAGTTTGTTTTAACAGCTGCTTTTACAATGAAATGCTGGAGTTAGTCCCTCCCAGGACAGCTGGTTCTGATAGTCTGCTTTTACACTATCCTGCTTTTTCTCTCATGCCCAGCTGTGGCCCGCTGACATTTTGTAAAATAAAGCACAAAACACCAGCAGGGCTAGAGAATGCTATGTGTTGGGGATATTCTACACAGGGACCTCTCAGTGCTGACACAGGAGTTGTCTTCAAGTTTACTTTGTTAAATTTGTTTTTTTGGCTAGTTTATAACTATATTTGTTACTATAATTGTTAAATATATACTGCCGCCAGGTTGTCCATCTGGTCGTCACTGCTACAGAAAGTTGCATAAAATTAAGGGTGACTATAGTTAATAGGTTTATAAATTAATACCTTTAAAAATGTAACTTTTTAGCCCTTATTTATAATTTTAGTGTTTAGGGTTTTGTTCTGAGTGGTATAGGGATAGAGTTTCAGGTCTGGTCCCTGCTAGCAATGCCTTACCACTGAGCTTACATACCGCTAACTGCTTTTTAACCCTTTGAAAAAAATCTTTTAGGACAGGGCGTGGCAAAGCTGCCCAGGCTGATTTCTTTGGTAGACCAGGCCAAGGCTTGGGGGTTCTACTTCCTCAAACGGCCTGGTTACTGGGATTACAGGACTATGCCACCAGGTCCCCTTTATGTGTCTAGTGTTGGTAACATGTTACTAGTGACTTCCATGTTGGAAAACAGGAGTACAGACTATTTCCCTCACTGCAGGATGTTGTCAGGCTGTGGAACAAGGCATGAAGTCTTTCACAGAGGAGCGGTGGGATGCAGATCTAGACAGGAATGGTGGACGTGTGTTATCTTCCTCATTACCAATGGCACATGTTTATTTTAGCTGCCAATGTCTCTTTTATAAACATCTAGGAAGGGAAGTTTTGGTTTTAAAGCTGTTCACAACAATAATCCCACTTCAAGGGAACTGTAGGGCGCAGGGAAGATAGTGCTCGTTCCACACATTCCAGGTCTTTTTATTGGCCTCTATTAAATAACAAGGAGAAATGTGCCCTCGGAGGATCACAACTTCCCCAGGAGGAGCCTCTGGGTCCCAGCAAGGAGGAGGCAGAGAGCCCAGTCCTCCATTGACTGTGGGCCTCAGGCCAACCAACCACATTTGGGATAAAATGTGTGAAGATTCTAGGACAGGGATTTAAAAATAAACAAACAAATGAACAAATAAAAGGTTTTTTTTTTTTTTTTAAGTTTCTGTTCCCACAGTGTTGGGTGTCTATTTAAAAATGATTGGACAACTTCACATGTACTCAGATTGGTGATTTTTATTTATTGAGTGAACATCATCAGGACCAGTGAGGCTGTGGGTTCTAGTTGCAGACTGTTCTTTTGAGTTTTAACTGGTGGAGCTGCTGGTGTGTCTGGTCTTTGGTTATGTGAGTTTGGCTTTCTCCATTTCCTGCAAAAATTTCCCTTTGTCATTCGCAACGCACAGCTTGGATTTGCTCTTTGCTGTGTCTGTCGTACCTATAACAGGACCCGGGCCACCGCACCTATAACAGGACCCGGGCCATCGCACCTATAACAGGACCCGGGCCACTGTACCTATAACAGGACCCGGGCCACGCACCTATAACAGGACCCGGGCCACCGCACCTATAACAGGACCCGGGCCATCGCACCTATAACAGGACCCGGGCCACAGTACCTATAACAGGACCCGGGCCACAGTACCTATAACAGGACTTGGGTCACGCACCTATAACAGGACCTGGGCCACGCACCTATAACAGGACCCAGGCCACCGAACCTATAACAGGACCTGGGCCACCGAACCTATAACAGGACCCGGCCACCGCAGGCACCTGGGAAGCACTTGCTGGGAAATAAATGGCTTTTATTTGGAAGGGAGAAAGGACACGTTGTTTACTCCTTTACATTCTCCTCCATGACAAACCTTCTGGATGGTCCTTGCTAAGCCCAGGATCCTCCCAGCCGATTACTCTTGGGTGCAACCCCTGCTGCCCCCTCCACAGTCCAGGGTTTTCATCCCTTTCCTAAATAGAGGACAACTCCTGAGTCAGGCAGAGGAAGCAGTCTCCCTTGGGACCTCAATCTCCCATCTCCAGCCCTAAATGAGTTGAACAAAGAGGTCTGCTAAGCTACTCTGAGCCAGCTGACAAAAGATGTGATGAAATAGCTCGCAGAAGACATGACATAGGCACACAGTCACCATAAACATAAAACAAATTTAGTCCATTGTCTTCTCTTCAATAAGTAGTTGCAGACATGTATTCTGATGGCTCTAGACACCCCAGACAGGGCTGTTTTATAAATAGTCTTAACCTATATTGGATTTAGTGAATATGTGATTTCCTATGTCATGGTATATTGATTTGAAAAAAAAATCCAAAAAAAAAAAAATGTATCCAGCCCAGGTTGAGCAAGACAATCAGAAGTTCAAGAACCAACCTAGGCAATAGCAAGATGTTGCCTCAAAATAAAATAGGTAGTGTGAACATTTCATTTTTAAAAGTGCTAGCAATATGCTTATTTTAGTAAACATATCAGTTAAATTTTTATATGTAATTATAGTTTTTTTCAAAGTTAAGATCTTATGTGATCACCCAACTCTGGTCAAAAACTCTGGCAATGCCCGCCTCAAGGCAGTCACATGACCTTTCTGTAACTGCTGGTTATGAGAAATTGCCAATAGCACCAATAATTTAGGATTTTCTGTTGTTGGGCTCAAATGTACAACGTCAGAATCAGCTCAGTATTTTTCAGGTTGGATGATAATTTGAATTTTAGGAATCTCCTACCAAAAGTCTCATAATTCATTGAACATAACCTGTTTTATGTCTCTCAAAATGGGAGGCACATTAATAGTGTAGGCACATGACAGGAGAGGTCTTGCCACTAAAGCAGATGATAGCAGCATGCAATGTGGTGTAACAGCGGTCCACCTCACAGGATAGCAAAAGGGCTGACATCAACACAGGCTGCTCAGTAAGGTGAGCTATGGTTATCATTACCTACTTTGCAATGCTATTTCATGAGGATCTCCTCTCCCTTATTTTGGATGTGTCGTGTGTAAGAACTACATATGGAAGGATGAAAAGGAGGATGGGTTGAGGCATTATCATGTGGATATACACTTTTGCAAAGGGAAGGCTGTCTTGGAACTTCCACCTTCATTGCTATTATATTTATCTTTCTTTAGTAATAAATACTTTCTGAAGCAGATTGAAGGTAAGCAAACAAAAGAAGTGCCAAACGGAAGCCTTCTGCAGCTGTCTAGGCAGAGACCCAGATGTAATCCTGTGTGTACACATTAGTGGTTTCTCTCAGAATCATCTCTTCTAGTCTTTTTTTTTTTTTCTTTTCCTTCTGGGTATGTTATACCATTATTTTCAAATTCAGTAAACAGAACATTCCAATTTCCATAGTTGTAACTCAATAAATAAAGACATTAATAGAAAAGAAAAAGCTACCAAACACAGTGCTAAGCCTCACAAATTTTTGTTTATCAAACTCATCATCACTTCTGATTCAGAATTCTTTTAAAGTAACCTATCAAAGTACACACTTTAGCCTAGCCAACGACATGAAGTTTAATACATGGCTGCTCAGAGTTTAGGGGTGGGCAACAGGACAGAGTTTACAAAATTAATGTATATATATATGTATATTTTTAATCAAAAGAAACATACATTCATTTCTAATTCATGTAGCCTATTTGCCTTCATAGTCAGCTCACACATACTAGTTTTTGAACATTGCTTATGAAATTAAATAACATGAAAAAATAAATATACTTTATTATATAAACACATAGAAATCTGTACCACTCAAAATATTCAGAAATATGTAGATGTGGCTGCTTAAAATTATTTTTAGCAATATGGTTGTGGTATTTATAATCTCTTTTTTTCTAGTGATATAATGAGGTTGTGAAACAATGATGTCAAACATATTCTCTTTCTAACTATAGGAACCGCACATTGTGATATGAAAATGAGGTAGACACAAATACTTAAGTTTGCCAGGCTTCCTTGCAAGCTCATAAACTCTCATCACTCAGGTCCGTAAGCACAGGCCTCAGTGGCTCAGAGACTGCTTATCGAGTTGTCATGGAAGCACCCAAACAAGCAGTTTCTGCCAAGAAGAACCATCTCCAGGATGATCAGCAAACAGAAATACGGGGCATTGCAAAAATTAAATGTCGCCAAACAGTCCTGCAAATGTGGCATCGATAGCGACACCACTTTCTTCTTCTAGATGGATTAGCTCAGTCTAGAACGCTCCTGACTTGTAAGACATTTCTTACTTCGCCTTGACAACAGAGAGTTCTCTTCCAGTTTGTCCCATTTGTCATGGGATAAGTGTGCTCTAGGACTGGCTCAATAGTTCAACAGAGCTGAAGAACACTGGTTCCCAAATAAACAATACCAAGAATCCAAGGACATTATTTTTAAACCTCCAGAAAAGACGTCTTTGCAGGATATTTTTCTCAAACATGTTTCTTTTTTTCTTCTTCTTCTTCTTGTTTGTTTTTGTTTTTGAGAAAGGGGTGTTACTTTGTGGCTCTGGCTGGCTGGGAATTTACTAGGGTCTCAAACTAGAGGTGATACCCCTGACAGAGACAGGGCCGCCAGTGTAATAAGCACGATTCATAGATCTGAGCCAGAGCCCGTGGTCTTTCTGAAAGGGTGGTTTGAATCTTAAATTCAAAGAAGCTTCATTGTAAAGACTCTGAAACTTGTAGCAACAGTGACCTGGGGTTTCTTTCTCAAATACTGCTCCTGCACAGGCAGCACTGACGACAGCTGTCTCCACTTGACCTTGGCTGTGTCACAGAGCAGTAGTTACTTTGTGATATGACAGTGTCTATGTGTGGGAGTCCCTGGGAGCAAAAGCAACCTGCTGAAGGAGTCATTACCACTGTGGCCTCTTGTCAGTCTAAGCTGCTTTCTGTTGGAAGCAAGACCTTAGCACCTCAAAACCTCAAAAGCCTTTTTTTTTCTTTGCAGTCTTGTTAACTTCACTGTAGTTACAATGGTAAAGCACCATAAAAAAGGACTTTATGGCTAGAAACAAGATTCACTGAGGTATGCCAAAATGTAAATTCTTAAGACATTATACCAGAGCATCCAAGTAAATAAAAATAAAATCAAAATCCTACAGAAAGAGTATGAATGATTGCTCTCTCACAGGTACATAAAATTAATATATTTAAATTATCTATCTACTTAAACAAAGGGCTTTTGATTTAATTCTTCAAAAAAAAAAATCAGAGTTTAAAAGCCTTGTAAAAGTGGCCTCTCTCTTAAGACAGTAGAATTGGAATCCAAGTCAAACAAACAATAGCTTTATGAGATTACATAGACAGTGAAGCTAGCTTTAAAACCCATAATCTGTATAGGCCAAAGCACAGAAATTTTAATCTCCTTTCTTCCTCTCTCATAGTTTAGATGACTGTATGAAGCCCCAAGAAAAACAGCAATATTAAATATACTCTTCAGTTCAAACAAGCAGCTTATACTTAAAATTTTAAGCTATTAAATTATCAATAGGAGATATACTGAGAGAATGTTCAAAGAAGAGAACAGAAACCAGCATATATATGTATGTACATACACACAGACACATATATGTGTATATTCATATATATATATATGTATATATATACAAGAAAATATATCCCCAATACTATATTTTATAACTCACTATGAATATATTTTTCCATTTTCCTAAACAATTTATTTTAGAAAAATATGGGATAATCTAAGGATTCTAAGGATTAAAATCCAGAGAAGGAAAAAACAGATTTCTTTTCTTCATCAAACCACAAGACTATGTAATAAGGAGGCTTGTAAGGTTCTCACAGGGGCCTAACCAGTGATGTTAGAACTAGTGACATACTGCCTTTGAGTGTGTGAATGGACTTGGGAGGATTAGCTCTGGCTGAGTGAGCATGCCACAGGCTCGGTAAGTAACATGTCATGGACAGTAGTATGTGGCAGTGACAGAGAAGTTGGGACTTTCAAAGGACATCCTGCCTGTCTTAAGTTTATCTCAAGCTCCTTCAAAGCATACACCTGGAAACGGTTCCAGTGTTGTAGACAAAATATCTTTAGAGAACCCTACAAGGGACATTGTAACTTTTCATAAACTCTGGAATAAAATCCCACAGCCCAGCTAAGGAGCACAGTCTAGCTCCTGTTTCCACTTCTAGCTCAGTTGAGTACAGAACCTTGAAACTAGGTTATAACCAATCCCGGCAGATGCAGCCACAGATGCTGAAACCCCTGACTTGGAGAAGCATCAGTGGGTGCCAATTATACCACTCCAGTTGATCTGCTCTTTATCTGGTACTAGGAATGAGTAAGAGCTTCCCAGGACCCCACTGAATAAAAAGGGCTTCTGGAAATAACTTTATATAATGGCTGATTTCAGCTTCACTGCAATTAATGTGCTTATAGAATATTTACTGGACTTAGACACATCAGACCTACTTTATCCATAATTTTGGCCACAGCTTACCCAAGGTTTTGTGTTGACATGGTTAATCCTTCTGTTTGCTTAGAACTGCCCCAGAAGTTTGTATAGTATTTACAGTGGCAAACCTGCCTCACCATGTCAGCTACTGGCTAGGAGCAAAGTTAAAAACTGGTTTCAGATGGACTTTCTGTCTTGGGGGCAGGGAAGAGATTCTAGATACCTTGAAAGATATTGGGTCACTGATTATTACACTGAATAATAATAATAATAATAATAATAATAATAATAATAATAATAATAAATCTCCTGTATTTCCAAAATGACTAGTCTATTGGTCGGTGTAGATTTCCTGTTGATTGTGCTAAGGTATAGTCAAGTTTCACAAAAGCAAATGATAGTCACTGAAGAAAAAAAAATGCCTGGCCCTCAACAAGTAGGAACCTTCCTCCAATAGTCAGAGCTACCACAACTTAGAAAGCGAAGATTGGCTGCTACCAGCTGTTTCTCTAAATCATTAGCAATATGCACGTACACAGCTCTTCTAGGCACAGGAAGCTACTTCTTGGTGCCATGCCTGCATGAGGTATATGTTTTCTATAAAGTTACTTTGACAGTGTCATCCAGTGTCAATTCTACTGTGCTATACTAGGGAGAATGTAATAGGACTCTCACAGCACAGTATCTAGAGTGCCTTCATGGGTGTGACAGTTCTCCGCTATGAAGGCATGCCCCAGATTACTTCTAACAATTGTCTCAGAGCTTGGGGAACAAACATGAAGCATTAGGTCCGTACCGAGCTCCATGGGCCAGTACTCCATGCAGCATCTTGTGGACAAGCATGCGTGTTGCACTGCTCACGGTCAGTAGGTTTGTCCAGGACTTCACAACTCAAATCTGGGAATCGGTCACCGTTGGCCCGCTGACAGACCACCAGTCTTGTCCGCATGCCTCCACCACACAGCTTGGTACACTGGGAGAGGGACAAAGAACGCTACAGTTATTTTGTGTGAACAGCACATGACAAATTCTATTTCCACATAGGAAACTTTTCTTGGCTATACTTTATTATAGCATTGGGGTAGTCTAAATCTGACAGGCAGAGCCAAGGCAAATTGCCAGTGATGATACAGCCAATGGACCATGGTTCCTCCTGTGAACATCAGTTATTCCTCAGTGAAAGCTTCCTTTCCATCTATAATAAGGACTTTTAGATAGTTTATCTTATCAGGTTGAGAACACAGGTACTTGCTCATATGTATAAACTTAAGGTTGGGAAGTTAATCTCAATCCATTAACCAGTAGCTAAGATAAAATTCTTTGAGGTATACAACACGCACATAAATAAATGTAACTAGAAACTACTCAATATCAAATAAAGCAACAATGGCTTGGCCAGTTTTATTTTATTTGATGGCAGTTGATAATTTCTTTCTTTGGTTTTTATTTAGAGACAGAGTTTCACCATATAGTCCAGGCTGGTCTAGAACTCACTGTAATCCAGACTGGCCCCTTGCCTCAGCCTCCCATGTGTTGAGATTATAAACATGAGCAACCAGGCCCAGGTTCAAATTTTATTTTTAAATGTTCCTGGGGATTTAATCCAAGGACTGAGTTTTACATCATCCCACATGTTCCAGCAACTTCTATGAAACTGTCATGGACGAGCCTTTGCCGATTCTCTTATTCCAATTCTGATGCTCAACTCTATTTCAAACCTCAGGACAGGTACAGTTGTCCCCCAGGATGAGCCATCGGCCTGGCAGCAGTGAGTGCTAGCTGAAGTTCCCACTGCTGGCAGGACTCACAGTTGTGAGACAGGAACAAGTTGTATTTCTTGGACAGCACTGCTGTGCTCACATCCAGGAACACAGACATTCAGTTTCCCTGCTGCGTCAAGGCCAGCTCTCCCACAACATTTGGAAGGGTCAGCCCATGATAATGAAAGCATTGCAGCGAAGGCGTAGACTCAGCTGGCTTGGATCCAACTACAGAAGCCTAATTATGGATCCCACAGGACAAAACTGCACAAAGTGCTGGGAAGACTCACATCAAACCTTCCTCCCTCCTCCCCCCTCCTCCCTCCCTCCCTCCCTCCCTCCCTCCCTCCCTCTCTCCCTCCTTCATCAGCACTTCCCAGAATGATATCAGTGAGAGGCAACAAAAATCCCCGGAACAATTGCCTGCGATTTCTAGGTTATGTGTATGAGCTGATGAGACACAAGACTGTGGACAAGTGGCCCCATTGTCCCCTTTGTCTTTTTCCTTTCTCCTAGTGCTGGGGTCTCCCAGGTGTTGATTGTCAGACTTTAATTGGTAAACAGTTATGACAGAACAACTCAACGAACTTTAAATATGTGCTTTTCTTATAGATTCAACAATAGAGAAAGGTTTTGATTAACTTAAACATGTATCCCACTATACAATATAACAGGAGCTCCAAACTCCCAACAAACTACTACTAATGCATATCATTCTTACTATTAATAAAGTGAGTTATTGTTGCATTATTACAGTATCACTTGATTGATTGATTGATTGATTGATTGAAGGCTACATGTTAAGCATTTAGTAGATGCTGTCTCATATAATAGCCATAAGTATTACGCAGGTAGTACTATTACTATTCCAGTTTATAGTTAATGATGTGAAAATCAGGCAAAGTTATTACTTGTTACTATCACAAAACTGTAGTAACTAGGTCCAGCCCAATTCTACACATCCTGAATCTGGTCTATCTCAGTGAGGCTGTCTGATCCTTTCCTCCTTGCACTCTCCTCAACTCCCCAGCTATAAACAAAGCTCCACAACTCGTGCCAGAAAAGTCTGGCACCCCAGCTGTGCAACCTTCAACCTCCAGGCATATAGAGAAAGAAATTGTGGACACATTCCCATTATCAATAGCCTCAAAGAAAAGAAAATATCTAGGCATAACTTAATCAAGGAGGTAAAAGACTTCTACAATGAGAACTTTAAGTCTCCGAAGGAAACGGTAGAGAAAACATTGCAAAATGTTAAGACTTACCATTACCATGCTCGCGGTTTGATAGTATTAGGATTGTCAAAATGATCATTTTGTCAAAGACTTAGAGATTCCATACAATCCCAATCAAAATCACAGAAATTAAAAACCACCACCAACACCACCAAAAATATGTTACCAAAAAGAGCCTGGATAGCAAAAACAGTCCTGAGCATAAAGATCAATGCAGAAGAGATTACCATTCTAGACCTCAGTGATATATTACAGAGCCATAGCAATGAGAACAATATGATACTTGCCTTAGTTAGGTTTTTCTATCGCTGTAATAAAACACCATGACCCAAAGCAACAAGGGTTGATTTCATCTTACACTTCTAAGTAACAGCTCATCACTGAGGCAAGGCAGCACAGGAACTCAAGGAGGGCAAGAACCTGGAGGCAGGAACTAAGGCACAACCATGGCTTGCTCTCAATGGCTTACTCAACTTGCTTTCTTATATAGCCCAGGACCACCTGCCCAGGAATGGTATCACTTACAATGGTCTGGGCCTTCCAGCATCAATTGCCGAATAAGAAAACGCCTCACACACTTGCCTACCAGCCAGGTTTTCTTTAAGGCGTGTTCTCAATCGTGGTTCTCTTTTGGCAGATAACTCTAGCTTGTGTCAAACAGACAAGAAAAAGATAGTGAGGACCAAAGTGCTGGTGCAAAAACAGACATATAGACTAATGGAAACAAAACTGGATACCCAATATGGGCACACTTAATTATAGCCAGCTAATATTCAACAAAGATTCCAAACACATATACTGGAGAAAAGAAAGCATCGTCAACAGATAGAACTGGGGAAACTAGATCCATATGAAGAATTGTTAAATTAGACCCATAACTATCATCGGGCACAAAAACCAAGTCCAAATGGATCAAAGAGCTCATTGCAAAACCTAAAACACAGAAATGGCAAGAAGAAAGATGAGCAATAGCATAGGCCATAAGTGTAGGGAGGGACTTTCTGAACAGGACCCAGTTTGCCCAGGTATTGAGGGCAACAACTGGCAAGTGAGACTTCACAAAACTAAAAAGCTTTTGTACAACAAAAGAACCAATCAGTAAAGCAAAGAGGAATTTCACAGAGTGGGAAAGAATCCTTGCCAGCTATACAATAGGACAGAGAATTAATAGCCATAGTACATAAAGAACTTAAAGTATTAAGAAGAGCTAAAGTACAATGGCTCATTAAAAAAATAAATAAGTAACAAGGCTTAGGATCTGAACAGAGAGTTCTTAAAAAAAAAAGTGGCTAGGGCATATCTCAAAAATGTTCATTATAGGAAATATCTCAAAAATCATCATTACCCATAACAACTAGAGAAATGAAAATCAAAATGATGTTGAGATTTTATTTTACCCCAGTCAGAATGGCAAGGACCATCTAGACATCTGCCAACAAATGCTGGAGGAATTTGCGGGAAAGGAAGGCCTCATTCACCGGTGATGGCACTGCAAATTGGTCCAGCCATTATGGAAATCAGCATGGGAAGGACTCACAAAAGCTAAAACTAAATTTACTACGCCACCCAGCTATAGTACTCCTGGGCACATGCCCAAAGGATTGGACATCCTACTCTGCAGATACTTGCTCAGCTGAGGCCACTGTGGCTCTATTAGTGATAGTTAGGAAATGGAAACAGCCCAAGTGTCCTTCAACAGACGATAGATGAAATGAAAACATGGCACATAGACGACAGGAAACATCATTCATCGGGAGAGGAAAATGAAATTGTGAAAATTTCAGGTAGATAGGACGGAACTAGAAAAGAACATGCTGAATGAAATAGCTCAGACCCAGACAGACAAATGATGTCACTTTTTCTCAGTCTAATCTGAGTTTCCTAAAAGAGACAGTAGGGTGCAGAGGAGCAGTAGAGAGAGGTGTAGCAGGGTACAAATGATTTGAAAGGAGAGATGGGGAAGAGGGGGCCGGGAGGGAGAGGGAGATAAAGAAGAGGTAGAGAGGAGGGTAAGATAGTAAAGATGTATGGAAAAGTCATAGGAAGCATTATCTATCTGCCTAACATTACATATAATGTTGACAAGTCTGCATATACATATACATACATAGTTACATATATTGTCTGGGAAGGGAAGTTTTTTTGTTTTGTTTTGTTTTGTTTGTAAGGTGGGGAGGGACACGGTTTCTCTGTGTAATAGTCCTGGCTGTCCTAGACTCACTTTGTAGATCAGGCTGGCCTCAAACTCACAGAGATCCACCTGTCATTGTCTCCCAAGTGCTGGCCTGAGACGCTTTCTTTTGAATTGTTGGTCAGAATTATCTAAGAGACTCCAAAACATAGGCTATTGCTGGTTCCCCTTGCTGCCTCCCGGAGATGGAAGGTAAGTTCCCGTTGCTGAAGACACTACGTATTCCAGAAACAGGATCCAGAACTGGTTCTGACCTCAAAGCCTCCTCCACAAAGACTGTCTTTCACAGAACCAGAAGGTGCCAAGCTTCCAAGTAACCAATAGTCCTGCCCAGCTATGATGCTTATGTATTAAAACAACATCCAGCATGACAATATCCCTAAGGGTGCAGCAGCGGCATGCATACCTTGGTAATAACCAACAGCTTTCTACTGGGACTCAACAAGAGGGAAATCGTTGATGGTACTGGAAACACAGTCAACTATCTGAGGCGAATTAATTTGAGGTCTTGGAGGAGAACCTATAGCCACCACTTTACTAAAATTGCATATTTCCCAAATTCATTCTAATATTTATCCTTATACTCACCCTCAAACAAATATCTCTTTGCAACCACTACAGAAAACCACAACTGTTCAAAATGCAGAGAACAAGTGGCCATATGGTGCCTAACCCCAAATGGGTTATAATACAACTCATGCACACACACACACACACACACAACAACAACAACAACAACAACAACAACAACAACAACCCAGATATTAACACACACTTAAGACACTTATGCACCTCAGGTTAAGGGTTCAGAGTAGACAGCTATGAGAAGATTGTAGCAGCTAGAACAGGATGTTTGCTGTAAGATTTCATGTCTTAAAAATCCCAGAGAAGCTACACTTATGAAGTCTCATCAACATAGCTGCCTAAACAAGACCTTAAACAAGGATGGCATCAATAGATATGCTACCATGCAAGGGAAATCTCACTAGACTCCAGCCCTAGACAAAAAACTATAGGCAAATAATGAATATTGAAAGTGAGAGAGGGTTGATGGATCTTCCGAAGGTCCTGAGTTCAAATCCCAGCAACCGCATGGTGGCTCACAACCATCTGTAATGAGACCTGATGCCCTCTTATGTTGTGTCTGAAAGCAACTACAGTGTACTTATTTATAATATAATAATAATAATAATAATAATAATAATAATAATAAATCTTTAAAAAAAGAAAGTGGTCATCATCCCTGGAATTATATACATAGAAGTAACAATATATGGAACAAGCAAGTTGTATGTATATATTTAGGATTACTATTATTGTTATTTGCTTGTTTTGTTTTTCAAGACAGGGTCTCTCTGTGTAACCCTGGCTGCCCTAGAACTCACTCTGGCTTTGAATTCAAAGATCCACCTACCTCCTGAGTGAGTACTTGGGTAAAAGGCATGTGCCACCACTGCTTGGCTGCTATTTAGGAACACACACACACACACACACACACACACACATACACATACACACACACACACACACACACAGCAATTAAAGAAACAAAGACTATGATTTTGAGAGAGAATGAAGGAGTGCATGGGAAGCACTGGAGTGAGGAGGAAAGGGAAGTGGGAAATGGTTTAATTATATCTTAGTTAGAGAAAGAGAGAATCACAGTCAGGAAGTGGACCTGTTTTATGCACTCCAAACACTGTGTTGGCCTTTATCAGGAAAAGTGGGCAGTTCTGCATAGCTAACAGTCAAAGAGGTCTTTATTGGAACATGGAGAATATTCAGCTCATCATTCCCTCAGTGTCATCTGTGGTAAGAATAGCACCCATTCTGGTTTCGTAAAGCATTTGAAACCTTGGAAGGCCTTCTGCCACAGGAATGAGTGCACCCAAAACTATAAGAGTAACGTCAAGATTCCCATGGCTACTTTAACACATGATTTCCACCCCTTATAAGCATTCATTATTTTTTTTTAACTATTAGAGGTTAACTAATAAACAACTTAGATTTATGCGCAATCTTTCCTCATTATCCACCCTTTATACTATAGTCAAGTTTTCTCTCGTTAGTAGTAAGTGCATTTAAACAGCAGGATGGAGCCAACAGATATCCAGAGAATCCCAGATCCAGATGCTTCTCCTAGATCTGGTTCTGAACAATGACATCTTAAACAATAGCAACCACGTTACAATGGACTGAAAGACAAATGGATCGCTCTTACCTCTCCCCAGCTGCCGTAAGCCCACTGGGGACACGGGCCAGATTCACAGGCTCTCTGTTCGTCAGGTTTGATTCTCTCTACACAGTCGTTGGCTGTGTATCCGTTTTCATCCTGACACACCACCACTCGCCTCTGGGAGCCTCCAGCACAGGTACTAGAACACTAAGCACACAGAGCAGCAGGTTTATCCTCAGCACCACCTGCCTCCGACCCACACATAAATCAGCTAGACAGATTTCATAGACCGTCTTCATAGTGGAGAAAGTTAGTAGAGAGACTGGGTACTTCTCCAAGGTGGGGTTGTTCACTTTGTACACATATGGGAATGCCTGGACTGTAGAGGGGGGCTTCCCTTCACATTCTCCAGGGGTGGGCTGCAGTGAGTGATTATGTTTAGAGTTCTCTGTGCAGCCCTGTTCATTGTCCACCCGTGTCTGTTGTCCTCATTTCTGAGAGGGGCAGATGAATCACAGTTTGTGGACATTTTTTCAAGTGTCAAGAGCGTCTAGAACCAATGTTTGAGTCTCTTTCAACATAGAGGTTCACTTGTATTTAATCAATTGTCAGCTATGGAAATTGAACTTGCGTGTGAACTCCTTCAGTGACTTCGTAATAGTGCCACAAAGTGTCATTTAGACATTAGACAGCAGGTGGCCTTTCCCCCTCGCCCCGACCCCTGCTTTTTCACAAGAACTTATATACTTGAGTGGCTGATGATAGTAAAGCATGCTTTATTTGCTTTTGGCTTCCTCAATGAACTCAACTGAATTCCATCTTGACATATCTCTCAACCCACTTCAGTGGAATGTTCTTGAATGGCTATTGTTGTTTGCATTTTGGTGGTTTCCCACACACACTTCTCATAGCTCTCCTACGAACCTACAGTTGGAGTGTTTCTCTTTCCAGAAATTCCTTACCTGTTTAACCTAGTGTATTTTCTAGCACCTTCCACCACCATGAAAGGCTGGATCGCTTATACTCAACTAGTCTTTGAAGCCGTACAATTCCCTCCAACTACCAGACGGAGTGGTTTGGTTTTGGTTGTAGGTACAAATTTTTGGAGAAAGTTTCTTACTGTGTAGTCTAGGCTAGTCTCAAGCTCATGTGTGACTCTCCTGCATTGGCCTCTAGAGTGCTGGGATTGCAGGAATGGGGGCCACCAAATCCATCCCACCCCTCACCGGCTCTCAAAGCCAGTGTCACTTAAAACTATTTTCTAACTGTGCTTCCACCAGCCTGCATCATATCAGGATGTGAAAACAAAAACAAAACAACAACAACCAAAAAAAACGTTACTGAGCGCATTTGATTACAACTCAGTTTCCGTGCTGGGAAATAACTGTGGCTCACCTATCTTGGTCAACTTATAAGTGATTTTAAAAGTTAAAAACCTTTCAAGCATCCTGTGGCTATACAATACAGTTGTGAGTAAAGGCTCTTGCCTCTAAAGCTGATGCCCTCAGTTTGATTCCTAGGACTCATTTGGTGGAAAGGGGAAATTGACTCTGGGAAGGTGTCCTTTGATCTCCTCTCATGTGTGCACAAAAGAAAAAGGAAAAGAAAAAAAAAAAAAGAAAAAAAGAAAAAAAGGTAAAGATATACCTTATGCAGAACCACCACTTTTCAGTAGTAGAGCAGGATAACAGATTGATTGGTAGTGTCTGAGAACTGTTTAAGTGTATTTTGTCTTACAAAATTTTACTTTTTTCTCTGAAGGTTCTGGTTTACTTACTCTAAGCCTGCTTGGTTTTTTGTTTGTTTGTTTTAGTGTCAAGCTAATATATAATAAAGATACAGAGGACCATTATCTTAAATAGCTTTGAGGAGCAGAATGTAAAAACACTAGGAAAGATCTGCATGTTGTAAATGGACTTGGGATATCCATTGAGCTTTACCACCTGATACAGTTTTGTATCGTCCCTTTATTTTGTCACCTATGAATCTGGTTACCCTACCACAAGGAACACTCAGTATTACAAGCCATGCTCACCCAGTACCGTATCAAATGTAAAGATTCCAGAGCAAATTTCACTCCCCAGGGAGAGATGAGACACAACAACATGAGGCAAAACAAAAACAAATACAAAATAAAGATAAAAATTACATAGTCCAGCTGAAGCCTCACTTAGAAAAAGAGAAAAAATAAAAATAAACACAAGGAAAGCCAAAAGCATCATAAAGAAAATAATATCCTTTCCTGATCTAATCCTTCTAGGTTGGGGACCCCACCACAGGGCAGAAGCATTCAACTGGAAATGAACACATCTTCTCTATAAACATATTCAATTAAAATTGTACTAAGCGACAAAACAAAACCCCTCCCCACACCAAACATTATCAACAGCAAAAAACAAACCAACAAAAAACAACCCACCACCACCACCAACAACAAAACCCCTTTCTTAGCACCATCAAAAATACATGTGTGACTTATGAATCTTTTTTTTTCAAGCCAGGAAAACTCATGATCACTCAGTAATCGCTGGCTCTGATCACTGGTCAGTTTTTTTAGAACTGAAAACTTTCCTAAGTAGGGGAGGGAGACTTGCAGGAAATGTGAGAGGAGGAAAGAGGAGGAGGAGAGGGAGGGGGAGGGGAGGGAGAAGGGGAGGAGGAGAAGGAAGAGGGGGAGGGGAGCAGGTGAAGCTGCTGGGTTAGGAAGCCAACAGTCACACTCAGGAGTCTATCCCCAGACTCCAATCAGCACCCACAGGCCAGCTTTCCACTGCATTTACACTCACCGTGGGGGAGTGGCAGACTTCTAATCCTTTCAGCCCAGAAATAATTTAACACAATTAGCGGTACTAGAGGGAAACTAGACATTAAAAAAAACCAACAAGACCCACAGGGATCGGCATGCTCACTCTAATTACTTGGCCTGCAGAGGTTGTTGCCATCCTTCCCTTTGGAATGCCATGAAACCTTTCAGCAGTCTACAACATAGTTTTGAAAAAAATCATCCAGCATAACAGGTTAAAACCATCTTCATGCAATTTCTTTCCTTTTGACATTCAATATTTTTCAAGGCCTTGGTGGCTGGAACGCCAGTAATAACAAGCATGATGAAGATAACTCAGCAGTTGCCCGGCTTCATCCCAAAGCAGGCGAGGCACAAAGCCCTTTACACAAGCATCTCATTTAACCCAGGAAATGATGGAAAGGACTTGCCATCCTTTTGTAGACAAGGACATTGAGGTTTGCCTAGCAAAGGACACCTGCCTTCATGAAGAGCTTCCGTTCAGCCTAGGGGATGGCTCCTCAGGTGACTGCATTTGTCACTAAGCCTGGGACCCTGACATCAATCCCTAGGCCCACACAGTGCAAGGAGAGAATCCACTGCAGCTATCCACGGTCTAATTCTCTTAATCATACAATGCCAGGCACATACAAAGAATGCCTCTTCACAAAAGCCCCTCTGTTCTCTCTCCTCCAGGTAGACTCTGCCTGGCCTTCATGGTCCAACCATGACATCTCATCACCCAGGGTTGAAACCCCCTCCTCCAAAGCAGCTCTTCCCTGCAACGAACCCATTGGTATTCACACTTGACTGCAAATGTGTGCCCATAATCTTTCAAAGGAACCGATTCTAGTCTGCTTTCTGCCATGCACTACTCAAGTCGAAGAGAAGTAAGCCGAGTGAGTACTCACTGCTCCCCAGGGGCCGGTTCTCCACTGGTTTCCTCCAAGCACATGGGTGCGGCTAGGGCTGTCACTCCTAGGACGGAAGTCCTCGTTTTGAAATGGGTGAGCCAAGCCAGTCCATTGAGGGCATGGTGACATGGAGCAGTCCTGGTCAGTCTCGGGGATATAATCTGGGTCACACTCACTTCGATCAATCACATGGTTGCTGTAGTTGACACACACTACTTGTCGGGTTGCCTTACCTTGCCCACAAGTCACGGAACACTATGTTGAATATTTAGAAAGAAAGAGGGGACTGTCATTTGGGAGTCAGAGTTATGCTTTTGAGTATATGTTTCTTCAGGTGGCTGAATATTTTCAGCCTTGACTGCTTCCTTCTGTTTCCATCTGATATCTCTCACCAGGATTAGTGTCACAGTTATCAGCTGGGCTCTTCTGCTTAGGACTTGACACATCCCACATATGTGTTGTTTAGCGGTGACAAAATGCCACCCATTACAACTTAACTCATGCACATATCTGCCGACTAACCAGTTCACTTAAAACAATATCCAAACTCCTTGTTGATTTGCTAGGCCTTTGATTATGGCGCCTCTGGCGACTGCCTCAGCTGCTCTTTCATTCTTGATATACTGTAATTACAGATTCTTTTCTCCTCTCACTTTGTGCATTAAGGTGAGATTATTTGTCACTTGTTGAGTACCTGTTTTCTGCTAAGCATCCAATGTATATAATCTCAATCACACTAACAATGTCATAAAATAGGTGTTCATCCTGGTCATTTTTTAAAGTTAGTTTTATTTACTTATTCAAATTTGTGTGTGTGTGTATGTGTGTGTGTGTGTGGTGTGCGCGTGCGCGCATATGCAGGTGCAAGCTTGTCTTTTTATAATTCCTTGTCTCATTCCCTTGGGACAGTCTCACTAAACCATAGACTCTTGGTTTTCAGCTAGGCTGGCTAGCCAGCAAGCTCTGGGTGTTCTTTGGAATCTGTTTATCTCTGTTCCCCGGCACTGAGTTACCAGCATGCCCTCCATGCCCCGTCATTATGTGGGTGCCAGGAATGTAACCTCAGGTCCTGCTGGCACAGAGAGAGCTCTTACCCACTGAACCATATCCTAGGCCCATTCTTCTTTTAAGAGCAGAAGAAAAAAAATGTGGCTCAAAGAGTTTAAATTGCTCTGAATCAGGCAATCAGTAAATGACTAGGTCTGAGTTTCTCTGTAGCTCTGTGAGTCCCTGTCTCACACATATATTTTGAAACGTCCTGCAATACCAATCTTATTTTTTTCCACAACCTCCCTGTTCACCTAACCTAAGCTACTTCCTGGATTGTGGGAGTGTCGAAGGGCTGACGTCAGAAGTTGCCTGAAGAGAAGGTCCATCTGCTTTTATAAAAGTCTACACAGATGGTGCTTGTGTCCCTAGAAGACAGGGCCCCCAACCCTGTGAGAAGGTCCCATGTCACTCCTGGAAGGGAGCCAAGGGACACACCTGCCTTTGAGCGATCACAGGATGCACGAGCAATCAGACTCAAAACCAGAGAACCCCCAGGCTGCTTCCTCATTTGCCACTATGGCGGCTCTGTAAGTCAGTAGTATACTTCTGCAGACTGAGATCTGCAGTTAGCCCAGCGGGGCAGGTACTGATTCACATACTATTTTTAAATGTGCACTCCTTGGACATTTGACTAAGATTTCTTTCATACTTAGCTAGATACATAAATGTGAAATAGGATAATTTAAGTCTCACATCTGTCTCTGAAATATTATCTGTTTATAATATGGACCTTCTAATCCCTTATCCCTGCACCCATCTTCCAGTCCCACCCAACCCCACAAAATTCCCGCTTACAGAGCTCCAGTCTAGAGCCTTCCACTGTCCACAGGGTGTCACAGAACACTCTTCCTTGGCTACTGGTTTAGGCAAGGTAGCACAGGCACTCTCATCGGCCACAGAACCGTCCTCATCCCGGCAGCTGACATATCTCATCCGGGTACCTTTTCCACAGGTGGCTGAGCACTGCGTGTGGGAGTGAAAGGACACAGACATACCATTTGAGATGGCTTCCTAGTGTTTCTTATCAGTCCTTAACCCCCTTTCTATAGTCAGGTCAGAGAATACCTGTCTCCTATGCACACCTCCCCACTTTCCCCTAGTCCGTTGCTTACTGGAGTCCAAGACCCAAATCGCCACTGGGTTCTGGATACACTCTGTGCATTTCTCCTTGGTTCCAGGGCCAGTACGGAAGGGTGGCAAGATGCTAATTCACAGTCCTAGACATGAAAGGAGAAAGTATTTACCTTCCAGGCAGCACATGTTCATAGAGACAATCATGGTAAGAGAGCACGCCACACCAAGAAATCTAAATACTCTTATTTCTGCCTGTTTCTACAAGCCCCCATGGCCTTGCTTAGCTAACCCTGACTTCTCTTGGCCTCAGCTACTTCTGTTTCAAAGAGGGATACGATCTGAATCCTTTTCTGGATGCCTTAACACAGGGCAGGGTCTCCTTAATGATCAGTAAAGCCCTGTTTAGTCATCTGTTTATAAGAAATGAGGGGAAACACTGTGAAGGGGTGTGTATGTCTGGAAAGAACAGGATAACATTTAATAAGTATTAACTGTTAATGTTTAAATATTCTCAAGGCTGAATTGTGTTCTCACACTTCAGGTAGTTTCCTAATCAAAATTTGCTAATCCTAAACTTGTTTTTCCAGGGGGCACCTAAAGATAACACCTGGGGCCCTGAAGGTCAACCTTTGATTTAAAAAAAAAAAAAAAAAAAAGGAATTTTCTGTAGGCCAACGGCAGGAATTCGCCTAATGCCCCTCAGTCACTCAGAGAACATTGCTGTAGTGAGCTCAGTCATCTGTGGGTGGATACAAGTCTCTCATTCACAGAGAACAAAAGAGCACACCTGTTTATAATGACTCCCAGCCTCAGGAGCTGCCCACAGTTCCTCCATTGATAGTTATCCAAGGCCCAGGAGTCAGCTGACTAGGTGCAGAAGTGCTGGGGTCTGAGACTGAAGGTCACTAATGTTTGGTTGCCTTCAAACTTTACATATACAGCATGAAGATTCTACTACCTGGCTCTCCAGACCTGGCTTGTTCCTTTGCCTGTTCTCCAAAGAGAGTCCCAGGGGACTTTTGCAAACAGTGAACAATTTGTCCACAGGCTTTGACTGTGGGAGCCTATGGATAAATGAACACTATAGAATGAGAAAAATTCTATTGAAATTGCTAATTTCCATTACATCACCTGATGTAAAGACTGACACTTTGTTGGGACTAACTACTGTGTGTGTGTGTGTGTGAGTGTGTGTGTGTGTGTGTGTGTGTGTGTGAGTGTAGTTCCTTAATTTTAGAGACTGGGTCTCTCACCCAGTGTGAAACTCACTGATTGACCAATTGGCTAAGCTTCCTGGCCCATGAGTTCCAGGAGGATACACCTATTTCTCCCCCTTGTCTCAGCCGAACAGACACTCCTGTGCCCAGCTTTAACACAGGTACTGGGGCACTGAATTCAAGTTCTCATGTGTAGAAAAAAAATTTCCCAACTGAGAGAATTCCCTTTCCCCAAAACTGTCTCCATGTCATTTCAAACATTTTAATAAAATCATAAAAATAAAGTTTATATAGGTATGCTACTTATTAGGTTAACTGATAAGCAGCAACAATAGGATGAACATCATTATATTCACCCTCCGTGATTCTTTATCCATAAGTGACATGTAGTAAAATGCACCCAACTGAGGATACCCAGCTTGGAAGCAGTCTAGTGGCTGCCCAAGGCCTTTTTAAAAACAAACAAACAAACATGAGTTCTAAGTACAGACTTGGCTTAGCTTTATCTTTAGTAGTTATCAAATCTGTTATGCAATCTCAAACATTCTCTTGATGTAAATGATAACAAGATCACTCACAGAACAGTGAAGCACCATATTCTCATGAGGGGAAGAACTGTATGTGTGTACATGTATGTGTGTGTGTATCGGTGTTCCTGTGTATGTGTGTGTATGTGTGTACATGTATGTGTGTGTATGTGTATACATGTATGTGTGTGTGTGTGTATCAGTGTTCCTATGTATGTGTGTGTATGTGTCTATGTATGTGTGTATATGTGTGCATATGTGTGTGTGTATGTATGTTATGTATGTGTGTATATGTGTGTATGTGGTTATGTTTGTACATATAAGTAGACATTGCATACAGATATTTGTATTTCTGTGCACACTTAGACATTTTACTGAGTTACATGATATATAACAAAAAACTTTACCAATGACATTAAAACCTACAGTGATGTCAGATTTCATAGAGCCAATTGATTCTAATAATAGACTTCTATTGATTTTTTTGTTCAACTTTTGAACCTACTGCCAAAGGATGACTATAATTGCTGTAAAAGATAGTTGAAGTGTGTCACTGAATTATATATAGTGTGTGGGTGTTTAGGAGGTGAGGTGTGTGTGGGGATATAGCTGAGTGGGTAGAATCCTTGGTAGCATGCATACTCAGGACTGCTTAAACCGGGGTGCCACATGTCGGGAAGTTCATAACTCCAAAAGTAGAAGGCAAGAGGATCAGAAATGCAAAACTGTCCTTAGCTACAAAGAGTGAAGCCAGCCTGGACTGCTTGAGACCTTATGCTACTGAAGAAAAATTCTTTACAGCATCAGATAATAATTCTTAAATATTCACCTTTGGGTATTTGTTATTCACAGTGAAATGACTACAAATTGTTGAAGTCTCTCTGTCTCTTTCTGAAGTCAGAAACAATGGACAAAACAGTAAGTGAAGCTGTAAGTTGTAGCACCTGCTGGTATCTGTGTTGTGTGCTCTCTCACCATGCCAGTTGCCAAGCTAAGCGCTTGACCTTGTTAACAGAGCCGAGGAGACACCACAGATGCATACAGGTGTCAGTGACCTCGTGAGCACAGGGGACTGAGATAAACAGTAACTTTCTAAGTGGAGAGTGGTGAGGATTTACCAGCTGTCCTCCTTCCCAGGACTTAGCAACCCACAGGGCCCTGTGAAGTCTGTTGTTGGTTCCTAAGAGTTGCTCCCAAATAGCTTGAGCAGCACACACTCCTTACACATAAGCCTGAACTCCTGGAGGAATCTTCAAATAAGATTAATATTTGAGATCTTAATATGTAAGATTTCCAAGTACAAGATAAAAACCAACTAATATTTGCTGTTCGAGAAGAATGAAATACTAATCTACAGACACTTAAAATAACTTAAAACACACACACACACACACACACACACACACACAACCGGAAAAATAGAGGTTAGAATAAATGGAGAAGAAAATAAGAAGTGATTCCCAGATAATTTAGTACCCCAGCAGTTCTGCCTATGGATTTCTCTATGGAAATGTTTCAGTTTTGTCTGACCCAGTGAGATTTTGGCCCTTTATAGCCCAAAGCCAATACCTGAGTTGAAACGGGAGCCTCACCTGGGTGTCCGTTGGCCTAGTTGCTGCGTTACAGTCATTGTCATCGACCACTGACATATAAGTCCCCATGATGCATTTCACTGCCCTTAGCTGGTATCCCAGTCCACAAGTGACACTGCACTGGGGGAATGAAATAAAACACAATGTCACCCAACCCTTTCTTTCATATATGTACCCCATAATATTCTGCAAGAGAAAATCCTTCTGTCACAGTGGACCTCAGAGACCCAGAGATTAGGTAAAAAATCCTGCTTCACACAATTTACCCACAATTTAATTATTATAGTGACATTTAGAATTCTTTGTCTGCTACTGGAATGACACTTGTAAGTGTTCAGCTCCTTGATCATGACTCCAGGAGGAAGAGGAACGTGTCCCCATAACTGTCAGGTCTTTCACACTCTCCCTGCTAGAGTATCCTGGCTAACACAGGCATTTCGTACACCTCTGCAATCTTTGACTTCTGGGAAATAATTCTCAGCAAATCAATGAAAGTTGTACCAATATTTCTGCATAGGATGCTTTTTGCAGAGTTATCAGGAAGAAGGAGACAAGATGTTGGAAAGCAACTACATATAAAATAGCCAAAAGTTAGTTAAGTATATCACAGCATACATGTAGTACAGAGACCAATACTGAGGTGCCGCAAGGCGCTCTGCCAGAGTTACAGGCCAAGGAACAGGATGGGAGTGGGGGTGTTGTGGGTAAGACAGCAGAAGATGTTGAAAGAGTCCATCCCTACACTGAAAGAGTCACTAATCCAACAACAATGGATATGACTCAATTGTTAATTGGAGTTTTAATGATAATAACTTTAAAACTTGCAGTAAGTAGACAAGTGCTTAACGAAGAAAGAAGCTGAAAAATTGGGTAACAAAGGATCATGATAGTTCTTACTCTTCTAACCACACTGTACATTCATCTCAATGTATATGAAACATTGTTTCAAGATAGGCCGCCAGCGAGGTCACACAGCAAGCATCAGTTCATCGATAAGATACGAACGTGGGACGTATCTTCTCTGACCACAATGAACTGGGGCATAGCAAAAGCAAACCTGGAAAGTTTACCAATGTGCGGGAACGGATAAATTCCCTGGATGAATGACACAAGCAGTATGTCAGAGAACAAATCGCCGAGATACTAGATACCCTGGGGAAAAAGATGAAAGAAGCAGAAGAGAACTGGAGAGACACAGCGAAAGCAGGGTGCACAAGGAAATGGATCGCGGCATATGGCTACGTATACATTAATAAGAAGGATTTCAAAACAGTAGCCTTACTAGCAATAGGCGCTTGCCTTCAAGTTGTGGAGGGTAACCTATGCCACTGGCCTGTAGTACCTGTAGTACTGGGGCAGTGGTGGTGATGGTAGTGGTGATGTCTATGGGACCCTTTGGCCAGTGACTCAAAAGGATGTAACCCATCCCTGGTACTAGGTTTTTATTTATTTATTTATTTATTTATTTATTTATTTATTTATTATTTTCTTTATTTACATTTCCAATGCTATCCCTAAAGTTCCCTATACCCCATCCCCCATTATGTGGTGACTTTATTTAAAGTCAGTTGTCTTCAGAGAAGTGACATTGGGTATATCAATCACACTCTGAGTCGTTCTCCATACCCAGGAGAAGACCAACACAAATCAGACTCCATGGCTTTAAGTGACTCTTAGGCCACTTAAAAAAAAAAAAAAAAGAAGAAGAAGAAGAACAGGGACTTGGGTGAGTAGGAAGATGGGGAAGACTTCTGAGGAGTTGAGGGACAGGAAAGAACATGAGGAAAATGTGATATATAAAATTCTCAATTTAAAAGAAATAAAAAATAACCTAAATTTTTATCTTAAAGAACAAAAAGAAAGAGCAAACCAAACCCCAAAGAACAGGAAAATAAGTAATAAATACCATAGTAGACTTGAACGAGTTACAGAATAAAACAAAAACCCGGAGGACAGGAGGTGTGGTTTGGTGGGAAACCACATGACTGGTACACCTGAGGACCTAGGTTCAATTCCCACTACCAAAAGAGAGAGAAGAAATAAATATATGAATATAGCTGCACAAAGAGATTGACTCAATAATAAAAAAAAATGCAATAAAGTCCAAGAGAATGTTGCCAAATATTTAAAGAAATGTTAACATCTGTTCTTTTCAAACACTCCCAAAATATTGAGGAAGGGTCATTTTCCACAAGGCCAATACCTAAATATGCAAGAATCAAATCTTGTCTCTTATTAAAAATACTGCGATCAGCATTCTAGGCAAGAATATTGAAACGACTCTCAGTTATTTCTTGAGATTTTTATCCCATAGGGCCAGTGATATCAATGCCAAAACTGTGTGTATGTTGGAGTGACGTGGACAAATATCTCTTGTAAATAAAGATACAAAATCTTTTAAGAAAATACCAGCAATTAAACCCTATAACATAGTATGCGTTGTAGTCAGTGGGATCTAGCCCAGGAATGCAAGACTGGCTTGCGATTTAAAAAAATAAAAAAAAAAAAATTAATGAAATGTATCATATAAGTAGATAAAACAGAAAGGAAAAAATACTTTAAAAGACCTATGATCATGTCAACTGAGAAAAAGTCACTTGGCAAAATTAAAAAAATACCAAAACCCTTTTCATGCAAATGCACCCAAAAAACAAGTGAGGGGCCCTTCCTCAATGTGGTAAAACACCCCTCCACTTGCTTCCTACACAGTGGGGAAAGGCTTTCTCCTCTGAGGTCAGGAACCTGAAAAGGATGTCTCCTGTAACCTTCACTATTCTGAACACACTGGAGGTCTAGCTGGAGACAAAGCAGGGCGAGGTAAAAGTCAGATTGGAAAGGGAAGCCAAGCCCAGCCTATCTGCAAGCATTATCACAACAAACACAGACATCCCAAAGAATCTGCAGAGAAACCTCCAGAGCTAACCACTCAAAACCAGCAGTTTCTGGACACCAAATGAAATAAAAAAGATGATGATGATGATGATGATGATGATGATGATAAAGATGTTAATGATGATGAATTAGATATGTTTCTACAAAACATCAAAAATAACCAAAAGGGAAATTAAGAAAATAAATGCATTTATAATAATATCTGAAAGAATAAAAACATCAGGAAAAAAGGTAACAATAAATGTGAAAGACTTCTATGATTAAAATCTCGAAAGGAGTGAAGAAATTAAAAGTCTTAAATAAACTGAAAGATACTTATTTACTGTAAAATAAGGCTATAAAATTTCAACCTTCCCCAAACAGATGTAGAGTCCTTTGAAACCCAGTGAAAAATCACATGCCTTTGTGAAGCGTGAATACAAACTGGTTCATACAAAAGGAGTGTATGCAAAGTGGGAAGAGTCTCCAAGCACCAACAAATATAGAAAAAGAAGGATATAGCTGGAGGACTCATATTTTACCATCTCAAAAATTTTTATAGGAATTGAAGTGGTTTCATGCTGGCATCAGGACAGGGAGTCAGACTGCTGGGGCAGAGGTCCGAGTCCAGGGGCAGATGTCTACGTTTATGATCTAGTGACTTTTGACAGGTATGCCAATACTCTTAATGGAGAAAGAAAGTCTCTTCAACAAATAGTACAGGGACAGCTGTTTGCCCACACGTGTGAAGCCAGACTCCCTCCTCAGATTTATATATATATATATATATATATATATATATATATATATATATATATATATGCATCAGTTGCCTAAAACCAATAGCTCCCAACTATTTTTAACTCTAAAAATAATTAAAAGGGCATTTGTGCTATTGGATTTGCCCATGGTTTGTTCACTATGATACTGTAAGCAAAGACAACCAAAGAACAAATAAATTACACTCTGCCTGAATGAAAAACATCTGTCCATCAAAGGACATGATCAACAGTGTTAAAAAAAAAAAAAGCAACAAATGAGAGAGAAGAACGTATTTGTAAATGATATATCTGATTTTTAAGAATCAGTACTCAGGCCATGTACAGAACTCAAATAACGTCAACAGTCTTATGACCTTTAAACAACTGGGTGAGACTTGGTATGGGAATGGCACTAGGTAGATCGTGGGAAAGTGGGAAAAGGTACGTTTAAAGTAGTTGATAGTTTTGTTGGTTTGTTTGATTTCTTTTCTTTTCTTTTCTTTTCTTTTCTTTCTTTCTTTCTTTCTTTCTTTTTTTTTTTTGGAAGGGGAGGGGGACAGAGTTCCGTGTAGCTCAGGCTGGCCTCACACTGTCTATGTCATCAAGGCTGACTCTGAACTTCTGCTCCTCCTGCCTCCGTCTCCTGATTACTGAAGTGATAGGGATATGCCCACATTCCTAGTGTATGCACCATGCCCAGTCCTAGGGATGAACTCAGGACTTGGGCCATGCTAGAAGAACACTCTGCCTACAGAGCCACAGAGAGGCTCTGTTCTAAGCTTTTTAAATGGATAAGAAGTTTGACTAGACATTTCCTCAAAGAAAATATTCAAATGGTGACAAACACATGGCCAATTGATTGACATCTTTTTCTATTAGGGAAATAGGAGCAGAAACCATAGCGAGACAGCACTTTACACTCAGTAGGAGGGCTACTGATTTTAAACGGAAAATAGTAACTGTTGACAATGATAGGAAAGAAATTGTATATTGCTCATATATTGCTAGGAGGAATGGAAAATGGTACAGCCTCTGGGGAAAGCCACTTGGAAGTTAAAAACCTAAACGCAGAGTTACTATAGGAGTGAGCAATTATATCCCTGGGTAACAGATTCCAAACCAGTGTCATTGAGAACTAAAATAAATGATTGTTCATTTACGCCAACAAAATTCATAGTTGTCGAAGTGTCGGGGAGAACCCAAATATCTATTTTGGACACTCATCCTCACAATGGGGTAGGATTCGGAAGTTGACAGCAAGCAGGATCAGACATGCTGCTATGCAGATGAGTGAAGCTTTGTGTAGTGTGAGTGAAGCCAGCCACAGAGGATGCTGCCCATGCTTACGAAAAGTCCAGCTTATGCAAATCCACAGACCCCAAATACAAACTGGGGGGTTGCCGGACACTAGCAAAGAGGGGGATGGCAAATAATTGCTGAATGCATATAGGGTTCCTTTTGGGGTGCTGGAAATGGTTTGAAAGTAGATGGAGGTCATAAAACATGAATATAGTGAATAACACCTATTTGTTTAAGATAGTCAATTTTATGTCCTGTGTTTCTATTCAATCAAAAATACAGGCAGAATACAATTCCAGTGCAAGGCTTAAAAATATTTTTGTTTGTTTTGTTTTGTTTTTTAATGCTGTGCTCAGTCAGCAGTATGTTTGATTTTTTTTTCTTTTTGCTAACACATATTTTGGAAATTCTTTCTTATGAGTATTTTTGACTCTTTAATAATATCTTAGATATAAGTGTTTGCCTAAGTTGCATGATCAGTTAGAGAGAGACCAGATCCCTTGTAAGAGAGATGGGCAAGGAATGGATGAAAAATTGGTCTGTCAGTTGTAGTAGATATGCAGTCACTTCCTGACAGTGAGCCCAAGGTATGTTAACAGCCTCTCATTAGTCAGGAAATGCTATAGCTATTTGGGCTAATAAGAAGCACTGTTTGAAAGGATAAAGGGACTTTCTTTGTTTAGACATGATTTGCCACTGGACTGGGGTATTCTCTGGAGCAGAAGATTCTAGCAGAAAACTGTCAGTATGGGGGGACATGGCTCAGTGGGTAAAGGTGCCTGCTTCCAAAATAAAGACTCAACTTGAGTCCTTAGGACCCACATGAAGGGAGGAACCAGCTCTGTAAGCTGTCTTTTAGCCTCCACATGTACCTGACAGACAGCTTCTCTCTCTCTCTCTCTCTTTCCTCTCTAGCACCCCCCCCCACTAAGTGTTAAAAAATGTAATAAGACAAATTTTAAGGACACTATCAGTAAGGATGAGGAAGGCTGAGACACAGTTATAAAGCTACCTGTGTATTGCATGCAAGTTTAGAAATGGAGACAGAGGCTAAGGAACAGGAGTGGCTGTGGCTGGTTGGGGGGGGGGAGTCATTCTTCAACAGATTGCATAAGTGACAGCAGACAGCTGTTCCACTTCTACTGGGAACTTGGAGTGCTGCTTAAATAGTACACAGCACTCTCTTGCTTCTATATTAGGAAAGACTAGATTCCAAGAGCAAACTGGGCCCAGGGGACGTGCACTCTCTCCTTTTGAAATGGTAGATGGAACCCATTACACACTAGAAGACTAGGAAAAAGAGTCTCAACCCGATGATTAGGATGCTGGACCCCTTTGATCTGACTACATTTGAAGAATCTCACTTATTTATGAGAGGTGAGTTTTGGATTCCTCCCGTTGGCAGCCAAAATATCCCTTCCAAAGCACAGCCCAGATGAGCTGGTCCAAATCAGCTGGCAGGCAGGATCGCATACCCACAGAGGCTCACTCCAGGGAGAATTACATCTGCCAGATGCCACGTCTGTTGTGAATTTGTTTAAATGCTTGTGTGCAGTTTAAAACAGGGTGAAAACCTGCATGTGGAGTTGTAACTGGAGTAATCAGCTCCAGCAGGGCAAGGTAACCCTGGAAGAGATGCAGGACAGCAAGCCGCTAGTCCCATGTGCTGGATCTGGAGCCGCTCAAGTACAGTGCGGGCCAAGGGCGGCAGCAGCAGTGGCGGCGGTAAAACCCCACCACTGGAATGCCCCTCTCCAGATAAGGGGGGAAAGAATGCAGTTAAGAATCTTATCATTCAAAATACCTGTCCCCAGGGACCCGCCTGCCAGGCTGCACACTCTGGCTGCTGACACGTCTGCATGGGCTCCGGCTTGGCCTCAGGGTCACACATTCTATCGCTTAATCGATCTTCGCCAAACTGACACCAGACCTGGCGGTGCTTATGCCCTTTCCCACAGGTGACCAAGCACTGGAATGAAAAGCAGAGGCCATCAGGGTTGCTTGTGATCAATGTGCTGGAGCCCGTGGGGGTTGTTCTCTAATGAGAGCAGGTGGCCTCTTCCCACCCCCGGCCCCTCCCCACTGCTGAACAGCAATGAGAAAACACATCCATTGCTCTCCGCTTCCTTTTCATCCCGTTCTCGTTCTCCTTCTCGTTTTCTTTTCTGCTTTCCTTCTTTCTTTTTATCCTGGCACAGCCTCCTGAAGCCCAGGCTGGCCTCCAGTTCCCCATGTAGCTGAAGGTCACTGAAGATTCTGATCCCCTGCCTCTACTTCCCAACTCCTGTCATTGTAGCTGTGCCCACTAAGTCTGGGTTATATGCTGTTGGGGTTCCAACCTAGGGCTTTGTGCCTATGAGGCAAATGCTCCTCCAGTTGAGCTATATTCTCAACCCCCTCTTCCTAGGTTCTTACTCGATTTCATCATGAAATTCTCGTGCATATTTATCATTATGCTTCTCACCCATATTTGCTCCCACTAGCTGCCCCCCACCCTGTTCCTTCCGCCGTGCTCCGAGAAACAAACAGTAGTAAGGATTTTACATTACAGAGGTTCAGTGTGAAGAATTAAAAGCCCGATCAACTTGGACACCTCTATAACCAAGTCACAGAGTCTCTGTGCCTCAGAATTCACATCTATAAGGTGGAGATAACAGTAATTCTGACTCAGAGAAACTAAAGTGTCTAGCATGTACAGCATTCACGTATGAAAATCTCAAAAAGTATGTGAAATGTAATTATCATTATTATTTGGGCTCACTTTGGAAAAAAAAATGCCTAAAGAGCACAAAAGACAAAGTAAAATAATTGAATGTTTTCTTCAGTTCTTTACTCTTTCCTTTCCAGTCTTTTTATCCAAGGTTACTGAGTGTTAACTAAGTGTTGGAACAGTTAAGTTGTATGCTCAGTATTTATTCAAACACCTGTTTAGTTTGCTATAAAAGTTTCCTCTCCTTTATTTTTTTATTTTTTTAGACAAGGGTCTCGTGAGTCTCAGGCTAAGCCTTAAGTTCACTATAGTACACACAGCTAAGGGTGCTCTTGAGTTCCTGATCTCCCAAGAGTAGGAATAAAGATATGTACCACCACGCCTGGTTTCATGAACAACTGGACACTAAAGTATTAGCTATCTAAGTAAAATGTAAACCCGCTATCTTCAATCATATGTTTTAAAAAATCAAGTATTTAGTACTTAATCTACTGGGAAAGCACCAAGTTTGTTGATCACGTGACCACAAATCAGACATCGGTAAGGACATGTGTGATACTTGACCATTCCAGCAGTATTAGGGGTATTCTGTTCAGATATGACACCTGAAATACACAGTTAACATTGCACTCACATGGGGGGGGGGGGATAAGAGCATGTGTGTGTGTGTGTGTGTGTGTGTGTATGTAGGAGCTGTGGTTGTAGCAATTTTGCTTCCCCACATTTCTGACTTGTCCAGTTAATAAGAGATGTCTATTCCTCAACCACTTGCATCCACTGAAGGAGGTGAAGTGAGGAGCCCTCTTGCTGAGATTCTCACTGGGCTGTAACAATGTTGGGCTACATTACTAGAGAAGACTCACACTGTATCCAAAGATCCAGATATGGGGCACAAATGGGATTGCCTTGGGCTTCATAAAGCAAGGGATGAGAAGTTATTATTCTCAAACACTCAGCCTGGGCTTCCCCCTAACCAAGCTCTCCCATGTGACTGGATGTGTAAGCCAGGTGGTCTAATCTCCTATTTCAAAGATGAGGAAGATGGAAATCCTCTTTGTTGGATTCATGTCTAAACTATTTTAACCTCACACTTAATTAAGCCTCAATTTCCAGCCAACGATTTATAGCTCAAAGTGGGGGGAGGGGAAGCTACTGGGCTGTGAGATCCAGCCAAAGCCCTAGAGACTCCGATGTCCTAGGCAGACTAAAGGGTTTCAATTGTAATGGAAATGGAGAATCAAAGTCATTTTTTTCCTCAGGGTGGGGGTGTGAGATGGAAGAACCATACAGCAGTCTACACCTCCGCCAGACACTGGGGAATCTAGAATCATCTGAGCTGAGCTAGGAACCAGAGCTTTCCTTTCTCACCTCCGACCAGTCTCCTGTTTTCCAGTGAGGACAGGAGAACTCATTGCATGTCTGTACTATGACTTTCTCCTGGTGTGTGCATTTGCTGTCATCCAGGACGTCATTGCGGGTGTTGACGCAAATTGCTCTTCTTCTCTGGGTACCACCATCGCAGCTTTTAGAACACTATGATCATTAAAAATAAAAAATAAAAAATAAAGAAAAAGAAAATAGGGCATTTCTGAATTCTTTACAAAGACTGCTTAAAATCATGACTATGCTGTTTCTTTCAACCCTTAAGAAATAAATGTCCTACCATACCCAAGTCTAGTTTTTCTGCATGTTATATTCAAGTCAGACATTACAAATTAACCGTGGGAACCTTCTTTTCAGAGCTTGACTTAGAAGGCATTATAAATCAATTGCAGATCTCTTCTCTATGCAGTTTAAATGGGTTTCTTAACACAATCCAAGAAGGAGCTATGATCACTCATCAGACTTGGTATTCATGACTCTCAGATGAGAACCAACTTACTTCAGTCCAGGCTGAATAGCGCCATCCACCTGTGCTGCACTCTCCTGAGCATTTTTCCTGGTTACTGGGTCTGGGTTGACTGCTACAAAAACTGTCATCCACCTTCTCCGTCTTCCCATCCACCCTGCTGTATTTGGCACAGTGGATGTCTAAAGTACGGTATCCCAAACCACACTGGGCACTGCATTCGCTCTTGCTGGCAACATGCCACCTAGACGTAAATAATGGTGGAAAACCAACATCTGTGTTAAACATAAGTGTCACATCCAACTAGTCAGAAAGCTGAGTTCGTTCTTTCTTAATTCAAATATGATGACAGCTCAAAGTCACAGTCAGTTACAATCCAAGTTCAAGTTAATGTATCCCTGTGATTTACGTGGCTGCCAATGTACATGGAAATCACAGAACCATAGCCAGAGATGCTACCTCTGTGAAGAATCTCTTGGTACAGCTAGTTTAAAATTCAAGCAGCAGAAAGCAAAACAAACAAACAAACAAACAAACAAACAAACTGGAACGCAGCAAGCAAGGACAGCTACTTTTATGTGAAGTATTTCACTTGGCTCTTGGAAAACTCATCCGTGGAATGCTCCTTTTTCTTTGTGCTTGCAAGTACTTGGTGACTATTCTGATAATAATAATGCAGGAATGAATAATGTGAGTTATAATTAAGAAGTTCAAGTGTATGTACTATATACTATGTGCGTTATTACTATTATTGTTATTATTTTGGAATAAAGACTAAATTTGGGGGGATTGGCCATCAGCTCAGCTTCAGGATCAATAAGAAACCCTGTCTCAAAGGAATAAAGCAGATTGATGGAAGCAGGTGCACACCCTTGCACATGTGTGCATACACTGCACACACACACACGCTCACACACACACACACACACACACACACACACACACGGCTGGAAATTTATTAAAGACAGCAGACATTGTGTGTGTATGTGTGTACGTGCATGTGCGTGTGTGTATATGTGTCAGTGTGAATGTGACTGTGTGTGTAAACATGTGTGTCAAGTGTGTTTGTGTTTATATGTATGAACCTGTGTATCTGTGTGTATGTATGTGTGTACATGTGCATGGGTACATGTGGAAGCCACTAAAGGTATTGTTTCTCTGGTGCCTTCTGATTGTTGGTTTAATCACAGTGTGTGTGTGTGTGTGTGTGTGTGTGTGTGTGTGTGTGTACCAGGTATGGAGGTACAGTTCTCACCTCCCACCATGTAGTTCCAAGGATCCAACTCAGGTCATGGAGTTTGGGCATGTGCCTTTTCCCTCTGAATTATTTTACTAGTCTTACCTTATTTTCTGGGACAGGCTCTGAGGCTGAGACCTGGGAATCTCAGACTTTGCTAGGCTGGTTGGCCAAGAACCTTCCTCTGCCCCATGGGTTCCACTATATCCCCAGCTTTGAGGTTACACAGCTACACCATTGCACTTGACATTTAAAAAGTGGGCTCAGGGCCCCGTGCTTGTAGAAGCACTTTACAACTGAACTGTCTCCCAAACCCTCGTTATACACTTATAAAATTAGATTTGAATCCATAAGACTTTGCCACCTTTACATCCCTGATACTATTCATAACAAAGCCTTCTGACACACAGCAGGTGCACAGTATATACTAATGACTACTCTTATTTTCTATAACACAACAGGAACAGAGTGCTTGAATTTAAAACATAAGTAAAAAAATGTTTAATTCACATTTTTAAGTCAGGATCTTGAAATGTATGTGGAAATCTAGAAAAAGATAATTTTTTCTAACCTCCAGGGGATTTTCTTTCCCATTGTTAACTCCCTTCATCTCAGCCGCTGGTAGGTGTGCCACTTCTCAATGTCCTAATGTTCACTCATACACACCTGTCTAGGGGAGGAGTTGGGAAAGAAGAGGAACTCAAGCCAATGCACTTATCAAGGAATTTCTAAGTAATGTCCAAAAGTAGGCCAGAGTTGACCACTGGCAAGGAAAGTGGGCTGTGATTTTCCATTACACTGAAATAGCATCAGGGAGATTTTGTTCTAACACAGTAAATGTTAGAACTTATAAACTCATCCTTTATCTCATCCTGTCACAGGCCAGTTGGGGCAAACTGTCACTTCCTACAGGAAGTGAGGCAAAAAGTGAACTCGTTCAACAGAGGCATCTGGAACTTGCATCTGCACTTTGATTTTTGGCTACCTTTTCAGGCCTCTGTGGTCACTTCCCTGTGGGAAAGCTATTTACCATCTGGGAAAAGGAGGGAGATGTCTTGACAAGAAAGTGCTTTGCAGTTCAGCTGCCAAAGTCACTTCCCTGTCATCCCATAAGACCCAGGGGCCAAGCAGAGATCTCCAAGAAGAATCTATAAAAATAATCCAACTCTAAATGATATTTAGCTTGCTCTATATTCTTTCTGGACAGTGATCTGTTCTTCAGTACGGTGTGCTCATAGTTCATTTTGTGGGAAATAAAATGCTATTATTACATTTCACTATTATATTTCAGGAAAGTACTTTCTAGTCAGGTGTATGTGTGTATCTTAGTACTCAGGAGGTGCGAGCTGGAGAGCTGGGGGATTAAAGCTAGCTTGAGATACATAGAGAGCTCCTGCCTCAGAAATCTGAGGACTGGGGAAATACTTCAATGATAGAGCCCTTGCCCAGTAGGCAAAAAGTGCTGTGTTCAGCCACCAACACTGAAAAAGTGTTTCAGTATGCTAATAAGTAAGAATAAGATAAATATGTTACATGTGTGTAGGAGTAGATAATGGAGGCTGGATTAAATGATTTTGAGAAGTACCAGAAGAAATGGATTTCTACAATGTATATCTTTGGAACTTCACAATGTTCATCAGTATCATGAACCTCCATATGAGGAAGAAGATGTTTTGGAGGGCTTCTCAAATACACAGGTTAAGAGTTGCTTCATGCGACTAGTGGTCCCATGAGCATGCCTGGGAGAAACTATGTTGGAGTCTGACCACCAGTAACCATTCCTTCCCTGTTCGCTCAGTTGTGCTCACAGCTGATTGGCCAGATTTCAGCATGTGTTTTGATTAGATGGACTGTCAGATGGGCGAAAGGGACAGTGCATCTTCCTTAGGCTTGGTTTGTGTCTACACATATTTTAGCAGGGGCCTTTAATTTTCCCAATGGTGAGAGAGAAGCCAGCTCACAGTGAGCCAGCAGTGAGGGCATCTCAACACTGACTGAAAGCCACAGTTGTTTGCTGACTTCTAGGCACAAGCACAAGCCTGCCCCTTTGTGTAAAGCTAACCCTGAACTCTTTCTGCCCTCAGCTTTTGACTTCCTCCACTCTCTGATCTGCTACCTCTACGAGGAGGCAGGGATGAAGTCCCCTCTCCTTCTTATCTGCAATCAGAACTGCTTTGGTCATTCAGCTCTGTGCTTCCGGCTCTTGTCCCCACTTGGTCTCTGCAGAGTTTCCATACACAAAAAAAAAAGTTTTTAAAAGTTGATTCTAAATGGGGAATATAGAGAATAATAACACATTGACCTCACTATTGATCAGAATAAAAAATTCAGGCTGGAGCTTTATCTGGTATTATGACAAGAATATAAACAAAAATCAGAGTCTGTGCTATTTAATCAACAAATGTTGGGTATGAATAGAAGCTCTCATGCTTATGAGCAGTGAACCTGAGTCGATCTGTAGGTGGGGGATCAAGTGGGACAAGGTGGGGAGAGTAGTGTTTAATACCCGTGGAGGATGCACAATAAATTAGCCATTATTATTATTATTATCATCATCATCATCATCATCATCATTATTATGACTATGCCATCTTTTGTATGAGTCTCCAAGAAACTTCTATTTTTGCCCCCTTAATTTTCTGCGGAGCTGAAGAGCAGACCCCAGGCCTCGTCCGTGTTTGTCCAGGCTGCAGCCTAGGCCTTCGGTTTTTGAGAGACAGGTTCTTACAGTGTAGCTTAGGCGCGTTTCAAACTCTCAATCTTCCTGCCCCTATTTCCCTACTTCCCACACAGATTTTTCAGCTCACTTTAAAAGTCAGCCAATGAGGAGGCAGCACCCTTCTGATAGTCTGTGCAGCCCAATGTAACACTCTTCCTAGGTGAGTCTATCTTTCCTGCACTGGCTTTTAAGGTCTGTGTGAATATTATGCTCAATGGTGTCTACAACAGGAGAAACCAAAACCATCCCATCCCGAGTTGTGACTCGTCTTGAGATTGCTCAAAGAGACAAGTATTTGGTTCTTGAAGTAACAGTACAAGCATTACTTCCTCTTTAAAAAGGCTGTTTGCTGGATAAGCTAGGAATAGGATTATTGAATATCATTTGTTTGCTTTCACACATTCTGTCTCTTGAAATGCTTCATACAGACTCGCGTTCATTGCCACCATAAGAGTAGGAGGTTTCATGTTCGAGGTAGCAGACCTACAGAAACTGCTTGTATCATTCAGGATGTGACTAGCCCCAGTCTGAGTCAGGCAGTGGAGTCCCAGTGTGGATGAATGAATGAGGCAGGACATACAGTGGGGGAGATTAATTCCTCATATATGGCATGGCAAAACAAGGTACATGACTATCATCTTAGAGCATTAACAAAGTAAGAATGGAGGCAGCTTTGTTCCAGAACTGAAGTACACAGCCTCCCATTGGATGGGCCACATTTAAGCCTCGGCTGTTACGTTAGCCAGTGTGATCTGAAGCAATCTGCATAGCAGCAGTCAGGTTTAATATTTTGATATATAAAATAATGATAAAATCTATGCTGTAGGTGTCGTGGTTTGAACAAAAATGGCCCCTATCGGCTCATCTATTTGAATGTCATCAGAGAGTAGCATTTGAGAAGGATCAGGAGGTGTGGCCTTGTTGGAGTTGAGTGTGGCCTTTTTGGAAGAAGGGTGTCACTGGGATGCTCAAAAGGTCATGTCAGCCCCACCGCCACACACATACACCTAAGGATCAGAATATAGCTCTTAGCACCATGCCTACCTGCCTACCTACAGCCATGCTTCTTGCTGTGATGATAATGGACTAATCCTCTGAAACTGTAAGGGAGGGCCAATTAAATGCTTTCTTTTATAAGAGTTGCCTTGGTCATGGTGTCTCTTCGCAGCTACAGCACAATGACTAAGACAATAGAAGTAGTAGTATCTGAAAAACTTAGAGGTTTATTAATTGTATTAATTGGATCGTAAAACCCATCCTACTACTGAGGGGATATTATATATAGCTGTTAAAAATAGCTCTCAGCTTAGTGAGACCCTATCTTAAAATGTAGAAAGAAAGCTGGGGTTAACTCAAAGGCAGAACACTTGCCTAACATGTATAATTCTCTAAGTCCCATGTCCACTTCTGTAAAAGCAACAGCAACAACAAACACAACAGACAAACACAAACCCAGATCTTAGAGATGGCCTCTTCTACCATATTTACTTGCAGAATGATAGAAGATGGAGTGATGGTTGGATTTAACACGCGAGCCAAGACCGCAATCTTACTCAGCTTGTTAACCTTGCATCTCAAGGAAGTTGTGCAAAAATTCAGTGACTCTTCAGCTTAACTCCCCATGAAAGGACTCCTTAATTCTAACTTAACTAGTGTAATTCCAATGACTGAAGCAAATGGGTTTATATGGACACTATCTAAAAACAAAATAGTACTGCCAAATGTTTCCTTTCTTTTTTTTTTTAAACTTTTTAATATCTTACTTTGACAGTGACTTTTGTCCATATGTTTTGACAAGCCACTGAGCAACCCATTCAGTGATAATAGCCTCAGAAAATGTGCGACAGGGTGGAAAGAGCCTGGTTTTGAAGTCAGAGCCTCAGGTCAGGACTGGAAGATCTATGATGCACATGTCACTGCTGGCCTTCCGACTCCTAGGACAGCACACTCTTAATTGATCATGGCACTTTCTTCTCTCAGACCCCAAGAGGACATTATAAAATGCACTCCTACACCAGGCAGCTAACACTATGAAGACCTGGCATGATAATGTGGGACTTCAAAGTACTTCTGTCTTTATTCTGCTCCTTGTGAATGGAGAGACCTTATCACACTCCTATGCTAGTCTATGCCAATAATCTCCCAAAGTAGTTACATACTTGGCTTGCAGATTGTACAATAGAGCCCTCATGCTGTTGGATATTTATACACAGTCAACCCCTCAGGCAATAGAAACACTCTAGAACTTTCCACCCCTTCAATATTTCCAGCAGATCCCATACCTTTCTTAAACACAGAATTCCGTGGATACCTCGTCAGTCATATTTAGATTTTCTTCTCATTCCCTCCATGCCTTTACATTAACACATTGTAGTCTCTCTCTCTCTGTCTCTCTCTGTCTCTCTCTGTCTCTCTCCCTCCTTCCCTCTCTCTCTGTCTCTCTGTCTCTGTCTCTCTGCCTTTCTGTCTCTGTCTCTCTGCCTCTCTCTGTCTCTGCCTCTCTGCCTCTTTCTGCCCCCCTCTCTGCCTCTCTCTGTGTGTGTGTCTCTCTGTCTCTCTGCTTCTCTATCTCTGTCTGTCTCTCTGTCTGATTTGTGTATGCGTTTATATGTTTGATATATGTAGACACTGAAACTTTCATGCACAAAAGAATTCTGCCTGGTGTCTGCTCTGGATGGAAAGGGAACATCATAAGTATTCCCTTACATAAAGTCTGACTTGATGGTAAGGCCAAAACGTAATCACTGGGTTGTAAAGATCAAGTTGTTCTTCCGACAAGTGCTCTGCTCTTTTAACTATTTTTAATTCTTAGGAGAACAAGCAATCCAGGGTCATGGATCTCGGCTAAATGGTTTCAGAACTGGCTGGAGCTTGTGTGAGGAAAACATGGGAAGGCTAGGAAAAGACTGGCAACTCTTGTCTCCATCACATCCCCCAGAAATTCCCCTCAATCTCACTGACTCTGGAAGAAAGGTACAAGGAAAACAGGGGCCGCACCTCAAGTCGCAGTCTGTGCCGCACGCTTCAGTGACAGGTCCTGGCTGGGGCAGTCGGTCGCATCTTTGATCAGAAACGGTTAACTGATCAGACTCTCTGGTGCAAACAAGTTTTCGTCTCCGCTCCCCTAGGCAAAGAGCAGGCACGTTATTGCTGAGGAACTAACCTGCTCTCAATCACTGAGATCAAGGACCGACTCTCCCACACTTACTAGCAAAGGCCAGTCAGGATTTTCAATTGAGTTGGCCGTACGATCTCTGCCACACTTAACTCTACTAGGACAGGACAAAATCAGCTGGCCATAGACAGACTGCTAACGACTTGGAGTATCCCGACTCTAATAAAACTGTACTAATAAAAAGAGGGTGGGGGCTGAATTTGACCCTGTTGCTATAGTTTGCTGAGGTTAATGTAACAAAACGAAACAAAACTAATAAAAATTATGACCAGTAAAGCCACATGATAGAAAATTAAAGTGGCAGTATTGATTTTGCGTGGCTTTACACATACACTCAAACTTCTTAGAAGAAAATGCAGTGTGACCTAACATGACCTGAATCTTATAAAATTCAACTTGACAACTGAAACAACCAGAAAGGTCCGAGTAAAAGAGGTGAGAAGATGCATGCAGTTAGAAAGGTATGTGGACTGTATTTACATAGCTGTTCTTTAAAAAAAAAAAAAACAGTAGACCAGTAAATAAATGAAACAGGGCCCTTCACGCCTACACCCCCACCCCCCTAATCCTCAAACCCATAGAAGCTGGAAACCCTCGAGCAGATACCTTGGCAGGGCTTGCTGCATGCTTGCCACGGCCCGTGACTGTTCCAGAAAAATTGTTGAGGTTTGTCCTCAATTGGAATATTGAATGAGTACCGCACATCTGGGTTGTACAACTTTCCCACGGACAACACCTGCAATGTGTGGAGAGATTGGGAAGAAGTCTGCTGGCCTGCAGCGCCAAGAAGAGAGAGCCACTGTCCACCAGCCCAGTGTTTACCTGAAGGAGAAGCTCTTCCTCGATACGGTCTGTACAGTTCAGTCTTTCCACCACATTGTCGGATCCGCTGTACTCAATGATGGCACTCCCCACGCGGACCTCCCTTTTGGACATGGAGACAACAAAGTCTCCATTTAGCAGGAATTCACCTTTACTGTTTGCTAAAGCTGTAGATGGGAAAAGAGAATTGGGTGAGGTGCTTCCAGTGACCAGCTGTTGAAGATAGATAGATAGATGGATAGATAGATAGATAGATAGATAGATAGATAGATAGATAGATAGATAGATAGATAGATAGATAAGAACAACCTGATTGGCTGGGGCTGGCAGAAGAGAAGACTTCAGGCTTGTCAGCCAGGCCATGATTCCACCATCTTGGTTTCTGTGTGCTAGCTATGTGACCTTGGGCCATCAATCCTTCTTGGTCTCAGTTTCTTTCTTTCTTTTATTTTATTTTATTTAAGATTTATTTATTTATTATATGTAAGTACACTGTAGCTGTCTTCAGACACTCCAGAAGAGGGCGTCAGATCTTGTTACAGATGGTTATGAGCCACCATGTGGTTGCTGGGATTTGAACTCTGGACCTTCGGAAGAGCAGTCGGGTGCTCTTACCCACTGAGCCATCTCACCAGCCCCAGTTTTTTAATTTATAAATGGGGATAAAGAAAACCACCTACCTATGATGGTTTCCATGTAAGTTAAGAGAAATATGATGTAGAAGTCCTCAGTATTCTGAAGTTATTATATAACAGCAACAGTTGCAGGGTTATAGATGAAGGCTGAGGTATTAAAATCTGATACACACATATGCCGCTGTGTGTATCAGACAACTACAACATCAGAAAAGCATTGTATTTTAGTGGGCTAAACTTACTGTTTTTCACTCTGGTCTCAAACTTGTAGCATTGCCTCAGCCTCGGGCCTCCTGAGTGGTGGGGTTAAAAGCAGTAGCCAAAATGCCTGGTATAACCAGAAATCCTCTCTAAAATGACTGCGTTTCAGTTTGCAATTGAACTGAACCCTAAGAAAGCAATACCTTAAAGGAACTGATTTGACTGGACGATTTATGTGACCAAATCTCTGTGGATCGCTTTACTTTCCATCACAACAGTCAGTGGATGGTCTAAATTAAAATGTAATTTGGTTAGATAGAAGATAGGAGAGAGATACTTTCACGCTTTTTAGATTAACTTTCTAAAGATGAAAATCTCAGTGAGGGGTATCAAGGGGGCTCAGCAGGGAAAGAGACCCGCTCGCTGCCCAGCCTTACACACTGAGTCCAGTCCCCACATGGAAGGAGAGAATTTGTTCCCTCAAGTTGTCCTCTGACCTTCATATACATACAGTGGCATGTGGATGTCACTTAAATTAAATACATAAAGTGTGAAAAACATATGCATCTCTTTAAACCCGATGAGATCATTTTTCTTTAGCACTTACCATACAATACCATGGCCTCATTTTAAGCCAGTCTTCTACACCTGCAGCCCATTCCCACTTTGGCCAGCCTTTCCACCCATAACAAGCAGCTTGCAGTGTACTGCTTATCACACCTCTGTGAGGCTGCTCAGTTAGACATGCCACACATTTGTAGATATGGATGTACAAATGAGAAAAGCGTGATTTACCAACCAGTAACTTCATTTACCAAGTCCAGATAGCTCTTCCACAGCTTGTGAGACACTCATATTGTCCAAAGCAGAAAGCCAGCAAACATTTGTCAAGTAGGCAAATTCGCTCATTTATTCTTTCTCTTGTTTACAAATAGAACCAAGATATGCTCAGGCTAAGCTCTCTAACAGTTTGGCGTGTTTTGCTAAACTGCAGGAACCTTCTCGTACAGTTAAAACCACTTCACAGCTCACCTCTTTAAACCCTAAGATCCCAACCCTTAGTGGGCCAGTGAAAGATGCTGTTAAGAGTGACTGAAGCTGACACCCCTGGGAGGAGAACAGAACACTTCCATCCTGAGACTTATTTCCCTAGCGGGTGCGAACCTCAAAACACCACATCTCACTCACTCTTGGCTCCAGAAGCTGGAGACCTGCCAGCCGAGTGAGATGTGGGGTTTCCAGTGGGTCACAGAGAAATGTGATTGTTCCCTCGGCGCCCTATGGTGGTTCCAAAGCAGGTCACTTGTACATGATAGCACGATGTGCTGTCAGTAGCATCATAAGTCACACGGTAGCTACTCCAAACGGGAGAATGAAGTGCCACATGCCAGAGTTATAAATTGAACATCAATCTGGCTTTGTTTGCCACGAACATGGTCTCTTCTGTGTTAATCCCCAACTCTCTTCCCGTGGCTTCAGCTGCCTCTCTTGCTTCTCACAGAACTGGGGGAAGACCGCTCCTCACTGCCTGTTTCTTATGCCAGTTAGTGGTGAGTGCACAACCAGAAAAGGCCTCAAATAATGTAAAATCCTTCTCAAGACGTGTTCCTATAAATGGTATGTCCACAGACTTATGCAAAGGTATCAATGAACGGAAACTCTGGTTTTCTCTTGTACTGCATGGATGAGTGATTTCCCACAGCCTGAATTAATCCAGGGCTAAGCATCCCAGAGGCCAGCAAGTATCACAATAATGGCTACATCTCCTGAAGAGAGGGGAACAAGGCAGGGCAGTGCAACATGGTTTTAACCCAACAAGAGGGATCCCCTTGGAAGGTGACCTTTGACTGGCAGGCTTTCTGCTTCAGTACCTCAGAGAAACAAACTCTTTCCCCAAATCCAGAGTCCCCTGCTCCACTTCCTGCTAATGAGATTAGGGAAGCTAATTTCCTGAGTTGCTGCCCCTCCTGCCATCAGAGCTAGGTTGCTGCAGAGGTTCCACTAGAAAAGAATTTCTCCTCAAAACACACAGGGAGAGTGGGAGACTTGACCAGTCTTCACACAGCTATTGGGAATAAGCATGAAGGTTGCTTAGCAACAGAATGTTTCGACAGAATTCAGCAGAACAGAACGGGGTGGTTGGCTGTAAAGTACCTAAAGGGATCTGCTAATACCTTGCTCCAAGCTAGGGGTAAATACACACACACTCCAGTCTGGGTGACACCAGATCCTCCTTAGGAATCAGAGCCTCTTGAAGAGCCACTGTGAGGCTCCCTCAGGGGTCTGTTTTCAGACTCAGTGGGCTGGGTCTTGCCATCAATGCTTGCACACTCCACATTTGCTTGCAGAGGGGCTTCCCTTGGGTGGAGCCGTGGTTTGCCCATACTGCCTGTTCCTGATGACCAGTCCCCTTTAACTTTCTTCTCCTTCTTTCACAGGGAAATTAAGAAATGCCCAGGAAAGAAGAAAAGATTGTCAGCAGACTCTGCTTGAGTTCA
>NC_034591.1:109770297-109872204 GCF_900095145.1 Mus pahari
CTCCCACGTAAGTTAGCATGGGTAGGATGCCAGGCTATGATGGCACAAGCTCCTACAGACATTTCAAAATACAGATGTAAGTTTTCATTTGATTCAACAAATATTCATTAGCCTGTTCAACAAACAAGTCTGAATACTTGGAGTAGACCTCTATAGGCTTCACTCAGATGGGCATATAGAATTCCTGCCAACACATTTTAGGAGAAACAGTAAATCAATTGCTTCTTTTAAACACAAACCACTCAGCGAGACAGCTTTGATTTCTTCTACAGCCCAGTACCAGCTATGGGCAAGCCCCGAGGCCAAGGAACCTAGTTGTACAAGGCGACCTGCCAAATCCCTCTGTCTCTACTCTTCCCCATACCATTCTTCCACAGGGCAGTGGGCAAATTACTTAAGGTGGTTTGAAGAGCAAGAAGTTGAAGTTGGTCTGGGTTGGAAGGCTACCAACAGAGGTCTTTGGTGCCTTGTGGTTTAACAATGAGGAATATATATGAACTACTTATGCGGTTAAGTATAAGAAAAGATATACAATAATTGTGTGGTTAGATGTAAGGAATATATGCGAAAGGAAAAAAATGGAAATACCTATAACAAAGCGAAATAGGCTGACTTCTGTAATGGTGGTTTAAAGAGCGGATGCCATGATAGACTCTTTTGGAAAGGAGAAATGGAGACACACACCAGGCATAAGAAAATATCAAATAGACCTAAAATATCAAATAAATAGACCTAAAAAGAGTCTGCTCCTGGGTAGAGCTGATAACATAAAAATGCAATCAAATAACGCTTCTAAGAAAACATTTGCAAGTCAGTTACCCAGCAGCCACACGTTTTTTAAAGGTCTCCATGACATCTATACTAAAGTCAGAGGATATTTATAAGATCTGGAGCAAAGCCCTTGCTATTGAATACCACAACAACATAAGCCCTGAGTCAATATTCTGTGGGGGCATTCAGGAGAAAAAAATAAAACAAAAAATAAGATGGTGGATTTCAAGATCATCTTTATGGAAGGAAGCTCGCTGTGTGAAACGGAGGAAGGAGACTCAGAATTCCTGTGAACGTCAAGACTGTGTTCTTACCAAGGTAGTTGTCATCCTCAGACTTCCCTGAGAAGCTGTGCTGCCGCACATCAATGCTGGTAGCACCAGCCGGAATTCGGACAACAGTATTGTAACCTGCAAAGAATTTGGCAGAAAAAAAATCAGTATTGTGCTGAGCATTACACATTCTCTAAGGATGGATAAAATAAAAGGCAGGCAACAAAGAAGAAAGACAATTACCACTACCAGATGCCTTATAGCCAGATTAATAATATACCACAGCAAGGCTGATTTTGCCCTTCACAGTAATACTTTTCTGTATTACATGAAGTTAACAATTTATGAAGTAAACAATTTATGTTTAAATGTTTCCTTTCCCCCAATTCTTTGGAGAAGATTCTTACCATAATGGACAGTGTTAAATGTTCCTGCCACTGTTTTGCATGAAGAATTATCTCCACCACAAATCCCACATTTATCTTTCCGGGCCTTTGAGTTTAAAATATGATCACATCCAGCTTGCTTTTGAAAAGAAAACAATTGAAATATGTGGTAAGAACTATAGAGATCATAAAACGGCAAGTCGTGCATTCCTGTCATTGATATGAGTCCACAAAGGACAAAGACGCCATCAGCTTTAAAACTTGCAAAGGTTAGGAACTCACAATTTAAGATGTGGTCATTGGACCCACAGTCACCTAACAGGCCAGATGCTGTCGACATAGTGAACCCCTAGACAGCGCTTCTCAACCTGTGGGTCACGACCCCTTTGGGGTCTACAGACTTTTTCATAGAGATCACCTAAGATCATCAAAAAACAGAGATATTCACATTATGGTTCCTAACAGTAAACTACAATTATGAAGTAGCAACAAAAATAAATGTATACTTGGGGGTCACCACAACATTTAAAGGTCACACCATTAGGAAGGGTGAGAAGCACTGCACTAGACCCTCCTCTCTAGTGAACCAGGATTTAATTAGTTTCCCAGGTGCTTCACGCATGCACAGATTAAGGTCTGAGACGTGATGTTCTGTGCATAAACAGAGCAAATGAGAAAAACTACCTAGCAACGAATGCTAAAGGAGAGCAGCAATGCTGGTGTCACACCAGAGAACTGCACAGCCTGAGGGACAAGTCGAGTCACTCCTAGCTGGCGACTGCTGATGTTTAGGATTCCAGCACTGAGATGTTCCAAAGAGACTGGGAGTCTGCTTTGCTGTGCAATCGCAAGGTTGAAACATATTCTCTGCATACTTGGCAAAGTACGATGGGGCGACCTGTTTCCTTAGCAAAGCAATGAAGAGGTGTGTGCTGAGCTCCAGGGAGGACCCTGGCCAATCCTGGGAGGACCCTGGCAACAGCCACGTCTGCAGGAGAAGAGAGCCTTCTCATCTCTTGATCCTTAGTGCACACTTGTCTTTGAGAAGCTCAATGTGTTACAATTGAGTGGGATGGCAAGAGAGCCCACACTGCAAGCTCTTAGGTACACTCTCTTTTTAAATATTTAATTTTATGTATGCAAATATTTTGCCTGCATATGTATGGGAACCACATGCATGCCTATTGTCGTGAGAGGTCAGAAGAAAACATTGGATCCTCTTGGAACTGGATTTAGAGGATGGTTGTTCAGGTGCCATGCAGGTGCTGGGAACCCTAACCAAGTTCTCTATAAGAGCAACTAGTGTTCTTAACCATGGAACCATCCAGCTCTCCGGCCCCCTAGGTGGTCTTTCAATCAAACCTGATCCACCAGTGCCTCTAGTTGGCTTGTGGGCCACCTACAGTGACCATTTTCATCACCTACAGAGGCCATTTTCATCATCTACAGTGACCATTTTCGTCAGTTTAGAGCTTGGCTGAGTTAGCTATGATTTCTGATTAGTGAAAACTCAAAATAGTGTCACAGCCCTGAGAGTCCAGTCAGACTCTTTGCACATTGTCCGGGTGTTTCTCAGCTCACTTTCCAACACTAATGGGCAGGCATGGCTTGGGTGAGGAAATTGTAGTTAAAATGACAGAGACATATGGGAGAGGCTAGCTTCTCCTCCTTCCATTTTTCTGGAATACGGGCAATTCAATCAAGAAACACTTCTGTTAGGAAGTTCTTGGGGTTTAATCTTGAGCGCTCGGTTACAGGGTGAGTGTGTGTGTGTGTGTGTGTGTGTGTGTGTGTGTGTGTGTTAGTACTTTGGTTTAACCTTAAGCACTCAGTTATGGAAAAGGTATACATATGTAAATTGGTATAATAAATATTCAGGGAGAACTTTTGCATAGATCCTCATAGAGAATGAAAACATCAAGAAAAATCTAGAATAGTGGTTCTCAAATTTTGGTATAATGTGCATCAGAATCATATGATGAAGACAGAATGGCATTCCTGGCCTATACCTTGAGATACACTGCCTAGGAGTTAGTCACAGATAAAAGCAGCTGTCATTCGATTAAGGAAGCCACAAATCAATTTGGTAATGGGATAGCTTGATGAAGAAAATGTCACATGGACTCACCCGGCAAAGGCCTTGGACACAGATGTCATTTGTGTCCTGGCCACAGGGGGTTCCATCAATCACTCTGTCTCGGAGCTGGTAGTAGGCTGTGTTTCCTGCCACTCTGCAGAACAACTTGCATCGGTCCTTCATCAAAACTAGAGAGGAAGATTGTAATGCAATGTGACTTCCATGCCTGGACCGAATGCCAGCCTGTCAGCCACGCTCCAGCCCCAGTACACTTACTTCCACTGTACTTAGGGACCCAGCGTACGCTGGGCAGCAGACCATTGATGTTGAAGTGCTTGCCATCAAAGTGAGCACACTGCTCCTCGCGGAAGTCTCGCTTCTGCTTCAGGCAGGGCTCCGTGTTGCAGGATTTGAACTTCATTCTCCTCCCTACACAGTACTTCCCACCATTTTTTGGCCTGAGAAAAAGGGAAAGCAGCAGACACAATGTGTTAGAAATGATGTCTCTGCTCATCATGGCTTCACTTATGACTTGCTGGGTCTTAAGGAAGCAACTTTGAGTTAGCAAATGGCAAGAGAAGAAATCACTTGAGCACTTCAAAGCAAGAACCTACCTGAAGCTGTTGGGCCAGTAACTTCAGTCTGTAACATGTGTCTCCTGTGTCCTTGCCCATGAAGCCAGAAGGCTACTCTGCCCTTGCATCCCATAGAAGGTCCCCTACCCTCTCCATCCTGTTAGGGTCCCATCCTGTCCTTCTCAACACTTATCTGTGGACTCCAAGCACTCTCTTAGGTGGCTTTTAACTCAAGTCTCTGGGCTGCCCCTGAAGAAGGCCTCTGCAGCCTTACTGTGTTGAGGTTGGATTCACCAGAGTGATCATCTCCAGAGACTTCTTAGTCAACCCTGAACCCCTCATCTACTCAGGGCTCAGAGTCCCCAAGACTTCCAGCTTGATCCAGCTCATTTTTATAAAGATGTTGACCACCAACTCTGTGAAAAATCATTCAGCAGTTTACCTCTGCAGAACAGCTGGTTGTGACAACCCTGTTTGTCCCAGGCCCCTTGTCCATGAGACCGACTGGTCTCTCTGCCTCTGAATCTTACAGAAAGTCCTCCCCCCCGACCCCCAGTCCCCAGTAAGGACATGGTTCCAGATTCAGGTTTGCATTCTGTCACTATTCAACTCCTCTGGGTCTAGTTTTGCTTAATTTGTTAATGTAAGTAAATCAGTCAAACGTTGCCTTGGTGCTTACAACTGTGAAATGGGATGTGGCTATTTTATGGCTGGGTTTTGTGGTTATGTTCTTTGAGACTAGGTTTCATGTATACCAGGCTGTTCTAAAACTCCTTATCGAACTGAGGATGACCTTGAACTCCTAGTCCTCATACCCCACAGCTCCAGAATGGTGGAGTTAGAAGCGTGCATCACCAGACCTAGATTTTGTAAACCTGCTTTGAGGATAGTATGTCAAGTATAAACAAAGAGCCTGATCATATTAATTTGGTTTTGTTCCCTTCCCCCAAATGACTGTAGTCCTTCAACTGTAAGAATTTTGTAGGGAAAGGTAGTGATGCCACTAGATTGTTTCCTGTCAGTCCTCTACACCTTGACCCCCCTCACAAGAGATCACAGGAACACACCCTCTTTCACTGCTTGTCATTTTGCCCTTCCCCATCTTCTTTCCAACAATTCCTCTTTTGGGTTGGTTTATAAACTAGATCAGCAAACACACCATATGTTCACCTTTGACCCACTTCATAGGAAGAGGAGAAAACACCCCAGCTTCCTTACCTCTGTGTCGTTCAAGTAGGTATACTCTGGTGACACGCCATAGTGCAAATTCACTCTCAGCATGAAACTTTACACATGGCTTTTCCAGATGTGACCCAGAGTATAAGTTACACAACTCCCCCACCCCCAGCTATCAGCCGCTGGCCAAGTTCATCATAGAGGTAGGGGAGGCCTCAGAACCCAGTCAAAAAGGCTTGAACAGCTCAGAACATACAACAATCTCAGAACAGCATGACGCTCCAAGAGAAAGTTCACACTTTTTCTGTTTCAGTGAATTTTTCAGAGTAATCTTAACTATAAGAAATGATTTTTGAAGGGGAAAAACAAACAAACAGTTTTTGTTCTATTTTTTCAAGCAGATGTTTTAGGGGCTGGGAGACATATCAATTATGACCATAATGGGGCAGGGGGAGATTACAGGTAGTAAGGTTGGTTCTGGCTTCCAGTCTTTCCCTCTCCTTACTGTGCCCTGAGCTCCAGGCTCCAGTCGTCTTCTTCTCCTCTTCCTCCTCCTCCTCTTCCTCCTCCTCCTCTTCCTCCTCCTCCTCTCCCTCTTCCTCCTCCTCCCCCTCCCCCTCCTCTTCCTCCTCCTCCTCCTCTTCTTCTTCCTCCTTGGATATTTTCTTTACTTACATTTCAAATATTTTCTCCTTTCCAGGTCTCCCCTTTGAAAACCCCCTATCCCATCCCCCTCCCCCTGCCTCTATGAGGGTGCTCCCCCCTCACTCCTGTCTTCCCACCCTGGCATTCCCCTACACTGAGTTTTCCCCTTCTTTATGTGTGCACATGGCAGGGTACAGTGGCAAATGTCTTCAATCCCAGCACTCTGCATATCAAACTCAGTCTGCGACTTTGTTTTTTTCTATAAAAGCAGATTATAATTTCCTCCTTACCTCTACATATGGCTTTAATGAATGTAAATGTGCCCTTTTGAACTGTATGTCTCTTAGACAATGTGGTTCCTATCAGATTTGTGTGTACCGTATAATATGGAAATCTATACCCATAAACTTTTCAGAATGGAAAAAAATTAATCCCATAATAAAAAATTTGTTTGGCTACTACTATTATTTTCCCGCATAGGCAAATACGGAAACTATAGGAAACTCAGCTTTGAAAATACCGTTAACTGTATCTCCCAGCTAAAAAGGTCTTTTAAGGTTCCTTTGTGCCAAATAGAAATTGAAAGGACTTCAGGAAGCTGGGGGATTAATTATCACTCTGTACAGGCAGCTTAGGTCATTCCTTCAATGTTACACAATCCAACCTGCTAAGTTTGGGATCATACACGCTCAGGGTTAGGAAGGAGGTTTTGCAAACACTATTGCAGTTGCATCCTACTCTTAAAGACAACCAAGTTTCTGTCTAAAAATTGGCTGGGACAGAAATATCAACTGCTTTGTATATTTTCATGAATTAGGGGAATCACATTTGGGTTACCCCCCCAAAAAAAACTCTCTCCTGAAACAAGGAAGGTAGGGTGGTCCTATGCTTCCAGGCTATCAGCAGATACTTATGGTTAAACAGGGAGAATTCCCATTCCAGAGTTAGATGGGGAGTTAGATGTTTCAGTTGCCCTTTAAAGATCCTTTCTGATGGAGTACAATTGATATCTGAATTGCTTCATTAGTTAACAGATCTTCCATAATATCCAGTTCTGAACAGTTTGAAAACAGTTCATTTTAACTGTTTTCAATTGTTTAATTTTCAATGCTTCAAAACCCAGGGGGTGACAATTACTCAACCTTTTGGATTCTTGCCACCAAGTCTGACAATCTGAATTTGATCCCTGATATATAACTAGACCAGAACCCCCAGGTCATTTATGACACCTCTCCCCCCCCAACATATATGCTGTGGCATCCATGTGTGTGAGCATGCACAAGCACAAACGAATACAAATGCAAGGGAATTGAAGCCTTTTTGCTGCAACTGTACTGATAAAAATAACATTTAAAACTACTTTTTAAAATGAGACATACATGTCTTGATTTTTAAAAGTGAGATTTTTATAAGAGGTTACTATGGTAAGAGCCCAAGTGGGAAATATTAAGTTCATGATCTTTTTTTGCAAATTGATAAATAAGAAATTTCATTGTAATTCTGAAATTTAACCTATTTTTTTAATTTAAAAGCAAAATAGAAGTACCCAGAAGAATAATTGTTTGATTAAAACTAGGCTTCTGTTCTGATTTGTTTCTCTTTCCTATTTTCCTACTTCCTATTTGTTTCCCTTTTTCTATTTCCTATTTTTCTGTTTCCTACCAACCGAACCTAGATAGGTTCTTTTTCCTGCCATCAGGAACCCCTGAACCAAATTTGGGAAGAAAATAACAAGATAAGGATCCTCAAGTCTGATGGTGCCCCTTCTTGCCCCAGTTAGTGCTGGATGCGCCGACTTGTAATCTCTGCTCACTCTGAGCATGCTATCCCAACTGCTAGGGAAAGACTGATCATGAGGAGCACCTAACTCAAAAGCATCAATTGTTCGTCAAACAAACTTAAGGAGTAACAGCAGATCTGGAAAGGAAAAGAACACCATGGAATTAAAGTGCCTTGGTTACCTTGGGTCTCCCAGCCCTGATGTCCACCAGCCCTCTCCACAGCCCCCAGCTGAAGAATTCCTTTTGAATACTTTTGCAACCCTCTGTAGGAGGGATGACAGCAATCCCTTCTGGAACTTACTCTGGTCTGTTGCACTCTCTGATGGCTGTTTTGATGCCTCCTCCACATGTTCTTGAGCAGGTCCCAAAGTGGCTCCAACCTCCCCAGGATCCATCAATTGGAGGGCCCTCCATTTCTTTGGGAACACAAAATCCAAACTTGCAGTGCTGCATTTAATAAGGGGAAGAGTGAGGGAGAGCTTGGTGCTGTGAGCCATCCTAGGACCAGCTGTCCACAGAAATACATCACACTTCTAAGTCCCCCCCCCCATGTGCTGGTTTGAAACACTGCAAATTCGCTGCTCCTATGAGTAATTGATACTGCAGGCATTTTAATATCATGCTCATTGATTTTTAGGTGGTGTTTGCATTCACAGCTTGCTCTAAAAATTACAAGCCAGTGAGTGGCTGGCTCTATGTTGAATGGGTATTTCTAATGGCCAGCTTTAAACTGCTCAATTAGTCTGTGTACTTGGAAAAATAAGGAGTGGAAATGGGGCAAGGAGTGCAGAGAGGGGCCGATAATGAATTACAGAATTTGCAGAATCTACTAGCAAGGCTTCAAGATTCCACAATCTCGAAAAAAAATCGAAAGTTTTACTAATAGCCCTGATTTGAAAACCCCAATTTCGATTACAATGGAGGAGGGGGAGTTAGCTGCTTAATTCTTCTAAACCCACTCCCACAAAAGCACTTAGGATCAGACTAAAGCAAAGGGGCAGATGACAGAGAGTCCTAAACTTTATTACATTTTTTTTTTCTCTTGTCCTTGTGGTTTCAGACTCTCCAGCCTGGAGCAGGAAGAGGCCTGTGATGTTAAAAGTAATGATAATAATAAAAACACAATAAAACTCCTGGCAAGACAAGGAGTGGAGGAGCCCTCTTCAACTCCCAGCTTTTGTTCATGTGAGACATAAAGCCCAGGCAACTGAGTTGGGGACAAAAGAAGTGGCAGCAGCCACAGCCACAGGAGGGTGATTCCTGTGGCTTTCTTGAACCTCTGAAGTGGAGCACTAGACCTGGACTGTTGAGATGTCTCTGTGGGGGAGGGGAAGGGAGAGGTGAGGGGTAGAGGAAGGAGGAGGGCTCTGTGGTTTGCAGAGGCAAACAAGAGATAGGTAAGGACACAGAGGGCTGATCCCTCCCAGGAGAGAAAGGCATGGTGGGGAATGGAAGAGTACAGAATTGGGCTATCCTGACCTTTTCCTCTGGGTCTACCTGACATGGTGCTGGAAACCTGGCTCAGATCTCCAGTAAGAACAATATATCCTCTATACCATTGAGCCATTTCTCCAGTCATAAGGTGATTGTTTTTTCTTCTTCTGTTGTTTTGAAGACAGTCCTTACTAGCCTGAAACTCTCTATGTAGATCAGGCTGCCCTTGAACTCACAAAATGTTTTTGATCCTCTTTTTCCATGACTTGTCTCTAGATCCTGCTTTGCGCATAAGTAGCATCACAGACCACACAATGAGTCTTCAAACGCTCAGGAGGCCATATGTGCTTTGTGGCTGTCCTGGGTTTCATGAGAAAGCGTGTTAAGCAAGCTCTAGGGAGCAAGCCAATAAGCAGCACTCCTCCATGGCCTCTGCTTCAATTCCTGCCTCCAGCCTTCTTCCTTGGCTCCTCTCTGTGAAGGAGTGTGATCTGAACATGTGAGTCAAATGAATGCTTCCTTCCCCAAGTCACTTTTGCCATGGTGCTTTATCGTGACAACAGAAAGCTAAGACAACAATCAAGCATTGCATGGCTAGTGGACTGAGTTGAGATCAGATCAGCCTTGGATGTGTGTGTGTGCACACACATGTGCTAGTACGTGTCTCTGTGTGAGCACCTAGTAGTATGCATATGTGCTCATGTATGCATGTACAGAGGCCCTAAGAGGAAGTGGTGTCCCCTTGTTTCACTCTCTACCCTATTCTTTTTGAGACAGTGTCTCTCATTCAAGCCAGGCTGATTCCCAGCAAGCCTCACTGACCCTCCTGTCCTTTCCTGTAACGCTGGGGTTACAGGCCTGTGTAAGGCCACGCAGAGCTGTTTACATGGGTTCTGGTACTTGATCCCATGTTCTCAAGCTTGCACAGCAAGCACTGCTACCCACTAAGTCATCCTCTGCCTTAATCTTTCTTAGATTCGTACAATATTTTCCATACATGCACCTTTCTAAGAGGTCAGAGAGGGGGATGTTGAGGTCAAGTTTATTTTAAGAGGTCTTGAAACGAGAGAGTTTCAAACTTCAATCTCACAAAGAGGATTGAAATGAAAATGTTTGTGGGCTTAACAAGAGAACAGAGAAAATGTAGGAGACATTAGTAGTGAGCCATTCATCAAAATAACATTGTAGTAGAAGTCTAGCTCAAAATAGGCTGACTTAGCAGGGCAGAAAGAAAGGAAGGAAGCAGGAGAAGGGCCTGGACAAAGGGAATGAGAATGAGTTGGAGAAAAGGAATAAATACACTGTCAAATCTGAGCAATCAACATGTAACCAACAAAATAATTACAACTTCTATGCCGACGTAAACATCTCCTCTGGCATCTGCAAACAGATTCTGAACAATAGGAAGATATGCGTATTTATCTCTATCTATCTCTCTATCTTTATCTCTACCTCTATCTCTCCTTAGTAAGAGCCATTAAACCTGGCCAAAGTTCTAAAACTCAAGTAAGAGTGTAACTTCTGTTCTCTGCAAGGCCATTTTCTAAAACTGGTTGACACTGGTCTGTGCCTATTCTGCGGAAGGCTTGAATTCCATTCACTAGCTAAATTCATTAGCCATTGAAGACAGAGTCTTCTGGAAGGTTGTCCAAGACTCCCTCCACCCCCTATACTCCATCAGAAGCTATGAGAGTGTCCTGAACTGCTTTTTCTTCTGATGGGTTGCAAAAATAGAAGCTGAGAACCTGGCACAGCAGACCTCCTCTAAGACTTTCTGTGGTGCAGAATTTGTGAGAAACCCCGAAATTGTGTGGAGCTTGGGAGTCCCTTCATGATGGGACTAAACTAAACCAAACAACACTAAATACAAGTCAATTCATCACATTCTTGGAACTGCTCCTTTGTTGTGATTTTCTCAGCAGTGACAAGTGTCAGAAACAGACACAGTGGGTGGGTGCATCACACGAGCGGTGAAGAACCACAATACAACAACCAGTGATTGTTCTGAGATCAGCCAATCTGAGCGATATGGACTGACTCAAGTCAAGTAAGCAAGTTGTCAGTTAGGAGTTATGAATCAAGTAAGCAAGTTGTCAGTTAGGAGTTATGCTTACTGTTAGCGACTGTCAACTGGTAGCAGCCCCTGGACTACTGTGTTTAGAAGGACTTAGACATCACGTCTTGATTGTGTAAGAATGAGTGTCATGTTCAATTTTTAAGGACTGCTGTGGAAACCTGAGAAATACATTTTCCACAGAACCTGTGATGCTGCACCCACTGACACATTAGGTTTTATTTTATTCACTTATTTATTTTAGATGTACTGGTGCTTTGTCGGCATATGTCTGTATACCACATGCGTAAGAGTTACAGCCAGTCGTGAGTTGCCGTGTGGGTGCTTGGAATTGAACCTGGGTCTTCTGGAAGAGGAGTCAGTGCTCTCAACAACTAAGCCATCTCTTCACTTAGATATACTAAGGGAAATACTCCACAAGGAATTCAAAATTGGCCCTGAGTAGTCTTTTATCCCCAGTGGACTTCCTCTACCTCTCTGCCCACCTTCATCAGACTTGTGGATCTGGAGCCATACAGTCAAAGGACACCCACCGGAGGCCTGCAACACCAGCCATCGAGGTTAAGCCCCATCTCAATTCCTACTACAACAGGAAACATTCATGACCAAAACCATCCAGATGGCTAAATGTTGGGTTCTCTCACCTCCACTAACCACTCTCCCTCTAAACATTATATTGCCCCCCCCCCTGCAGACGGACAGGATTGCCATTAAGAGGAGCTACCCAAATCTCCCAGAATCGGACCAACCACTGACGTCGTCACCGCCCATTCATTCAGACCCGCCTTCTGGACACAGCTCCACTCATGATCAGACAGCGCGCCATTGAGAGAGACATAGAGAGACAATGGGACACGCGGGAGAGGGTTAAGGGTCCTCCCGTGTCCAATTAATAAATAATGTTCTGATCGGCACAAACCGCCATGGCATTTGTTTTCTCCTTGCAGCTCATTCCTATCTTAGGATGTTTAGCCCTTCAGTATGAACCCAGTCCAAGGTGTTTTCTGCCCACGAAGACACACACAAGTGGCGTGACGCAAAAATACACAGCTAAAGGCCCTCAAAAGAACACAATCAACAATATGACACCTTTAGAGCGCAGCTACCCTACTGCAGCAAGCCCTGGATATCATTATACAACCGAAGCACACACACACACACACACACACACACACACACACACACACGTGCGCACACACACACACACACACACACACACACACACACAAAATGACCTTAAATCCAATCTTATAAAGATGATAGAGGCCTTTAAAGAGGAAATAAATAAATCCCTTAAAGAATACAAGAAAATACAATCAAACAGGTAGAGGTATTTAAAAAGGAAACTAATAAATCCCTTAAAGAGACACAGGAAAATGAAATTAAATAGGTGAAGAAAAGAAATAAAACTGTTCAAGACCTGAAAATGGAAATAGAAGTATAAAGAAAACATAAACTGAGGTAATCTTGGAGATTGAAAACCTAGTGAAGACAACAGGAATTACAGACACAATCATCACCAGCAGAATACAAGAGATAGAAGACAAAATCTCAGGCATAGAAGATACAATAGAAGAAATTGATATATCAGTCCAAGAATATGTTAAATCTAAAAAAATCCTGACACAAATCATCCAGGAAATCTGGGATACCATGAAAAGACATAACCTAAGAATAATAGGAATAGAAGAAGAAGGCGAAGAGTCCCAGCTCCAAGGGCCAGAAACTATTTTCAACAAAATCATAGAAGAAAACTTTCCCAATCTAATAAAGAGATGCCTATAAACATATAAGAAGTTTGTAGAACACATATTGGACTGTACCAGAAAAAAAATCCTTCTGCAACATAATAATCAAAACACCAAATCTACCGAACAAAGAAAGAATATTAAAAGCTATGAGGGAAAAAGACCAGGTAACATACAAAGGCAGACCTATCAGAATCTCCACTGACACTTCTCAACAGAGATTCTAAAAGCTAGAAGGGCCTAGACAGATATCTTACAACCTCCAAAAAAAGTACTAAACTACTTACTATACCCAGCAAAACACTAAACAAGATATTTCAAGACAAATCTAAGTATGAACACTATCTATCCACAAATCCATCCCTCCAGAAAATACTAGAAGGAAAACTTCAACCCATGGAAGACAGCTTCATCCAAGAAACTGAAAGTGACTCCATCCATAACAGCAAAACCAAGGGAAGCTCTCTCTCTCTCTCTCTCTCTCTCTCTCTCTCTCTCTCTCTCTCTCTCTCACACACACACACACACACACACACACACACACACACACTACAAACATAAAAATAACAGGAATTAACAATCACTGTCATTAATATCTCTCAACATCAGTGGACTCAATTCCCCAATAAAAACACACAGGCTAACAGAATGGATGTGAAAACAGGATCCACACTTCTGCTGCACACAAGAAACACTTTGGACATCAATTTGGTGGTCTCTCAGAAAACTGGGAATAGTTCTACCTCAAGACCCAGATATACTGCTCCTGAGCATATAGCCAAACATGCTCCACCATCCCACAAAGACACTTGCTCAACTATGTTCATAGTAGCTTTATTGGTAATAGTCAGAAACTGGAAACAACCTAGATGTCCCTCAACTGAAGAAAGGATAAAGAAAATGTACTATATCTACACAATGGTATACTATTAAGCTATTAAAAACAAAGACACCATGAATTTTGCAGGCAAATAGATGGAACTTGAGAATAAGTGAGTGAGGTAGCCCAGTCCTGAAAGGACATGCATGGTGTGTACCCACTTATAAGTGAGCATTAGCTATAAAATACAGGTAAAAGGACATGCATGGTGTGTACCCACTTATAAGTGAGCATTAGCTATAAAATACAGGTAAAAGGACATGCATGGTATGTACCCACTTATAAGTGAGCATTAGCTATAAAATACAGGATATCCATGCTATCTCCACAGACCCAAAGAAGCCAAACAAGAAGGAAGGCCCAAGTAAGGATGCTTGAATCTCCTCTAGTAGGGGGAATAAAATAGTTGTAGGAGTATTATGGGGAGGGGAACAGGGGATGGGGTGGTCTCATGATGAGGTATGGGGAAGGACAAAAGAGATGGCCAGATGATCAGGAGAATGAATGGAAATCTGCAACTGACAGGGGTGGAGATGTGGGGGGCATCTTGTGGGAATGACAGAGACCTGGGATAAGGGAGCCCCAAGAATTAATGGGAGTGACCTTAGCTGTGACTCAGCATTGGGATTATGGAGCCTGAAGAGGCCACCTACTGTAGCCAGGCAGGAACCCAAGTGGAGTGATAGGGACAATAACCCACCCACAGAATTTTTGACCCCCAAATTATCCTGTTCACAAGAAATACAGGGACAGGGGATGAGACCGAGACCAGAGGAATGGCCAACCAATAACTAGTCCAACTTGAGACCCATCCCATTGTCAAACACCAATCCCTGACACTATTAATGATATTCTGTTATGCTGGCAGACAGGAATCTAGCATGATTGGCCTCTGAGAGGATGTACCCAACAGCTGGCTCAGAGGGATTCAGAGACCCACAGCCACACAGTAGATGGAGCTTGGAATTCTTATGGCAGAGTTGGGGAAGGATTGTGGGCCCCAAAGGAGATAGGAACTTGACAGGAAGACAAAGAAAGTCAACTGAGCTGGACCATTGGGGATCTTAGAGACTGAACCACCAATCAAAAAGCATACAAGGGCTGGACCTAGCCATGCAGACGTGCAGCTTGGTCTTCAGGTGGGTCCTAAACAACTGGAGTGAGGGTTATCCCAAAAGCTGTTGCCTGCATGTGGAATATATTCTTTTAGCTGGGCTGCCTTGTCTGGTCTCAGTGGGAGGAGGATGTGACTAGCCCTGAAGAAACTTGAGGTGCTAGGGTAGGGGTATATGGGGGAGGAGCTCCACCCTCTCAGAGGAGAAGGGAATGGGGTAGGGCAGAAGGATTGTGGGAGGGGGTCATCAGGATAAAGGGCAGTGAGTGAGATGTAAAGTGAGTAAATAAAATAAAAAATAAGAATAAATTAAAATGTAAATTCATTTTTGAACAAAAATGTCCTTCCTTTCATCCTTTCATCCTTCTTTTCTTCCTTCCTTCCTTCCTTCCTTCCTTCCTTCCTTCCTTCCTTCCTTCCTCCCTTCCTTCCTTCTCTCCCTCCCTCCTTCCTTCCTTTCCTCCTTCCTTCCTTCCCCTCTTTCTGTCTGTCTGTCTGCCTGTCTTTATATCTTTTTAGATGATGAAAGTTCTAGGAGCTAGTATGTCTATTATTTCTTGCTCAGCTCTTACTCTGGGAAGCTGCACTTTGAATTAAATGTTTTAGGAACCAGCCTTGGGGAAGAGAGAGGATGAACTAGCTGACTTTGTTCTCAACTTAATTCAAAGCCATCTTCAGAAATGCAGTTTGACCAGATACTTTCCACATCCTGTTTCCTTTTACCATAGCCACCTTGAGAGATGAGTCATAAAACCAAGAGACCTCACATTCAGTTGGTGGAACATGAAGTCACTCAGAGGACTGAGTTCAGGGTCTGTTGAGCAACCCACTGTCCCTCAGAAGCAAGGGTCAGAGCCATGGGAGGGAAGGTTCACCCTGGAAGGGATTGGGGGCAGTTCTTCCCCAGAGGACTTGACTGATCTCAGGGGAAATTCTTGTTTTGTTTTGTTTTGTTTTGTTTTCAGTTCTCTATGTACAAAATCAGTTAAGGAAGAATAAAATTCTCTCATTGATTTCTTAGTTCTTCTTCCAAGGAAACATCCTGGGTATCATTAAGTATACAAGGTAAAGCAGAGGCAGAGGAACTCAGATGTTCAAAACTGTTCAAAGAGAGCAATAAAATAAAATAAAATAAAAGTACAGAGAAAAGACAAGAAATGCCAAGAAGGACAAGAATTTTGGGAACAGCCCCCACAGATTGCATCCAGGGTCAGAGACACAAGCCAAGTGGACCTAGAGCTAAGATTCTTTCCTTCAGCAGATGGTTGGGTGTGATGAGAAAGTGGAGGAACCACTAGCACTGTCCATAGGTAGACCCCGGTGCAGAAGGTCAGATCAATCATACTCCTAACAGCACGGAACCCTGTTATCACTGGCCCTCACAAACAGTACATTTTTGTTTAGATATTAATGAACTGATAGCAATCATTAACTCTGAAACCAGCTCATGAGAATCTGGGTTAAGATATGTCCCAGGTAACATCATGGCACTGTACAAAAGAAAACAACGCACTCGGTAAGAAGCCCGGGAAAAGAGCAATGCAGACACCAGGCTTACATGATCATGGTGTTTCTTTGATTCCAATATGCTCAACCGGACTAGCTTTCCAGTGCCATTCATAAAAGAGGAAAAAAAATCACCATGCACTAAATGGTTTATATGTGAAAATTGTTTCGCAGCACTCAATTGTAAGCTGTGCCTTCATCCTCGAAAGAATACGCATGCTGGAACACACCATGCTACACTATACGCCACCATACCACATGGACTCCATCCAAGTCAGTCTCAGGAGGAGAGGCCACACAGGGCGTTACTTGCCTTTCCAGGCTCACACTCGGTGCCATCAGCCCAGGGCGTGTGCTGAGTCCTGCAGCCTTTGTGAGCTCCATCCACATTATTGCACCAGAGCCGTCTGCACTGCATCTGTTCCATGCAGGAAAAGATGAGATATGGTGTAAGCATGCAGGGCAAGAATCCCTTTCCATCACGCTTTGCCAGTGGTTCAAGTTGGCTTGCAAAGGGATTTTTTTGTCTTTCTTGGTATAAAATACTTATCATTAATACATATTCCAAAACGCAGCCACCCAAGACACATTTCTGTTCCGGCAAGAGATATGGTAGTGTAAAAGGGGGATTGCCAGAAGGGGCCTCTGAGACATAAATGACATCACAGGATCCTTTGTCTGTCCTCTTTCCCATGTAAATGATGAAGAGATTGAGGGTCAGAGGGATGAGGGCTCACTGGGATACTGTAAGTGTCTGTGACTTGAATTTTGCTTTCTTTTAGTTCCAAAATTAGTGTGTTTGTGTGCATGCATGCATGCCCATATATGTACATGCACATTTGCTCGTGTGTTATATGTATGCATATAATATCATGGATTATATGTATGCATATAATACCATGATCATGTAATGAGCCATTTTTAAGATCTGGAGGTTTTGGGAGGACATACAGAAAAAATACTAAAATATATTTCTCACACACAAAATAATATAATAACTAATTATGTTCCCACCATTACCAAATTAAGGAAAAGAACAATTCACAGGGAAGCTAAGGCCTTGTATATTCATCCTGAGTTTCAATTCCCCCATCCATTTACCCCAGAGGTGACTCTCTTTAGCAGTGCACATGCCTTCAAGGGTTCTCTATGCCACCAGTGAGACACAGCCTTTAAGGTTCCAATTGACTATCTTTAAACACTTGGCCCGTGAATATACTTTAAGTATATCCATACTTAAGGTTATATCCAAGGTATATTCGTTGTGTGTTGTTGTGTGTTCAGGTGTGCTCACACATGCACTCGGGGAAGCCAGAGAGGACAGCCCTGGTGTCATCTTCAGTAATAGCATCTCCATTCTTTGAGGCAGGGTTTTTCAGTGGCACAGAGCTTATCGGTTAGGCTGGACTGGCTGGCTAGCAAGACACTGAGTTTTCCTGCCTCTGCCTCCCTAGCCCTGGGATTAAGCCTGGGCTACCACACAGCATCTTCACACTGGTTCTAGGAATTAAACTTGGGTCTTCCTGCTTTCAAGGGAAGAGTTTTATCTACTGAGCCAAACCTCCAGGCTCTTGAGGTATACTTGGAAAGATGGTTCTAAATCCTTAACTTTACCCTAATTATTAAAGCAAATCATACTTACAGGAGAAACATTTAAGTTACCAGGGATGCATGTTTTAAAAAACAGAAAAAGAAGCCTCTAGCCACCTGGATTTTTAGTACTTTTCATTCTCCTTCTGATGTTGAAGACATGCTCTCACATAGTTTGTTCTGGTGTATATGCCCAAGTACTGAGCATTGTCACTGCCGTGTAATAGTTCATTAAAAGGTGACACTAGAGTGTGCTTGATCTCTCTCCCATTGGCCTTCCCTCACCCTAGGACATTCTGAGACAGAATTCCTCCGCTCATGCTGGCCTCAGGATGGTTTTTCTATCATTCTGCCTCAACAATATCATGCTCAACCCAATGGCTTTATTTCTGTATGAGTGACAGAGAAGTAGACATCATTTTAGATGGAGCTACTTGAACTTTTAAATCATTTGCACAGAATCCTTCTATTTCCCATCATCCCACCAACCATTACTGAAGGCCCTCTTCAGCAAAACTAACTCACCTTCCCAAAGACACAGCCCGAGGCACCTGAGGACAAAGCATTTGTCCTCTTATCTACACAGATCTTTACCTCATACATCGAAATACCACCCAGCCACCCAGCCACCCAGCCAGCTAGATGATGATCAGAAGTGATCAGAAGTGATCAGAAGTGACCCAGCTGGTCACAGAACACACCCCTGACAAGCTATGTCAGGAAGCCAGGATTGGCTCATGAATTCCTTGTACAGATGTGGAGGAGTCCCTAATTCAGGTTACTTTTACAAGCTGAAGGGCACACAAGGAGAGTGATGAGCTGACCTCCTCAACCTCAGTCTCTCGTTCCCACTCCCTGCAAGTGACAACACCATCTCCCCATTTGCCGTGTCGCAGGAATGCAGTGAGAAGCTACTGAGACCACCACAGCCTCAGACACAACCACTGAGAGCAAGTTCATTCTGAACCTTCACTTGGGTAACTGATTCAGAGTGAAAATCAAGTGGGAAAAGGTGAACCATAAACAAGTCCAGAATCACCAGCTGAGGGCAGAGACTACCCCGAACACTTACCATATATGGGCACACTTGAGAGCCTGGCCCAAAAATCAGTTCACATTGTTTATTCACGTTGTAAAGAAGGCCGGGCAGTTGGGAAGGCAAAGGATAGGTCCTGGATGCAGGTTCATTCAACAAGCACTCTCCGTACCCAGTACTATGGGAATCAGAAACATACAGATGGTTAGACAGGCTCTTGAGGGTTGCAGAGACAAACAAAGGTCACACGTGCACCTAATGGCAGCAAGGACTGGTCCTTTTGGCCTTTATTCTTTTCATCCACAGTTAGGTCAGGGATAAGTCAAGAATTGAAAGCTGTATTTCTGTAGAAAGATATTCTACACATACGAAGGAGCACTAATCTCCCGTAGGAGTCATTTTTTTTTTTTTTTTTTATCCTTCCCGATAGACAGTAAGCATCTTAGGGCCACAACTGTTTGATTATCTCTGCACTGGGCCTGGTCTGTAACACAAGGTATTAAGTAAGTGTTTGCTGAACAATGAGCAAGGGCTCGGTGACTCATAGCAAGATAGCATCTCAAGCCACCTGCTTAGAAGGAAAACATCGGCCCCTCCAGTTCATCCAGGTTTCTTTCCTGGAAAATCTGCACCAGCTAAGTTCTGATTAACAAAGCCCTCTCCATCTGTGGTTGCAGAAATATCAACCAGTGACCCAAGGCAATTGCTTAACCTTCTGCACTTCTGGGAAAGGAGATCACTGAGTCTGTGATGTGTGGACATTGTATAACATAACTGGGTCTTTGAGGAACCCCTAAAAAAGGACATAAGGAGGGGGAAGGGGGAGAGAGAGAGAGAGAGAGAGAGAGACAGAGAGAGAGAGAGAGACAGAGAGAGACAGAGAGAGACAGAGAGAGACAGAGGGAGGGAGGGAGAGAGAGGGAGAGAGAGAGAGCCCTTATTTCCATCACATATTCTCTTCTGGCAACCATTCATTATCCCATTTCTTCCCAAGCCGCCATTACTAGGTTAGCAGTACATAAATATTTGGGCCCTTCATCATCAGAGCACTCTCCAAAGGCCTGAATAAATCTCAAAGCATTTATACAAACACAGAAATATTTGCATAGTTCCTTTACAAACCCTGCTCTGTGCTCCGATCAGTTTGTACTCTTCCAAACATTGGCAAGGCTATGAACTGACAGATGTTATAGAGTAAATTTTTTTTTTCTCCTCCAAGGAATGTTATCAAGAGCAACAAGACAAAAAGAATGCCAGATTCTGTTTCCTTTCCCTTCATTGGTTACTTCAGACAGGGCAGACACTAGAGCAGCAGTTCTCAACCTTCCTAATGCTGTGCCTCTTAAACACAGTCCCTCACATAGTGGTGACCCCCCAGCCAGAGAATTATTTTGTTGATGCTTCATAACTGTAATTTTGCTACTGTTATGAATCATAATTTAAATGTCTGATATGCAAGGTATCTGATATTTGACCCCAAAAGGGGTTGCTAGTCACAGGCTGAGAACGGATGCACTAGTGGCTGATACAAGAAGAGAGCTTAGGTCTTACTCTAGGAACTCAGTGATGTATTTCCGACTGCACTTTGACCACATCCAGGGGTTGGTGTAGAAGTTCAGGGTTGGTGCCATGACGTGCTGGGGGCTCTTAACACCTTCTTCTTTGCATTTATTGCTGTCATCGTGAGGCATATTAAACCTAAAGTCAACGAAGCGACGGTGAGAATGTCAGAACACACCAAGGGTTCGCGCTGGCATCCTTGCCTAACACATTTAAGAAGAAAGTATAACTAATGACCTGCTGTGCTGTGGACAAGAATCTGAACGAGCAGAATAAATTATAAGACAATTCTAGACAGAGCATAGAACACCAGAGGATTTTTATCCAATTTGATGTAAATGCCTTTAGTGAACGAAAAGGTATGCACAGGCCATTTGTTGGGTATAAATATGCATTTTGGAATTGCAGAGGCTCTGAATGTGCAGTAGTTGGTGCTAGACTACATTAGTTGGAAATGCTAGTAGACAGTGAAAGGGCAACCCATAGAACAAGATTTTGGCAGGATGTTATACTGTTGTCGATATAAAGAATAAATCGGTGTCATAAATGGAAGCCAAGCACTTTGTAATAAGAGGATCCCTGTGGGGCTCGCATCTCCCATTTTTGGGGTCAGGGTGACTAGTGATATACCCGTGTTTATCAAGTAAAGTATCATTATGAAGGTATATAAGGTGTGTGCACGAACTCCTAGGGAGTGGCACAGGCACGTATGCCCAGCCAGCTGAAGATAGAGACTGGCACAAGGATTCACCTGCCAAGGCCAGCTCACAGGAACTGGCTTCCTGAAAAGCCAGGCATAAAAAAGATTCTTAAACTCTTTCCCATTCTGCCTGAGGGGAGGCTATGGAGCACAGCCAGTGTCCTCTTGGGCTGTGGCAGCGTCCTTCACACATACTTTCCATTCTTGGCTTCACCAAAGGAAGTGGGGGGGGGGGAACCGATAGCATTTCCTCAGTGTCCACCCCCTCCCTGACCCACATGGCCTTCCAGCCCAGGCAATTATCCACCAGTTGACAAGGTCACAGGGTCATCTTTTCTCTCTGGGAAAGGCTGCTGTCAGTCAGAACGCGGAGCATGTGGTTAATTTAGCACCGAGAGAGAGGAATTCCCTTCCCCAGTTCAGGCTGAACTCAGGAAGTATGAGTGAAATGGAGGGGCGTAGACCTGTTTCATATAAAAGAAAAATCTGGACTAAAGCCCGTGCGTCTGTTCCACTAATTCTTTTCTGTTCTGTCTCTTTTTTTCTTTTAAAAAAAAAATGTGGGTTCTTGAGTTTGCCAATAGAGATGGAAAAATGTGATCTGTGTTAGATGAGTTTACTAAAAGGCTTTAATATTGCAGAGCTCCTTTTCTTCAAAGAAGAGACATAGCTTGCAGGTGCCAGCTATGTAGTCACGACAACACTGGTTCTAGCACACCTCAAGTAAGGAAGGCACACAACCCTACCTTGCTCCTCTGTGGAGGACAGGAGCTTCCCTCTTACTCCCAACTCACCAGAACTAGGTAAAATGGAGTCTATTTATTTCCTCATACAAATACACAGAAGCTTGTTTTCCTTTAGGCAAGCACATTTGCTCCCTGCTGGGAATGTAATAACTAATTTTTAAATACTTACTGACCGAGACTGTTCACTGCCATTCTATACTGGAACATGTATGTATTCAGTGTTCTGGATGTTCCATTTCATCACTCATTTGACTCAGTGAACAGTACAATTGACCCACTGCATCCATGAATCACACACCCTTAGGTTCCTTTCATTGAGGATGGAAAGTATTTAAGGGGGAAATAAACTTGTTTCTGTACTGAACGGGCATGGACTTTCCTCCTTCCCCACTCAATGTAATATAACAGCTATTTGTGCTGTATTAGGTATTATGAGTCATCTAAATATTGTTTAAAGTAAATAGCAAAATATGCATAGGTGATGCCAAAATACAGTGCCTCTTCGTCAAAAGGGCTTGAGTGTCTGTGGAGTTTGGTATTTATGGCAGGCATGGAAAGCAGCCTCTTACAGACACCTAAGGATGAGTGTATAATTCCTTACTCTTTGTGGATGAGCAAGTAAGGGGGAGAGGGCTCTCACTGCTTCATCAGTTCAGGTTCGTATTGTTACTCACATGGGCTACCTGGGAATAGAAGTCATCTTAAGGGTTCTTTGCATCTCATGACTGTCTTGGGAATCAGAAGGACCAGGGAGAGGCTGATTAAATCTGTGTGGCCTGACGACACTGAAAGCTTTGACTACATTCTAAACATTAAATCTCCAATAGTGTTTCCTTGGGAGAAAACAACAAAGATGTATTCTTACACGGAGTTGAAAGGCCCTTGATAAATTAAACTTGTGAGTGTGTGCATGTATGTGAGGATGCGTGAGCATATATCATGCTCCATCTACAGCACAGCGTGTACAAGAGGTGCGTGAAAAAGCATGGGAGCTGAAGAGCTTGCCTCACTGATGATGTTAGCTCTACACAAAATCTGACACAATGGGGCATACAGCTAGACTACACTAGAGATTCGCTTGAAAAAAGCCATTTAAAAGCTACCGATGATGTCAATTATTTTAGAAATACACTAATGTGGTTCCAAATTAAAATAATTTCAGGTACATTTACACTGATTTCCCTGTCTTCTCTCTCTCTCTCTCTCTCTCTCTCTCTCTCTCTCTCTCTCTCTCTCTCTCTCTCTCTCACACACACACACACACACACACACACACACACACAAACAGGGAAAGTTATCTCATAATGGCCACGTTCTGATCATAATCAGGAAATGAACCTTTTTCTGCTTCTTTGTTCATTTTCTTCTCTAAAGGAGTGGTATTGCTGTTCCAAATAATACCTGTCTTGTTATAGCCATGTATAACCAGCATCGGGAATGGTCTGGATTTGTCAAAAATGCTGAGGCAACCTTACAGACATATATGTTGAACCAAGAAAGTTCTCCAAGCTAATTCATCATTCACTGTATTAGAAGGAATCAAAGTGCATCTTTCTTTGAGTCCCCAGTAGTAGGAGAGAAATTATTAAGTCTTTGCATCATCAGACATAAACAGTTCAACCAAAGGCACGCAGAACTGGGCCTGAAGTGGGTGGATTGCTTTGACCCAATTTCTCACAAAGGTTCAGCTCTTTCAATCCTGCCAAATCTACTCTGAAGTCTTGACTCCGCTAACGTTAAGAAAATACTCACTGGTTAAAAACAAAACAAAACAAAACAAAAAAAAACCCCAAAGTTTTAGGAGACAGTAAAAAGAATGACTTACACATGGCCCAGCTCATGAGCTATTGTGAAAGCTGTGCTCAGTCCACTGTCTTCACTAATGGAACAGCTGCGGTAGGGGTCGCAAATGGTTCCCAATTCAGCAAGACCTGTTAGAAGGGAGTGGGAGAAACCAACGTGGATTTACCTTAGAAAGCAATTATGATTCCAGTTTAGCCATGGGGGCATGCACGAGGACTCACCTAAGGTGTCACATTTGTCCTGAGCTCTGCAGATATCCTCCCTAGAAGCAAAACAGACTTAGGCTTTGACAACATCAGAGTGAAGATCAACAACAGAGAATCCCCCAGAGACTGTTAGTTCCTTTTAGGGAGGGGATTAGCAAAAGGCTAGCTAGCAAATTCAGGGTTTTGCAACCCCCCAAACTTTGTGAAGCATGGATTTAAGGGTTAAAGGTTACATGGAGAAGTCTATTGCTGTCTCCAGTGTAGCCACAGCAACAGTTAGATGTCCTCCACCTGGCCCCAGAAAGGCTTTCCTCAATACCCTAGAGCATGAGACTATAAAGTACTCATTGATTTACACTTAAGTTCATTTAAGAGGAATGATAGGCTGGGAGATGTGGCTCAGTTGTAAAGTCCACATACAAGGGCTGAGCAAAGCCCTGGGTTCAATCCCCAGTAATGGGTTGTGGGACAATGGGAGTGTTTATAACTGTCAGAGGTGGTACGAGAAACCACAAAAAGAGAAACCAATAAGCCAGCACCTCTCTGTTGCCTTGGATGTTTCAAAAACACCCTTTGAGAGTAGCTTACCGGATAAAAATTGAGAGGGTTTTATATTTTTAAAAATTCCTTCTTTCTGGCTTCTTGCAAAAAGAAAAATCATGCCAGTTGGCAACACTAGCCTCAGGTCCTACACGGCCACCACAAGCTGGGTGTTAATGGAAGCTTTCCCTGCTGTAGAAGGACATTTGCTTTTAGGCCTGCCTTACAGACTGAGTCCTCATGTGGCATGTATACTATAGAGATTCTCGGCCAGAGAGGTAACCTCCCTCACCCCCAGGGCACATGCAGTGGTGTTTGGTGAGATAGTGCTACTTGTGTGTGGAGAACAGAGGTGATGGATTTGGGCAAAAGCACCGCAGTACTCAGGGCAGCAAGAGCAACAAAGCTTTGGCTGCTATAAATAGTCATGGTGACTAGGTTAAGAACCTCCCCTGGCAGGGCTGACTGGCTACCAGCAATGCAGGACCCCTGCCTTTGCTGACATCAAGGATCCAGGAACCAGGGATCCATCCATTTACCTTGTGACCAGAACGGCTGTGTCGTGCTGAATCCCACCCAAATAGTTCTTGGAATGCTGCCACTGGCAAAAGTTCTTTAATGTTGTCTGGGCATTGAAATTTATGTAAGGTCCTTCCTAAACATAGAGAAGAAGTGCTCTTGGTCTATGCAACAACACCAATTAGATATGCCATTTCGGATACAGATAGAAAAGAAGAGAAAAATAAACTTTATTACCTGTTCATTATGAATCACAACTAAGTTCACAATAACAATATTAATTAAATTTCCAATACTTGAGTCTTTATAGATAGAAGCTACCTGCAACCGAGATAAATTTTTCAAAGTTAATGGTGGACTCTCTGTGTAAACAATAACAATTCACTTCTTAGGCTGGGCTCCAACACTTCCTAAGTTTCGTGCAACACATGTGATCTACAGTTCTGAAAGTTCACTGTACAAGTATTGACTTACAGCCTTGTTGTAAAATTCATAGATGGCAGGGTTTATTTATTTATTCTTTTTACATAAAAATGAACTCTAGCAAATTTAAATTCTGAAGTATTTTTCCTTGAAGCTGCAGCATCAAATGACTTAACAGTTATTTGTCCCAAAGCATTGCATATTAATATTCCATCAAGCACTTTGCTGCCATTTGAAGTCCTGGGTCCCACATAAATGCTGATACACATTCCTCATGCTCATTGTCCCTTTATATGTTCAGCAGCACTGTAAACTGTTTTCACACTGTTACTATTATTTTGCCATTATTATTATTAATAATAATGACTATTTAAGTCAGCTGTGTTAGCTGGTCTTACCATAGTATAGATTCTGTCTGGCAGAAAACTGGATTTGCCCTTAGTTCCCACGGCAAGACTCTGGGCTAGGCCCTACAACCATCCCTTTGAAAGGAGAGGTCACAGAGGCTCAGACAGATAAAGTAAGTAGCCTAAGGCTATACAGCAGCAAGCAGCAGAGCCAGAAGTTACAAGCTAGGTCATCTGACCCAAAAGCCAGGTCTGTGGTCAACCTGACTACCCAGAACAGTGGGATGGATGTGGGGCTGGGGCCTGCGAGGTCTGATTGGGTTTCCCCTCTGTCTTCTGGGTATGAGAGGGCTGAGGCCTATGAGACATGGAGGGATAGAGCTTCGGAAAGGCAGGAGGAGGGGAAGATGGCCCACAGCAATGAGCAGGAATCAGAACAGGATGTGGGGAGGGAAGAGGACAGTGTGAAGCAATAGTCATTCCCAAGCATGATGGCTTTTCACATGCATCTGGGAAAGTCCTTTTAAGAAGGCTGTTGTTCAGGTAAAGAAGGGTTAATCCATCAAAGGAAAATGAGTGACATCAGATCTCTATGCACCACTGTGCAAAATTAATTAAAAAAAATATATAGCACAGTATAGGGAGTACATGAGAATGTTCCCTTTCTGCTTTAATGAAAGTTGTAAAGTAACTTCTCTGTACCTCCAAGAGCCTGACTCCAGAATTGCTGAGGATGGAAAACATACAAATGCTCACGCTGCCTCTGTAAAATGATGTATGACCCGTACAGAGCCTACAGATGACCATGGCCTGTCAGTCATCTCTGGGTTATTTACAAGAGCCAATACAATGTAAACAGCTGTTATGTTGTCTTGATTATGGAATGAAAAGAAATGCTATGTGTGTTCAACATAGGTGCAAGATTTTTTTCTGATGGGCGAATGTGTGCACATGCATGTGCATATATGTATGTGTGTGTGCCTTTGCGTGCACAGCTGTGTATGTGCATGTAGAGTATTTTGCTTTTTGAGACAGAATCTCTCTCCGGCTGGGAGCTTGTCAAGGAGGCTAGGTTGCCTGGATACCGAACTCTCTGCCTCCCTAGTGCTGGGATTACATGTATACACAACATGTGTGTTTTTTAAAATGAGTACTAGGGATTGAATTCAGGTCCTTATGTTTGAGACGGAAGTGCTTTGCCTGCTGAACTGTCACTCCAGCTTTTCCAAATATTTTGGATACATGATTAGTTGAACCAACAGAAACTGAACTTTGAAAGCTTAGTGTGGAAAACACTTACATAAACTCTTTCACCAGAATTATTGATATGATAGTATATGGACATAAAAATAGATTAAAATTAATTTTATCTGTTTTGTTACTGTCTTTAAAATATACTACTAGAATCCCCAAAATTCAAAATGTGATTGGGATTATATTTTTATTGGACTGTGCTGGTTAGAAACAGCAGGAACTTTAACAATGTTGGCTCCTGGGAGGGTGCAGGGAACATGTGTGAACCAAAAAGGATGGTTAGTGTGAGGTTCTATGTGATTTTCTAATCATGTAGCTCTATTGTGTTTCCAATGTAATACAGGAACAGAAAAATACAGAGATTCCTAAACTTCTTCCTGGCCTACCTAATTATCACCCCTAGTAAGATGCTACACTGAGCAGATATGTTTTTAAAAACCATCATGGATGACTGAGATTCCAAACCAGCATTGCATAGTACCACCAGACTGTGCAAAGCTCCTTAAATAGACAGAAAGCATGAGGCTCCAGAAAACAAACAAACAAAAACAAGCTGAAGGTCACACACAGCCTCTAAGGCACTTGCTAGCTGAGCCTGACCTTGGGTAAATGATATCACGCTGTCCAGAGTCAGAGTTCTTATCTAGAAAATGAGGATGATAATTTAATCTAAGCCAAACAATACTTTTCAATTAATAAGTGCAATATTCAGAGGAGAACCAACACTCAGTACTGATATCTACTACATTTATTATAAAAAGGCAGCCAGTGAATAACCAACATACTCTTTTTGGTCATTTACTTGAATGGCTGAAATGCTGGCCCCAACTGATGCTACAAGCAGAATGGAAAAGGAAGCCCGTCCTCCAGCAGCACATCGAATCAGTTCATGGGTTACCTTCTCTTCTGTATACTTACAATTGACATTAAGGTTAAGATATAATGTTGAAGGTTTGCTCCGTGGTATAAAACCATCCTGTGGTCAGCCACTACCATCACCTCTACAAACCGTGGATAGGACAGAAAGCGTTTGGTTCTTTTGTGGTTCCATCTGTCCCTTGTGCTGTTTGTCCTGTTGTTATAGCCAGAGAACACATTTGTTGCCAAACCGCTCTTTAACAGTGCCACGTCGTCAGCCAGGCTATTCCTCTTTCTCCGTTTTCGCATTCTGATTTTCCGCTTGTCTTTACTGTGATTATTTTTGAGTTCTGTAAGAAATCAGATGGCATTCATTACACATCAGACTCTACTTACACTAAGAATTGTACATGTTTTGAAATGGTGCCTTTAGGTACTAGGGAGATGGATCCAAACACCAAGACCTGACTTTGGATCTCTACCATCCATATAGAAAACCAGGTTGGTTCTGAGAACTGAAATACCATGACTGGGAAGGCAGATAGATAAATCCCTGGAATTCACCAGTAAGCCAGTATAGCCAAATTAGTGAGCTATACACCAATGAGATACACTATCTCAAAAAATAATATATAGAACAACTATGGAAGATACCCAACATTGACCTCTAGCTTCCATAAGTATACACAAACACATACACACATGTGCACATATACCTGGATGCACATATACATGCACCCACATGCGCGCACACACACACACATACACACACTAAACACACATATACAAAAATAAGTAAGCAAATGCCTTTATACTCAAATGACATACAAAACGAACTACAGACTATGAATTGTATAAATAGAACCCAAGCCATACTCTCACTGAAATGACTGTGTCTGATTGAAATGACTACATCTGTAACTAGCTTCCCTGTGAAGCTGCAATAGATGCATACTGACCAGCCTAGAGTATTAGGTCTGGGTTAAGGGAAATGGTAGCACATGGCACCTTCTATTGGGTAACAAAAGCCTTGTTATTCCTTTTAAGTGTTTTTGTTTGTCTGTTTGTTTGTTTGTTTGTCTTTTTGAAATCCAATCGTAGACAACGGAGAGAGGTCTGAGAGGTAACAGGCTTACAGAGAATGTAAAAGGCACTAGAGAACAGAATAAAATGTCCTATTTCTTTACCAGGTCTCCATCACAGCAAAACAGAAGAGTCACTGCTATTTGATGACTCTGAATTTACAATTAATTTCTTTCAATGATCACTAAAGGCAGCAGATTCAGACAGAGTGTGGGCCAGGAATTGGGATGACACTCTCTGGCAGGGTAGCCTGAGGCATCTTTAGGCCTCCTGGTTTCCAGATTCTCTGCAAAGCGTGAGCCTTACAGGCGCAGCAACCCTGTAAGGACCTGTAAGCTTTTTGGGAAAGGGATTCTTCTGTCCTACCCAGGCCTAGGTGTGGGCATATACCATTGGAAACCAGGCTTAAACTGTTTCTGAAGAACTTTATAGTAAGCTCAAATATTGAAATGCACCATTCAATTGTCATATCGCCAACCACAGAACAAACAGAATACATATAAAAGAGCCTGCCAAAACACATTCTGAATAAAACTTGATTTAGTCAGTTACCTTGCTTATCACTCATAAATGTGCATTTATGTTATAATAATGAAGCAGAATTGTATGACTAAGAAATATGCTTCAGTACCTAGGACTTGAGAGATGATTCTTTTCATCAATACCAAAGATACAAATCGAAAGGATAAATTCTAAGTGGTTTCATATTTGATGGGCCCGAGAACTTGACAATTATAACCACTAGCTTAAAAAAATAATCCTGGGGCATGCACTGGGCCAAATTGAATATTTTGATTATTAAAATGATGAAAAAGTTTCAAATTGTCAAACAGGTCCTGTGTAATGCAACTACAGAGAACACAGCTAACTCGAAACCTGGGACATGAGAGAGTGCACCATTAGACATGTTCTCCTAGTTTCTCTTTCAAGTATAATCTCAGCATACCAATGACATATGGTCTAGGCTGTCATTCAAGCCTCAAATTACCAGATGAATACAGAACAGATACTAACTAGCACTTATGTAGGCCAGGCATTGCACTTTGGTGACTCTTGGACTTGTATACAATCTCATATACCATACTACTTTTCACACTCAGAAAATGACCTCTCTTTTTATAGATAGAGAAATTAATATCAAGAAGCTGTGCAGCTGGCCAAAGTTACATAGCAGTGAACACCAGTAGAAGGACTCAGGCACATATCTGACCAGCACCCTAAACTGTGCTGGTCATTTGACAAAATTTTTAACAGCTGAAGATTAACCATTACCAAAGGGAATCTGAACAGGTGACAAAACTGCAGTGGACATTTGTCAAGAGAGTTTGCTTTTTGCATTAGGTGAGAGAGACATGTTGAAATGTAAAATTACTCCATCAACTAAGACAATGATTCATCTATTTTGTAGGAAATACTCCTTGTTTAATGCTATCTGTGAACGCTCTTTTGAGGAGGGTGTAAAGATGGGACATACAGGCACATGAATGTAGAAGACAGCAGAGAACCTCATATATAGTTCTTAATATCTTTCCACCCTAGTTTTGAAACATAGTCTTTCCCTGGTACCTGGTGCTCACCCAAAAGGCAAGATTGGCTGGCCAAATGATCTGCCTGTCTCCATCTCTCCACTGCTGGGGTCACAAGTGTACACCCATACACACAGACTTTTCTTTGTTTTGTAGGTTCTAGGCATTGAGCTCAGGTCCCTGGGTTTATTGAAAAGGCCAGATTTCTAATTTGAACTTTCCTAACAACTTGACTTTTGGGTCATTAAAGACACTGTGCTGAACTTTACTGCATCAGTAAAATGATAGATGTCAGTCACAGAGACCACATGTTACATGACTTCAGTCATATGAAATGCTCAGAATCTGAACACATGTAGAGCTAGAGGGCAGAGGAGCAGTTGCTCCAGGCTGGGGACATCATAGTGAGGACAGGAAGAGGGAGGTGCCAGTGGAAGAAGGAGAACCTTTTAATCTCAGTGTGCTGAGGCAGACGGTAGGATTTACACCTGTGTGTGTCTATACCCCAAGACACTGATGATGATCACACTCATTAATACATTAAGGTCAGAGAACTGTGATTCAGTAACATTGTTTCCAAAAGACAGTTGAAACAACCTGTTTTCTTCTATGTTTCAGTGTTCCAGGTTTCACACTGGGGTCCTTGATTAATTTAGAGTTGATTCTTGTGCAAGGTGCTAGATATGGGTCTGATTTCATTCTTCCTCATGTGGAGATCCAGTTTTCCTAAAACCACTTTTTGAAGATGCTGTCTTTTCCACAGTATGTATTCTGGCATCTTTGTCTAATATTAGATACCTATAGCTACATGCATTTATCCACAGGACTTCCATTTGGTTTCAATGATATATATATATTGCCAGTACCACTCTATTTTCATTACTATTGCTCTGTAATATATCTTGAAATCTGGAGCTATAATCCCTCCAGCATTGTGCTTTTTTTTGCTCGAGATTTCTTTAACTGTCAGGGTTTTGTGGTTCCATTTGAATTTGGAATTTGTTTCTACTTCCATAAAGAATGTTGTGGGGATTTTTATAAAGATTGCATTCCATTTGAAAATGGCTTTTAGTAGAATGGTCACTCTCACGATTTTAATTCTGCCAGTCCAGGAGCATGGAATCCCTTTCCCCCAGTATCCTCCTTGGTCTCTTTCTGCCGACTTGGAGTCTCCCACCTCCTTGGTTAGGTTTAGTTCACACTTTTGAAGCTGTTGTGAATGGGACTGCTTTCACAATCTCCTGTTCAGGGTGTTTCTTGCTGATGTATAGAAAGGCTACTGATTTTCTAAGTGGATTTCACATCTTGCCACTTGACTGAAACTTTTGGAAGGTCATTCAGAATAGGATTCATTTGCCCAGGAACGAAGACCAATCATTTACAGATAGTTCCTTATAAAACTAAAAAGGTTCTGTACAGAAATAAGCAACTGAGTGGTGAAGAGAAAGGCCTAGTATGTTTGTCCACTCTACATCTAACAGATGATTAATATCCAGAATATAGAAAGAACTAAAAAAAAAATTGAGTCAAGAAAACAAATGAGCCAATTAAAAAAGTGGGCTGGAGATCTGAACAGATTGTTCTTAAAGAATAAATGACAATGGCTAAGAAATATCTCAGAAAGTGTTAACATTGATGCCAGTTAGGAGATTGATGTTAAAACTACTCTGAGACATCATCCTTGATCAGGGAGAATGGCTAAACTCAACAAAATGACAACAAAAAATGCTGGCAAGGCCCTGGAGACAGGGGGCATTCACAGTTGAAGGGCTGCAAACTGTCCAGTCGCTATGGGCGTCAGTGTAGACAATTTTCAAAAAGCTAAAGATAGATCTACCATATGGACCAGCTAGACCGCTGGTTGGCAAATACCTAAAAGACTCCAGATTCTACTCCACAGATATTTGCTCAGTCAAGGTCATAGCTAGTCTACTCAATATGGTAGTTAGGAAATATAAATAGCCTAATGTCCTTCACCTGATGAATAGATAATTCAACTGTGTAACATATTCAGCTGCAAAGAAAAATGAAATCATAAAATTTGCAGGTAAATAGAAATAGAAAATATTATACTGAATAAAAGCTGGGCATGGTGGCACACATTTTTAATCTGAGCATTCAGGAGATAGAGATAGGCAAATCTCTGAGTTCAAGGCCAGGCTGATCTATAGAACGAGTTCTAAAATAGCCAGAAGTACACAGAGAATCTCTGTCTTGAAAACCAAAACCAACCTAACAACCAAAAGAAATATTATACTGAATGAGGCATCCCAGGCCCAGAAAGACAAATGCCACATCTTGTTTTCACATGGATCTCAGTTCCAAATTTTTAGATGTAAGTGTGTGCTTGGAGTAACTGCAGATGCCAGGAAAGGAACAAAGATCCACTGGAAGTGGAGAAGCAGGAGGAGAAGGTGACACAGAGAAGGGAAGAGCTCCATGGAGGTGCTATGAAGAGGAATGGGAAAACAGGGCAGGGAGCGAAAGTTACCTGGGAGCATGTGTGTGTGAGACAGTGTGTGTGTGCCACTGTGTGTGTGTGCCTGTGTGTGTGCCTGTGTGTGTGTGTTCCTGTGCTGTGTGCGCATGTGTAGCAATTATAATTAAAGAATAAGGGGTCACAAGTTTGAGGAGTGGGAGGGACTTGGAAGGAATTGGAGGAAGGAGAGGAAGCAGATTAATGTTAATATAGTGCACGTGAAATTCTCAAAAAATAAATAAGTAGCTGTATTTAACAAAGAAAATGTGTCACTCAACTTGCTCATTTAGGTCACAGTTTTGGAGGCTGGGACACTAAGTTTCGGCAGGCCAGTTTGTCTTCTGGTAAGGTCCTCAGAATAGCATAATGGAGGAAGCAATTTCTAGAGACATAGGGGAATTAACAAGGGACCTGAGGGAACTACCTACATCTCTTTAAGGGAAGTGTCCTCAGCAGACAGGCAACCTTCCCCCGAGGTCTCACCAAGTAAAGCCTTCACTTTTCACACTGCTTTGCTGAATGCACCCACCTTGGAGGGACAAGCTACAACCAGACTGTAGCACACTACTTCAAGCATTATGGAGAAAAAATGTTTACTCTTGTCAGAAGGAACTTAGGAATGGGAATCCCTGATCTCCAGGACCCGCATGGTAGGATGGGAGAACTGACTTTGGAAATGTGTGCTCTGATTCCACAGGCACACACAAGCCTACTCCTGCACAGGCACACACAAGCCTACTCCTGCACAGGCACACACTAGCCCGCTCCTCCCAGAGGCATACCAGCACACACTAGCCCACTCCTTCCAAACACAAATAAATAAGAAGTGAAATTAAAAAATTAAGTCCATTCGCAGAAACCAAATCACTTCTTCATAACAAAATGGACACATTCTCACTCGGGATGCTCCTCAGTCTCTCACCCACTTCACTTTACTGACTTGTGAGTTCGAACCTTATCTATTGATTTAATTAGCCCAGCTAACTTCTAGCACATTGGACATCTTAGCAAGCTATTTAAAATGTTGCATTAAAGCCAAGCATGGTGGCGCATGCCTTTAATCCCAGAACTCAAGAGGTAGAGACAGGCGAATCTCTGTGAGTTCTCATCCAACCTGATCCAAATGGGGAGCTCCCGGATAGCCAGGATTACATGGAGAGACCCCATCTCATCAACAAACATACACACACACACACACACACACACACACACACACACACACACGATATTGAGCCAATACACCTACTTATTCTTTAACCTCAAAATAGAAGGGTAGTTCTCAGCTAAGGAGAATCTTCTGTGAGGATTAAAAACAAGGTTTCACACACCGCTCTTCAGTGGTCTTCCAGTGTAAGAGAATCAAGGGTTGTGTTACTTGGCTTATGCTTTATAAACATGGACTAATTAATTTTATTCTTGTGCAAAGTGTGGTATAAATAGCCAAGTATTGGTGCAATTCCTTCCTTATACATAGCTTTGTATTTATCGTTACTTGATAACATTTTCATTTAGATTTACATACCATTAAACTCACCCCTTTGGAATGTATAATCCCCCTCTGGGTGGGTATGTGTATGTGGTCTTGCAGGTGCCCATTACCTTACGCATACTGTATAAATACTCTACCATTGAGTTTTTCCCTCCTTTAGCCCAATTCAGTGCGTTTAATCTCTTCATAGAATTGAGCCGTTACTGCCATCGTCTACTTTGAGAATACTTGCATTGTCTCTAAGAGGCGCCCTATACCTATCAGCAGTTACTCCCATTCTTCCCTCTTCCCAGGCCCTACCAATTAAGAAGCTATGTTTTGACACCTATGGGCCTGCCTCTTCAGGCATAGCGTATGAACTGATTCATACATTGTGTAGCATTTTGTATCTAGAGTCTTTTACCTCATTTAATGTTTTCATGTTGTAGCATACATCTGTATTCTGTTGCTTTTTATTGCCAAATGGCCCACTGTAAGGAATGTACCAACATGCTTATCTATTTGACATCTGGGTGGATGGTCAGCAAATCAACTGAGGGAAGCTGATATCTGGGCAGGGGTATTTATACACCTGCATACATACATACATACATACATACATACAGACAGACAGACAGACATACAAGTATATACGCAGGAGTAGAATTTCTAAGTCACATGACAACTCTACATTTTACATTTTTAACAGTTATATTTTCCTAGTGCCATGTTGCCTCCTGAGATTTAAATAAAAATCTCAGAAACAAGGAATCTTTTTACATGTCTCTTTTTCTTTAGGCAGTCTTGGGAAATTATGCTCATTTACTTTGTCCAATAGCTCATAAGAAACATGACCTCATTCAAACCCTGCAATAATGTGTTGATTCTTCTGAGAATCAAAGTCATGTCTGAGAAAATGTAAAGCAATGTGAATCTCATATGTGCATGTAAACAGATTCTTTATTGGGTATGGCCGTGCATACCTGTAATCCCAGTACTTTGGAAGTAGAAGAAGGAGGATTTGGAGTTTGAAGCCAGCTTGGGCTACATGGTACCATATTTTATAAAATAAAATGAAATGAAATGAAATGTGTGTGTGTGTGTGTGTGTGTGTGTGTGTGCACGTGTGACACAGAGAGAGAGAGAGAGAGAGAGAGAGAGAGAGAGACAGAGAGACAGAGAGACAGAGACAGAGACAGAGACAGAGACAGAGACAGAGACAGAGACAGAGAGAGTGTCAGACAGACACAGAGAGATACAGAGGGTCAAAGACAGAGACAGAGAGGCTTTCTGCCAGCCTTTCCTGTGACTGCAGCCTGGGTACTCCAGTTCCTAAGGGCATTTACTAAAGCTAAGTTAGCGTTGGCTTTTGCAAACATTTTGGCTTTGATGCCATCAAAAGGGAAGGACTAATGCTTCTCTGACAGCAAACACCCTGGGCTCTAAGAACTCACACAGCGTGAGGAGACGTCGCGGAAGCCCCACTTGACCTTGGGCCCATTCCTGTCTATCTCTCTGTTTTCCCACTTACAGACCAAGGGGAAACAGTGTCTGTTTACAGCTCCTTTGAGGGATAATGGGCGTTTATGAATGCAACATGCTAACTCCTGCCTGGTGCACAGGAAGGAGTAAATAAATCCTGTCATTATTCTTGTTTGCTATTTTTAAACCAGTCATAAAAGTATAATATGAGTTTTAGATTTTAAAAGGAACCATTTAAGGTACAGTGACTAAGTGCACTTAAAAGTAATGTTCTGGCTTGGGATAACGATTTTAACGATGTTTGTCCTCACGGGCAGGGCAGATGAGCAGAGCACACCTCATTTCAGTCCTGACATCACTGTGCCTCGTTGTGGAAGGAGTAAGAGGGGTGTGACCAGGGGAACTGAGGACGGCCTTCCATCTCCCAAATGAGCAGGGAAAAGCACAACAAAACCCCTGCATCCATTTCAAGGGTGTTTGAGAATTAAATAAGAAAGGACTTATAAGAAACATTTCTTATAAATTGGAAGTTTAAGACATAATCTTGGGCAATTATTCCATGCCTAAGTAAGTTGAAAAGGACAAAAGTAACCGGAGAGCAATTTTAAAACTGAGTTCAACTCTTAAAAATCTAATATTGTAAACATTTAGGATGCATTGTTATGGGGGAAAAACACATTTTACAACCAAATTTTGGTGCTATTTGCTCATACATTGTTGAAAGCATTTTAAGTAAGTTTCATTTTACAGTGTGAGGAAATGCTCATTGTGCTACTAAAGAATTGGAGTTATTTTAGAGACACCACACACACACACACACACACACACACACACACACACACCCTCGTTACTTAGTGGCTACTCACCAAAGTGTTTCTGCCAGCTGGGGCTGAGTGGAGCCAATCTAAACGTTAGTGTTAACAGTTGGGAGGTTAATTACTGCCGTGCACTTTCACAAGCTTATCAAAGTTTAACTGGGTGCTCTCAAGGCACAGAGTGACCTTGTGACTTCATGGACTTGGTGGGCTGAGGAATCACATGGCAATGACCAAGGTGAGGCCTCAAGAACAAAGCCCCACTCCTTTCTGTTCAGCTGGAACTTGGCAGAGGGAAGGAAGGCTGGCAGCCATCATTACTGTTCCCCACTTAGACACCAGGGTCAGGTCTCAGCTTCTGTTCCTGCTCTAACTCACTGGCTGCCCTTCCTTGAACAATTTCTTGCCTCACTTTCCTCATTAGTAAAATAAAGATAATAATAGTAAACATACAAAAGGGGAATTATGGATATTAAAGGAGACAGTATATGAAATTCATTCAGAGCAAGGCCCTGAAAAGCATTAAATGCCCCCACTTAGCACTGTAACATAGTAGGAGCTATTATACTGATAGAGAAGAGACCTCTCCTTTTTTTGTTGTTAATTAATTTATTTATTCACTTTACATCCCAAAAGCAGTCTTCCCCTTCTACGAATGCACCATCCTGAGTCACTGCCACAAACACCACCATGTCTTAACTGACCTGGGAGCTGAGGACATGGCACAGAGCTGACTAACCTCTGCCATCTTAGTTTTAGTTGGAGCTAGGATCCCCACTATTGGAGTCATGTTCAGAGATACATAAAAAAAAGTCTTCAGACAGAGACTAAAAAATGTCAGAGACAAAGTTCTATTGGGTCAGAGGAAGAAGCCACAAACAACAAAGCAAAGTAACAAGGGAGGATATTAGCCCAGACACTTAGAATACCCAAGATACAGTTTGCAAAACACAAGAAAACCAAGAAGGAAGACCATTGTGTGGATACTTCATTCCTCCTTAGAATAAGGAACAAAATACCCATGAAAGGACATAGGTACAGAGACAAAATTTAGAGCTAAGATGAAAGGATGGACTATCCAGAGACTACCCCATCNGGGNATCCATCCCATCATCAGCCACCAAACCNAGATACTANTGCNCATGCCAGCAAGATTCTGCTGAAGGGACCCTGATATAGNGGCCTCTTGTGAGGCTATGCCAGTGCCTGGCAAACACAGAAGTGGATGCTCACAGTCAGCTATTGGATGGAATACAGGGCCCCCAATGGAGGAGCTAGAGAAAGTACCCAAGGAGCTGAAGGGGGCTGCAACCCTGTAGGTAGAACAACAATATGAACTAACCAGTACCCCCTGAGCTCGTGTCTCTAGCTGCATATGTAGCAGAAGATGGCCTAATCGGCCATCATTGGGAAGAGAGGCCCCTTGGTCTTGCAAACTTTATATGACCCAGCACAGGGGAATGGCAGGGCCAAGAAGTGGGAGTGGGTGGGTAGGGGAACAGGGGCGGGGGGAGGGTATAGGGAACTTTCGGGATAGCATTTGAAATATAAATAAAGAAAATATCTAATAAAAAAAGAAAGAAAACAACAAAACCTCGAACCCCCATGGAGAGTCCACTAAAGTGCCCTGCTTCTAGAGTGCAGGTGCAGAAAGAGTTAAGTGAGGGGCAGGACCTTACATGGGGCATAAAGCTCCAGTCTGTGTGAGTGGGAACCCACATGGTTTAATCATTCTTCAAGGGCCCTCGGTGCGCTGACTTCAAATAATAATGGGTCCTGAGATACTCTCAGGATTATGTTCCCAGTCTTTGTAACTAACTATAATCTGTGTTAAAAAACAAAAACAACAAAAAAGGAAAAAAAAACAAAAAACAAAAAACCCCCCAAACCAGGAAGGAGAACAAAAGCACCACGTTCCCCACGGTCTAGCGACACATGCAATGTACAGGCAACCGACCGGTGCAAAACACAAGGGTACGAGAGACTTTGGGGTGGAGTTTTGGGGCAGAAGACCTATTTTCGGCTGTCTGAACCTTTATGAAAGATGTTTCTGTGAGAGTAGTTTATGGACATTCATGCCATAAGATATTTCCAAAAACAAGTTATTTAGGTTAAACATGGCATACGATATCCACATCTGGAATTTTCTCCACACAAATAAGCAGAGACATCTTTCATGAAGGAAAATAGTTTATATCTGTTTAATTACTCTCGTGTGTGTGTGTGTGTGTGTGTGTGTGTGTGTGTGTGTGTGTGAAGTTATGGGTTCTTTGCCCATTTAAGAGAAAGGGTGGGGACTAAACACTCCTGGGAAGTACAACAGAACAGAGGGACTGTACACGAGAGCTTTCTGTACAAGGAGAGAAGTGTGTGTCCTGAGTAAAAAACTCAGGGAATCCACAATGGTGGCTCTGGGCTAGGATGGTCCTGGCTGTTCTGTGTAGGTTTTGTCTGTGTGAGTTACTGCCCTAGGCATGTTATAGAGATGAACTCCATTATTCCTCACAGAGACCACTTATGATAGGAACTATTAATTTCAGTTCATAGGTAGACAACTGAAGGGTGCTTGAAATAACTCAAGAAGATATTTCCAGAACATCTACTTAGAAAACATAGGGAAGATACTTGGCAGTATAGGCAGAAGCAAGAACTTTTTGAGGAAGGTTCAATAGTTCAGGAAACAAACCCAGGGACTGACAAATGGAATCACATGAAATTCAAACATTTCTGCACGGCAAAGAAGAGCACACAGCAGAAAGAAGAGCCAGTTAAGAGAACACGTGGGCAGACACACACACACACACACACACACACACACACACACACATGCATGTGCACACATGCAAACACAGGCTTGCCCACCCCCATGGGAGTGACACAGGAAAAAAGAGAAAGGAGAGAGAGAGAGAGAGAGCTAGGTGTGATTATATGATTATATGACATAAAACCGAACCACAAGAGGGCTGTGTGGTAGTTTAAATGAACAATGTCCTTCATTCTCCACAAGCTCCGGTATTTGAATGGTTGGTCCCCAGATGGTGGTGATGGGGGGGGGGCGCGTGCACCTCACCATATATCCACACCCGTACACAGAAATAAATAGTTTAAAAATAAATCAATCTTAATAATATAGTCTACTTAACACACCACATCCACAGCATAGCCAGAGTATTACCATTGTAACATGCAGCCTTAGCCACGTCCAAGATCAGTTGGGGATCCCAGAGGACAGAGACGTCTGGGCAGTTTGCAAAGTAAATGCAGGGGGCAGTGGGATCCGGGCGTTCAGATGGGCTCAGCATTCGAAAGGACCACGTTCAAAAGTCATCCACTCCTCATCTTCTCTGTGTGATCTTGCACCCACACCACTTTCTCCTTACCTATGAAATGGAAACGCCAGCCACTCTGTTCTGGGACGCTGGCCAGTCTTAAGTGACTGATGATGGACTGGATGTTGAAACAGGAACTGTACCTGACAAGGGCTCTAGAGGAACCGCTGCCGCCACTTTCCATAGAAGAGGGCTGCCTCGGGGCTGCAGGAACCAGGCAGCCCCTGAGCTTGGTGCCTCCTGACACTTCAGTGCAGTTCGTGGGTGGCCTCGGATGCCTGTGGGGGAACCAGGTTTCCTTCCCAGAACTGAGATTAAAGAGCTTGTTGCACTGGAGCGCTTTAAAAACTCGGACCACTTCCCAGAGAGCATTCCTTGGGAATACGATTGGTACAGTAGGAGCCTCCCAGGGATGCCTTTGTATAATAGTGCTTGCAACAGAAACTCCTTCCCATCCCAAGGTGCCTGCCTGTTCCACTGGGCATGGAAAAGAGTGGCTTGGAAGTCGCTTCCTGTATTTTGATGACAATCAGAACTGTATAGCCATAGAACACTTTCCCCAGTGCCTTGGCCTGGTCTGTTTTTCTTTTTTTCCTGTGTGTGTGTGTGTGTGTGTGTGTGTGTGTGTGTGTGTGTGTATGATGCGTGTGTATTATGTGTGTTTGTGTGTATTCACTTGTGCATACAGCTGCACATATACATATGTTTGTGTATGTGTTGAGAGCAGAGGGCAGTAGAACACTTCTTGAATACTATCTTTAAGAGGTCATCTTCAATCTTGTTTTCTCATTGAATCTGGAGCCTACCAAATTGTCCCCATCTCCCAATTCTGGGGTTACACATACAGGCTACTGAGACTGGCTTTTTAGAGAGAATGCTGGGGATTGGAGCTCACATAGGTAGGCACACTTGTTTTTGCGAGCACTCACTGACCAAGCCTTCCCCCAAACACCCAGACCCTATGCTGTTATTCTTGAGTTATAGTTCATATATATTCAGCTCTTGCTTAGATATTTTAATCTCTTAAATGAACTAAAGGGTGGAAAAATTCCTCTGTGGGCTTGAAGCAGTCTCTTGAACAATCTTACAAGTTATTTTTAATTATCCTCACACTTACATTCAAACTCCAGTTGGCTCATGACTTTCAACGTTCCCTTTCTGGGCACTACCCAGAGGCAGCTTTCCCTTGTGCCGCATCCCAGAAAGGGTACAGGCCTGAAAATGAGGCCTATCTTGAGGATCTAAAGCGGACATCATCTTGCCTATGGTATCCTGGCCTTGACCCTCTCAGCATAGAAATGAGAAGTGGAACACACGCCTTTGTGGTAGATAAAAGTGGACAGAGGTAAATGAATCCTTAGCTTCAAAGTCAGTGAAATACAAGGGTCTTTCTTGGCCACGGTCAATCAGAGACTGTATGATGAGTTAAATGTAGTTTGGCACCATGCGTCAGAGACTTGTCTGGTTTGACTGTAAGGTGGTCAGATCTTCAAGGTTCTTAGGCCACTCAATAGGAATTCTGATTTTTTTTATAAGACCTAAGCCAGTTCTCACCAGAGTGATTTTAAGCCCTGACTTACTCTACAGCTTCTGGTCTAGTGATCTGACCTCTGTCTCCCACTTTCTCTCCTGTCGTGGTGACAGTTTCTGTTGGGTCCTCACCACAGGCCTAACTAGTGGCTTCCCAAATTATAGCCTATTTCCTGCTCCTGCTATCCACATGTAGCCATTTTCTTTTTCTTTTTATCCAATTTTTATTAGGTATTTACTTCATTTACATTTTAAATGCTATCCCCAAAGTCCCCTATACCCTCCCGCCCCAGCTCCCCTACCCACCCACTCCCCCTTCTTGGCCCTGGCGTTCCTCTGTGCTGGGGTATATGAAGTTTGCAAGACCAAAGGGCCTCTCTTCCCAATGATGGCTGACTAGACCATCTTCTGCTACATATGCAGCTAGAGACACGAGCTCTGGGGGTGCTGGTTAGTTCATATTGTTATTCCACCTATATGCACAGGGCCATTTCTTTATAGTAACGAAAACTAGACTCACAGAGAAGATGTGGAGGAAACCAACCATCAGCAAGGTAGGACGGAATAATTGCAAAGAAGAGACCAACATAAAGAGATGGTGTTTAGCTAATGTTAAGTATACTGAAGAAGATACAGTGATGTTTTATTTTGTTTTTGGTTTTTTTTTTTTGACCTTCTAACACATAGGATAGTTTTAAAAAAATCACTTCCATTAGTATCTAATATGACATCAGATGTGAGGATGAGTTTGAATGAGAGAAAATAGTGTACATGGGAAGAACTGCAGAACCCAGAGTAGGAACTTTCAGGAGTGATGGAGTTATGTTTGTTTTTCCTCCTCCCTAAACAGCCCTGTGCTTGGGTGGGGCTCACTCCCTCTGCACAGGTCTGTCTCCTTGCTTCCCTGGCTCCTTTGATCTTCCTATGTGCACACCTGTTCAAAGGTACAGAACAGCACCCTTGGGTGTGCAGCTGATGTCACCCACATTCCGAGCACACAGCACAGCGGATGAACCCTAAAACTGTGCTGCTGGATGCCAACCAGAAATAAAGTCACCAGCACACCCATCCTGTAGTGGAAACTGCTTTTGCCTAACGAACCCTAAATTTGCCTCTCTTGTCCCATTCCTCTCCACCTGTTCCTGACAAGCCCCTGCCTTCGGCTGCCATGGGGGTTCATGAAAAGGTGGACACTGAAGCAAGTGCATGGACCGCTGTCACTGAAAGGGAGAAGCTGTCTGTGAAGCAGGCGTCTGCAAATGACGGGACTTTCGGAAGAGACAAGCCTTAGCCCAGGAGTCAATATTCACAGAGGCTGTGTCTGACAAGGGTCCCCGTATCCAGAATGTAGAAAGAGCTCTTAACCTTTAATAGTGAGGGGGAAAAAGCACTCCTGTTTTTTAAAAAATGGACAAAATGTATAAGTAGTTATTTCACCAAAGATACACAAATGTCAAACAACCCCAAGCACAGATACTCAGTATCAGTAGCCATGAGGGAATGCAAATTATAACTACAGAAAGACTCTGTTCTAGTCTACTAGATTAGCAAAATTAAAAATAAAAATACACAAAATAGCAAGTCCTCATTAAGGACCCAGAAAACAAACTTTCACACCCTACTGCAAAAATGACACAGAGTTTAGTAAATTGGTAGTTTCTTACAAATTATAGACACATTTATCATATAAGCCAGCCTCTTCAAGGCAGTCATACAACGGAAATGAAAACTATATTCATACAGAGATCTGTGTCCAAATATTTAGAATGACTTTATTTACAACAGAAAACAAACAAACAAACCCAGTGTTCACCAATTGTACGATGGATGAGTGTTACATCCATAAAATGGAATGGTGTTCCATAGTAAACAGAACGACTGTGTGGGTAGATGGCCCGTAAAGGCAGCAGAGTGGGTGAATCTCAAACGCAATGCACTTGCTGATCCTGTTTATAGAGTATTACAGTTAAAAGAGAGCCTAATACTGTGATATCATAATAGTTGCCCAAACTCACACAACTGTATGCTGAGACGATGACTCTTCGAGCAGGTAAGTTTTACCTTAAAATGAAACAGAAGCACTGACACTGGGAACCCAAGAGGAAAATAAAAAGATCTTTAAGAGTCAGAACAGAAAACATGCTAAGCCTATGCTGAAATCAGGTTGAACCTTCTCCAGACACAAGCTGCATTTTTCACCGTTCTCTTTTAATATCACGGAGAACAGGCAAAAAAGTGGAAAGACACACCCAACTCAGCTTTCACTTGGGTGTGTTCTCTCCTGAAATCGACTCAGCATCTCCCTACCTCCCTCTCTGTGGTACTTTCTATTTATCAAGGATTTGCATTCAAACAGAACACTCACACAGACATCTGGCCCAAACATCATAAAAAGAGAAGAGGGAAAATCTGCCTGCAAATGATTCACCCAGAATGACTACAATATCAACTCGGCAATGGTCTGATTATCCTAAAGAACCAAAACTTGGAGGATACAAAGTTAATTTAAATCTCTGGGTAGGATAAACAGTCTTTCATTAAGCCACTTGTCTAATCACCTCATATAAAGAAACCCAAGAGACACTGCAAGGTCTTCCTTTGGAAATAGCCCATCCTGGATAAGGGCTAATCCTCATATTAACTCCCAGGAGTTCCTGCTCCCACCAGCAGAAGCCCTCTGACAATTCTCAGGGTCCTTTATGCATCCACACCCACTCTCAGTGGCTTCTGGGAGCACGAACACATTAGCAAGCAGCTACATTACCAGGCCCTTAGCAGCAGGAAGTGATTTCTGAAGTATAGCAGGAGCTCGCAAGATCCTGCAGTAAGGGAATTGCACCTCCCAACTCTCTCTGGGTTCAGAAACTCAAACTGCTCTAAGTAAGGCACAGAAGAGGAAAGTCCTTCTCACATCAGTGAGAAATGACACCTCCTCAGGTCCAAGTCTATCTTGCCACTTTACATTTCCATCTTCAAACTAGTTCTGGGAAATCCCAGGTGAGGGGGCCACCCTGAGCAGCATAGAAGACAGTAGAAAGAAGTGCTGTGAATGTGAACTGTCTCTATTGGGAGGAAAACTCCAAGAGACAGCAAAATAAGCAAAGCATACATACACCACCACCACCACCACCACCACCACCACCACCACCACCACCACCACCTTCTAAAACAAAGCAAAGCAAAACAAAACAAAACAACAACAACCCCAGCCCAATGCTAGGGAGATGGCTCTGTAGGTAAAAGTCTTAGCATGCAAATGTGAAGATATATCAGATCCCTAATACCCTTGTAGATGCCGGATGGGCATGAAGGCCTGTCTGTAACTCCAGCATTTGGGAGGTAGAGATCCCAGGGCAAGCTTGGTAGCTAGATTAGATGGACAGAGTTGGTGAGCTCCAGCTAGTGAGCAATCCTGCCTTTATAAATTAAATGGAGACTGATTGAGGAAGACACCTGACACAAACCTCTGGGTTGTCTGCACAAGAGCACACATGTACCCAGGCACCCACATAGGTGAACACATACACATATATACATGCAAAACACACGCACCACCACCACCAACAACAACAATATCAAAAATGCCCAACCACACTGCCTTTTGTGCTTCACCAAATCCCTCCAAAACTCAGAGGCTTCGTGTGATACCTGCTCTATGGTTGAGGGCTAGTTCTGTCCTCAAATTATTGTAGCAGCAACTTGACCCGGATGAAGCCCAGACTAGAACAAGTAGACAGAAAAACAAACAGACAAACAAACCTGGCCGGGCTGAGCAAATCTAAAACGACATGGCAATTTTAACGTCAGCAACGATAACAACGCAAGTGCTTTTGAAGATGCAAGCATCCCACACAGTGCACAGACTTTGTGGAGATCCCGGTCTAACCAGACAGAAAGGAATTGGGAGACGAGGAGGAACGGTTCAATGTAGGTGCTATTCAGGTGCTGTGGGGGGGGAATCACTGCTGATTCTGCTTACCCCAGGAAATGTATTTCAGCTACTTAGAATATTTCCCTTAGTTGTCCAGACACACAATTAGAGATGGAAAGTCATGAGTCTTCAGTTCACTTTAAAACATCCCAGGGAAAAGCGAACCAACAGGAAGTAGGTGGGAAATCCTTGGTCACTATAAAATACAGATGGTGTGGTCATTTTGCTCTCACCTTTACTTTATGTACACTTGAATATGTTCATGATATAATGTGTTGTGTTTTAAAAAACAAACAAGAAGATGGTGTCAGATGTGTTGGGACACACCTATAATCTTAGCACTTTGGAAGCTAAGAGTGAAGGGTCAAACTGGAGTCCAGCCTAGGTGAGATAGTGATACCGTGAGAACAAACAAAAGAAGACATCATTCATTCCTACATCCTAAGTCCTCACTCTCAATCATTCATTCCTACATCCTAAGTCTTCACTCTGAATCATTCGTTCCTACATTCAAAGTCCCCACCCTGGGACTTACGCTGAGTTCCACACAATAATCCAAGGGTATCCTTGATTGGAAGTTGCCTGTCCTTATTTCACTAGAGATGAAAAGGGAGAGACGAAAGGGGGCTGCAGGAAATGTGTACTCAAGGAGAGTCAGGTTGGCTTGAGCCTAAGAAACTAATTAGCCCACCATGAACCACCATTGACCAGGCACTGGCCAGCTGCCTTGGGATTTCTCATGGAAAGTCCCCTTAGGGATTCTTGAATATCACCTTTCACTGCCCTGGGGATGCTAGCGTCATCAGTAGATTGATGCTAAATTATTCCTGGGATCCCAGAAGTTTATCTGTAACAAGCAGACACTCCAACAAGGTGCATGGTAGAGTTGCAAAGCCACTGGGTGTCATTACAGTCTCAGTGAGAAGTCGGAGCATGGAATGCCTCATAATCAAACCAGACTCCAGGCAGACCAGTTGACAATCTGTCCAGGAACTGTAATTCCTATGAATGCCATTGAATCCACAAAGGAGCAGGCCCAGAAAGTCTTCTAACTAGACCAGATCTAAATGCTATGAAAATGCTATGCTTATGAGTTATTACGACCTTGGTTCGCTCTACTTTATGAACTCCTGTGTTTCAGTTTTCTCACCAACGAACGGAAGGTGTTTGAAGAATTAAAATATATAATCCAGAGGAGTAGCTCCCAAGGTCCCACCTCCACCTGGGGGTTGGTACTCAGTTAATGGTTGGTAGAGCTGAGAGAGAGAAACATTTACTTCAATAGAGGACCCACTGATAAGGTGCTCATTCTCCTGTAAACCGTCATTCACTTACCCTCCGTAAGCAACACTAATAAAACTCACTGGGTCATTACAAAATGGAGTAGGGGGCATGCAAGCAGAAACTGGGAAAAGGAAAGGGATCAGTGGGAGAGAGAGGGACAACAGAAGGTAAGGGGGAGATGACTATCGTTGTATTATAGGCTATACCAATTTCTACTATATATAATTAACATATAACAGTCAAAAAGAAAAGAAGAGAAAAACCTTGTATATTCTATGTAAAGTCTTAGAAACATAGAAGATGCATGCTTACCACAAGCCATAGGAAATTTGCTTGATAATTAGACATTAGATGCAAACCAAAAAAAACCCTGATACTCTGAAAATTTAAATCAGAAAGGATTTACCACTCGGGTATGATGGCACCCACCTGCAATCTCAGCCATGAGAGGCGGAGGAAGGAGGACCAGAAGCTCAAGGTGAAGCTAGGCTATGTAGGAACAACGTATCTCACCAAAGTGGGGACAAAAAAGCATTTTCTAGAAGGCAGCTTTTATGTGAGTTTTCAGTGAAGTCTGGCCCCTAGTACAGAAGAAAGTAAACTTGTTTGTATAGGGTGGAGCTGTACACCCACTTCCTACCACCAGTGTGGCTTTGCTAAGCTGCTCAACTGAGCTGTGCTTTTATCTCAGTCGTTGAATAAGGATGATATAACTTCCTATGATGGTGATGAGAGTATTGATATGATAATATGGGGCAAACCGATCTCTGTGCATACAAGAAGCCCATATGATGGCCTGCACTGCGTTGATCCCCAGTCTTTATGTTTTATATAAGCTTTTTGTTTTGGACAATGTACCCTGAGGTTCATGTGGCCAGTAGACTGTAGGTTGGACACACTTGCTAAATTCTGTGAAAAGTACTATAGAATAATAGCAAAAGAATAAACAAAACAAAAAGTGTAAACTTAAAAAGCAAAGATTGCTGACTATGTTCTTTAAAACAAGAAATAATCACTTCCCACACATTTGTGTCTGCTAAAGATTTGTTTTACTTGCGCATACCATTATAATTATATTATTATAAAATTATGTTAATTATAAATATACAGTTATTGATAAACTACTATTAATGTGGCCCATTGTCCTGTGCCCCAGGATATAGCACACACACAAAAAAATCATAAGCACAGATAAACTTTGTCCTTTTTAAAAGCTGGGGCTTTTTTCGTGCATCTAGCTCATCATCTGCTTCTTTGCCCCTGGACTTCCCAGTATGCTAAATCTACATCCTCATTTGTAATGGCTGCACAGGAATCCTTCTTTCATTAGCACAGTATTGTATTCATCTGTCTTCCTCCTGGGGGCACTTGTTTCTAGTTCTTTCCTACAATAAGCAGCATTGAAACAGTTCAGAGACTCTGTCACACAACTGTCCAACTGCTTCTTTAGGTGTGGCACTGGTGAGCCAGGGAGAACCTAATGCTAAAGGCTGGCCTTGGTGCAATGGAGGCTAAAAGAGAAACTTTAGTAACAGAAAAGAGTATCTTGTAGGTTCAGGCAAACAGCCTCTCCCTGTCATTCACCTACCAGCGAGTCTGATTGATTAGTTCATTGATGAGAGCTAATCCTCTTGTGAAAGGTTCAGGGTCAGACAGAAACAGAACTTGGGGATGGGGAATTGGCAAAATGTTAGCTGAGTTCTGTTCCTGAACCCACGATCCGCTCCGTGTGCCAGCTTGTAATTTCAGCACTGGGAAGACAGAGATGCAGGATTCTGGAGGCTTCTTGTCAGCCTGTCTAGCCAAGTTAACAAGCTCCAGGTTTACTGAGAGATCCCATGTCATAAGGAAAGCAGTGGAGGAAAGCACCTGATGTCAAACTCTAGCCTCATGCACTTGCACACAACTGCACGCACCCCAAACATACACATAAACAGAGAGAGAGGCAGAGAAACAGGACTTATGTTTTTACCTGGAAGCAAGCAATGGAAATAACAATAGCCCTTCCGAGGGTTCCTCCAGCCTGTCACTGGGGTCCCTGAAAAGCAGGTGGATAGAGAGATCGGTGAACCTGTCTCTGCTCTCTCAATGACATGGCACCGGAAGACGACACCCTACTCTCCATGGTGAATCTCAATGAATTCACAAACAGAATGAAAAGAGAAAACATGTCGATACATACGAACAAAGTCTACATTCAATGGCCGTGTCAGAAAGGGCAGACACTAGGGCAAGAGCTTTCCTTCAGCGAGATACTACACTGGGTGTAACAGCTTTGGGCAAGTTCCATAATCCATTAACAATGTGCTTACTTAAAAACCTACATTACATCTGGGCTTGGCGTTTCCAGTTCCCCTTCCATCACCACAATGTTACCTTGCCTCTTTTCATGACCTTTCTTTTTTTAATTTTTCTTCCTTTTGCTCTTTTTTTCTTTTTCATCTTCCATCCTATGGATACATACTATCTGCTAAACCCTGTCTTGGACCCTTCATTATTTCATGATCAGTCTGCATACACCTCACAGCAAATTCATGTTATTTTTATTTGGCATTCTATAATATGATTCAGGTCACATGAAGGAGATGGTTTGTAGTTTTCTCATCAGGACATCAATAAGTTACTCAATAAGTACTTGATGGCTCAGTAAGTAAATGTATACAAAGCTATACCTTCCCTTGTAAGCACATGGTTCTAGCACATTAGACTCCTCCACACATTTTTAATACACTATCTCAGACTCTGTTCTGAGAATGAGACCAACATCAAGAATAAGAAATGAGCAAGGCTTACATCCCATCCGTGTGCAGCAGGACAAGAGGAAGAGTAGCCTGCCCTGCTGAGAATCCAATAATCCAGCAACTAAAGGATGATGCCCGGCTCTGTGTAGGGCTTCCAGAGGCTGCTCCCAGACTTGGGCAAGAAAAAGTTCCATCGGGTGTTGAATGGGCAGGATTATCACTCCTTAAAATTAGCACCTAAGTCCACAGCCCACACTCTCATTTCCTCTTCCATATACAACTAGAGTATTGAACTAGACTTTACTACTGAAGATTCCAGTTCAAATAGTCTACTTCCCTACCAGAAAAGACCAGAAGGAATTGGCATGAGAAAATGAAGTACTGAAGGTACAAACTACACATGTCAGAGAGTGACAAATGCCTTCCATTCAGCTTTAGCAGTGACACTCAGATTTACCTGAATATCGCCATTGCCTGGACATTAGTAAAACTGTCAATATGACTCCATCCCATTTGCCTGAGACATGTGGATTGGTTTCTTTGTTTTAAGGTAATCTGCATTCGTATTCCCCAGAGGGCAGATCACCAATCCCTACTCAGGATTGGAAGGAGAAATCACTGCAGCTGAGTGGACAGACATGACTAGACATCTCCTTTCCTCTCTGCCAAGAGCAATTGCTTCCCACTCTCTAGGCGAAGACCCGCCTGTCAGTGCCGCTAAGGGTGCTGGAGAATTGTGCCACATTTCAAAGGTTTGGTTTTTTTTTTTTTTTGTTTTTTGTTTTTTTGTTTTTTTTCCAACTGTCCTGATGCTCCTGCATCTAAATTCAAAGAGATACAGAAGCAACTGGGACAGAAAAGCCTAAGAGGCAAAGTCCAACAGCAACCTTTGGCAGAGCCAATCAATACTGCCAGGCTCTCTAGGGGTGTTGACACATACCCTTAATCACAGTGCTCTGCAGGTAGAGAGCTAGATGGATCTCTGTGAGTTCAAAGCCAGCCTGATCTACATAAGTGAATTCCAAGTTATCCAGGGCTATGCAGAAGCCCCTGTCTTAAAACAAAGAACCCCAAACTACCAGGCCTCTTTATGACATAGGGTGAAGGAAGGAAGTGTCCAGCAGATTGGTCACTGGCAAATTAATACCAGAAAGTAAACAAACACTCGGTCTTGGTGATTCGGAAGGCTGCAGCCTCTGACACCAATAACTCAACATAGAGCCTAAGTGACCTTTTCTGTTCTGATGAGCCATTTTCTATTGATCATCTTTAATTTCCTACAGTTAAGCTTTTTCTTTCTTCTCTCTCTTTTTAAACAAGACCTGAAAATGTGTCCTTTAGCCCAGAAAAAACAAAAGTCTATTAACTTGTATCATGTAATCCATTATAACAAAGCCAGACAAAAACTTGCCATTTTTCTTGAATGATACTGTTAAGACTCTCTCTCCCCTGCTTCACTGTCCCACATGCACATCTGCAGAGTTAAAATGGGTGTGAGAGGAGGCAAACACTTGCAGGGCTAGACTCTGGGCTGTCAGTGAGGTCTTGGGCAGGCTACTTCCTAAGTGTGAGCATCTGTTTCCTTACCAGATAGGAGGCAGAAGAGAGTGTGTCTCGCCTTGCTGAGTCTGTAGACGAAGTGGAGGGGAAGAGTGTAGGTCCTGTGCTTTGTACAGTGACTATCCAGAAAAGAGCAAGGATGTCCTAGCTACCTTTTAAAAAGCTATTCTGCAGCCATGTTAGGGAAAAGAACATTAGCATATGGACCACTATTCAGGGCATTAAACATGAGTATCATATCCATGTCTTTTTAACACATTAATTAGACAGAAGGGGAAAAATCATGTATTTTCCTTCTATCCTATGTGTAAAATAGGTTTATAACATATATAAACACATGCAAAACATGTTAATAACATAGATTAAACATGTATAAACATGTTTATAGCATATATAAACATATATAACACATGTTTAAAATGTGTGCTTGCTAATACAGATTTGAGAAATTAAAATAAGCCTGGCTACCATAGTCAAAAAATAAAAATAAGACAAGTCTTAACTATTAAACTAGTTGGCAGCTGGCAGGCTTGTCACAACTCAAGTGCCTGAGACCATTGTTTCTCAGGACAATTAACCAGTGTCAACTTTTGGCTTTTCTTTTTGCCTCTTTTGTTTTTAGACAACATCTCAGTATATAGACCAGGTGGTCCTGGAAGTCACAAAGTAACCCAGGCTGGCCTTGAACTCACAATCCTCCAGGTGTACGCCATATGGCTTCTTCTGCCCGTTAGAGAGACTAAGTGAAGTGATTTCAGTTATATCCCACCTTCCTGTCACCATGGATGCAATGAGCCCAGAGACCCACAGTTCTCCCACTGCCACTGACTACTTTCAGATGAGCAGCAGCTATCCTTAGAAGTAATGCCTGGCGTGGGGATGAGGACTCGAGGCAGCATCACTCTGAGCAGTCCTGCTACAGACAGAGATGAAGCTGACAACTCCTTGGGGGAGCATTTCAAGCCTCTCCAAGGAAGTCTTGCTCTTGTGTGGAGATACCAGAAAACTTTGAATAGCTGCTCACTGTGTTGAGGCAGTTCTTATGAAGAAAGAAAGAAATGGTTCCACAAGCAAGAAGTCAATGTACTTTTAAAAACCACTGTAAGAAAAGCCTTACTACTTAAGAACAACCAACGGTAAGGATGCTACTCAGTGGTAAGCTGTAAGCAGGTGAAAAACAGCCAGGCCTAGGAGACGGAGGGAAATGCTGCAATACCGCAGACTGAAGCCCACAGACACACACCCATTTCCTCAGGTGCTCAGGAAAATACATTCTTAATGATGAACCCGCAGATCAGTCCCCAAATCCGTGTCACTCTGCCCAAAACCGAGTGAAGTTCAGCCCTAGACTTATAGTGTAAGGATGGGACTGAAACCTACTAAGAAGCTCGCAGATCCATTCTTGGATTTCCTAAAAATCACAGGGCATTAGTCAAACCGATAAATACACAGCAGGAGTTGTGAGCTCCATTATAAGATAAAAAACAAATAAAGAAAACCCCTGTGCAGCTTGCATAAGGTATAAAATGTGGCATGAAACCAAAAGTGAAACCAAATGAATAGAGGCAGTGAGGAAAACACACAGGATTGCTCGCTGGAGGGACAGGTTCAGACCCCAGCTTGGTTCTGCGTATCAACAACTTCAACAGAACTGGCGGCTTTGCCCACTGATGGACTGGACTCACTGCTTCCTGAGCTGGAATCCTGACTGTAAATTCTTAGCTGTGCAACCTTGAATAGGTCACTAAACCTCTCAGTAGTTCCAATCTATACAGGGGGCTATACCTACCTTCCTGGGGGAAGCACTAAGCCATATTGTACAGGGTTGTGTCCTGCAAACATGGAGAAAGCCGCTGCCTCCTTGCAGTGTGGCAATGAACCTATGTCAGAACCGCATCTGTATTTAACCAAGAGGCAAATACCTGAGATGGCACAGCCATGCTTTCCTGTGGAGGGCTCCCTCTGACGGGTGCTGTGCCTATAAATAATGTGGGGTTTGTTTTGTTCCTCTTCGTCTTCTTGCTCATCCACAGACTGCAGTGGTTCAATAAAATAATCTCCATCGTGAGACCGGAACATGCCCATCTGTGAAGAGAGAAGAGGTTGATTTACCAAGACTGGACCAACAGAAGGGACAAAAACAACCCAAAGAGTGATTCCAGGGAGGAGCAGGGCAGTTTGCTGGCTCCTCCCTCTGGCGTGGGGGGGTAGGGGGGGAGGAGTGCTGAAACTCTTCTGAGGTAGCCTGAGGCAGGTGGCTCCCCTCCACTCTCTGTCCTAGTCAGAGCTAATACTCAACCTGACCTCACCTGCCTTTCATAGCTAGCTTTTTTCTTGGTGCTTACGTTTCAAATCTCTTAATGCGACAGGCAGCTAAAAGAGATCCCGTGGAGTGTTCGGGCTGCCTGGAAAGTCAGACATCAGGGCACAGCTGAGAGATAAGCCAAAACCCTCTCCCTCACCTTCACCAGGTACACATAGGCCACAATGCCCTAAAGGTAGTGAGGCCTGGAACCCTGGCACAGGGCTCTTCCTGTTCCCTTAAGGCAGAGTGATATCCTGTAAACCAGTGCACCCTGCACCCTGCACCCAGCACCACACCCTCTTGAGCAGCTTCCTTACTTGGAGGTGAAGTCCTTAAAGGGCAGCTGTGAGGGTTAAATGGGATATACTAGTCATCCCATCAGCCAAGTTCGAGAACTTTCTCAGACTCTGAACTGGCCAGTGGGTTTACGAACACCTTGCAAAAGGCCATTCATTCTCCTGGTCCCCTCTTCGAATATCTACAAGGTTTGCAAAGGATTCACAATGCCTCCAACTCTAACCATTTCATATTGTATGAACATTGAAAGTGCCGAGTCTCAGAGGAGACACAAAACTGTTGTCTCTTCACACACTGAAAATAGCCAGAAGCCTTCTCTTATTTCCTGGACACGAGAAAAGACCACCCCTGCACCAGCATCCACCGAGCCGACTAGAGAGCCAGGTCCCTGGCCTGTGCCTCTATCTGCCGAACTGCACCAAAATCTCTGGGGTCAGCTGAAGAACCAGGATTTTAATGCACTCTCCTCCCAGGTGTCTAATCCAAGAAAATGCACACAGAATGACAGGCTTTCCCAAAGGCACTGCTTTCCCAAAGCAAGGAGGAACAAAGCAGCCGGAGAGAAAAGCACTTTTTTTCTGATGAGATTCCGAGTGACACGCTGTATTTCCAGATTCAGAATTGCTAGGCGTGATGTCTAGAACCTGACACGTTTTAACACAACTCTCCTCATGACTCCAGAACATAGACTCAGGCAGAAGTCAGTTGTAGTATAATCAGCGATCGATTGACGGGTCACCAGAGAAGCAGCAGGTTAGCATTCATGGTCACCAAGGTACCTCTGTCAGTAGTCAGTATTCATCTCTGGTATCTCATAAGTACATGGCATGTGAGGCCTACAGGGGACAGGGGACAGTAGAAGGAGCCTGGGAGGCACAGACAGGAAGTGATTTGCTTTTCAGTGGTACAGAGCAGGTTGGGGACCCAGAATCCTGATTTTATTTCAGTGTGTGGGGAAAACAAATCCAGTCATTCTCTTAAGGAGTATAGTTCCAACTTGGTCACTTATCATCTCGAGGCTTGGGAGAGGAAGGCCCAGATATTCTCACAAGCAAAATAGGTAGCTTCGAGGACTGGACCATTGTATCACGGAGCCTCCAGTGACAATAAATGGTAACAATATGGAGACAAAATCAGGTTTGTTGTTGGTTCAGAAATAATCATTGAGGCCCAACTTGTTTTGTGCTGACTCAGGCGACCATCTTTTTAAAATACAGGTATTACATACACTATGTATCCTCTAAACTATAGTATGGGAGAAGGGGAGATAGATTCTCCTGGCAAATGTACACACACACACACACAGAGGAAGAGGAGGAAAGGATGTATATAATATATATACATCCTTTATACTTTATATCCTTTATATCCTTTATACTTTCTCTAAATTCTCTTAATTTCCAGTGAGATATATATATATATATATATATATATATATATATATATATATATATATATATATATTAAGAGAATTTAGAGAAAGTATAAAGCCAACTACTTGAAATACAGAATTTCGGAAGAGAGAACTAAGATGAAATTGGACATAAGCTATGTGTGAGAGTATGTAACGTCAGGCTCTGATTATCAGCTGTGTGTTTCATATTGTTCACTAGGATATAAGGAGGTGTGTATGCTACATGAACAAAGGGTAGCAATGAGACTTTGAAGCCCGCTTATTGACCTTATACTGGTGTGTGGCAGGGGTTGAGAAAGAAAAACTGGGAGAGAAGCAGGGAGATGGAGGTCTTTCCCAGACCGTGGTCCTAAAGAAAGGAAGAAGAAGAAGAAGAAGAAGAAGAAGAAGAAGAAGAAGAAGAAGAAGAAGAAGAAGAAGAAGAAACCAAAACAAAACTGAGGTACAGGCATTCCCTCAGCAGAGGAGAGCAATGTGTGAGATGGGATTCAGAAACACCGCAAACGGGAGAGGTGGGTTGGTGGTGTGGGGCATACAGAGTTGGATCACTCTGTTGAGGGCAGATTTCCTGGAGGCCTTCCTGGGCAAAGTGAGGAACATCATTATACGGCCTACAGAAATGATAAAGAGGAGTCTTGGGAGGAAATAATTCCAGGAGACAAAGAAGGCAGGAAGCTCTGAGCTAGATTAGCGGCTAAATACATAAAAACCGGGTTCGCTTATTTTAAAAATATATGTAGCCCCTTCCTTAGCGGCCCCCCCCCCGCCCAAACACATGTTGCAAGTTACATGCGGTGTTAACTGGGATAGTATACTCCAGAGAGTCTTTTCAGGAGCCCCGTTTTTTCCGTTCTCAAGAAGACCACGTGCACTGTGTTACCATGTAAAACCACCAATGGAAATTAAGGACCTACGCAGAAAAATATTTATACAACTGCTGGGGCTACTCGGATTCCACCGGTGTGTAGGCGGGGAAAGAGGAGGAGTAAAGACTGTTTACCAACGAAATACACAAGCAGCCCTATCTAAGATCCAGAACTTGGGGGTCCCTAACTTTAAATCGTGGGGTGCGCTGATTGTTTGGGATCCGCCTCAAGACTTCAGCCTAGGTCTACCTAGGAGATACCTCTCAAAGACTGGAGCCATTCTCGTGTCCAGGCCCAGGTTTGAGGCCGTGATGACTCAACGCAGCATCCCCTCCCCTTGCTAAACCACGGTCTCCGCCTACCCCCAATCAATCTCAAGGAAGCACTCGGGGCACCAGGATTCCCAGCACTTAGCTGGTGGGCAAAGGGGCTCATCCCCCTCCCCACATCCCACCTTCCCTCCTCCCAGTCTTCAGGAGTGCGGAGCTCCTGCCGGGATCCAAGAGCAGGCTCTTGGTAGTCGAAGAAGGATATAACCTCCAGACCTGGAATTTTAAGACGCAAGAACCAGCCAGCAAATGTGGCAGCCGAGCATGCGAGTGAGTACCCAAGCCCCCATTTAGAAAGACAAGGACGAGGGTGTGTGTGTCAAGGGGAGAGAGTAAATGCGCCAGGGGCACGGACTTTTAATAGCCAATTGTGCGTAAGGCGCGCGGTGCAGTGATCTGGGAGAGCCAGCCGCGGGAAAGTTTCTGCGTCATACGCGCGTGGTAGAAACGCACGTCGCTTGGGAAAGTGAAGGACCACCCTAGTTGGGTCCAGAATTGTACATGACTCTCAACTGTCATAGGAGCCGGGGACCGATACCTTATTAGCCCCAATGGAGGGTAATGAGGGGTAATGAAGGGGTCGGGAAGAAGAGGGGGAGGTGCCAACTTGGATCTCGTACTAAATGCCTACTTGACAGCACCGGGTGGTATCTGTCTTCCCAACCTTCTTAGAGAAACGTGAGCTATACATTTCCATTCCTACATTTTGAAACAGCCACAGGTTTTAGAATAGGGCTTTTCTTAGGGCTACCTCTCCAGGCACTCTCCCATTACTCTAGCGCCTCCAGTCACCACGCCAGCAGGGTGCAGAGTCGGACTGCAGTGCACCACCCCTCCCCCGCCGCCACCTTCCAACCCTAAACACCGCCTTAGAGACAGGCTCCGCCTTCACTCTCGGCTCTCAGAGTATTTGGCCCACCCTTCCTTTCCCGGGACAGGATCGGCTTCCCTGTCAATCTGGTTCAGTTTCAAAATTCCTTGCACGTGATAAAAGACTCCGAGAGGAAAGAACGCGGGGACACTATGTTGTATAGCCGCGTCCTCTACATGAGATATCCCAGCACTCCAGTAGGGGTGTCCAGGGATTGTCAGTTTACAACCCTGACTCAGGACGCGCCAATGAGGAGTTGAGTCCGCCCTGCGCTCAGCTGCACGGCCCCAGAGCGGCCAAGTTTGCTACAAGAAACCACAACCCCAGCAACTTTCTCTGAGTTTGTAAACCGACATGCAACCTACTCTGCAGAGTTGGGCTGCTTACAGCAAACCCAATCCATCCGATCTAAGACAGCTCCAAATGATACACGACTCTCTGGGGGACAGATGTGTACACTCTTCTCGAGTGTAAAAGCACGCACTACGCTGGTGGACACCCCCCCCCCCAATTCTCGAGAACTAAGCCAGGGTTGATATTTAACGCTAGAGCATAGACTCGGTAGGTTCAGACTAGGGTGCAATTAAGTCTTAAAAAAGCAGACGAGGAGGCGGGGAGGAGGGAAGGGGCACGCGCCCACTTACCATTCCGGAGCACAGGCTGATGACCGCAGTGTGCTCGGACTTGGTATTGACATGGCCTTTGTAAAAACAGTGCCTAAGTTCCATTTCCTCCTCGGAATACAGCTTGGTCTGGTTCACTCCTGGCTCTCCAAGGAGGGTGACAGTGAACAGTGGAGCGATAAATCCGGTATGGGCGGTGAGATTAAATAGAAACTGCTGGCCGAAAGCTGAGAGGCGGTAGTGCTCCTGGGAAGAGGTAGAGGAAGACGAGGAGGAGGCGAAGGCAGGCCAGGGGTCAGAGGCAGAGTTAATGCTTCGTCGCCTTCTTTTGAAGTGCACGTTCGTGGGAAAGGGTTCCCCGAGGGGGTTCACTCGGATGGGAGACGCGATCTCATATTCGCTCAGACTCTCTAATAATTTCACTGCAGGGAGAAACAGAGGCAAGTGAGCTAATCATTCATTTCCCCCGAAAGCTTTAATTTAAAAAGAAGATGGGGGGCTTTGTCCTAATTTATTTCGCAGCCACTTCGAGTCAATTCTTTCGCACTCCACCACTGGATAAATATTTGTTGAGCGCCTGCTGTAATAGTAACAGCCAAGAACTAGGTGAGGGGCTGAGACTACAGCGTTAGATAGAAGTCAGACAATGAACAAATCTAAGAAACAAAATAATTACAGATTCTGATAAATATCCTGAATAAAATAAAATGTGCGCTCTCTTGTGATCCAAGTTATTAAATAGAATTGGTTTGGGTCAAGGGATAAGGAGAGTAAAAAAATCAGGTAAGAAGGACTGGGGGTGGGGGGTGGCCCTAAAATTCTTGCAGTGCTTCCTTCCCAAATAGTTGACTAAGGATGACCCAGAGAAGGGAGAGGCTTCAAAAGGAGAGGTAATTCTTTCTAGGAAAAGGAGAGAGGCCTCTACTGCGGGGTGCCCGCCCCAGAGCGTGTTCAAGGAGGTGGCGATGGAGTGTGTGGGGGCGTAGGGGGGGGGCTTCAGGGTTTAGAGCCATGTTACCTTGCCTCGGGTGCAGCCTGTCCTTGCGCACGGCTGCCGCGGAGTCAGGGCTCCTCATCTCAACCAGGTCCGGCACCAGGAGCGTTAGCAGTGTGGCCCAAGATACTAACTGCATGGTGCTCCTCACCCCTCCCCCCGCTTCTCCCACCCCCTCCCTCCTGCCGGCTTTGGTGGCTGGCGGCGACGCGAGGCAGTAGCCTTGGAGAGCGCGCGGAACCCCGGCGCCCTGCCGCCAACTTTTTGACTTTAGGAGTCGCTGAGGTCCTGCAGAGAGGGTCCCGTCTGCGCTCCGCTGAGCAACGCTGCCGCCTGCCGTGAGCTGAGGCGCTTGGGCCGCAGGAGGAGGAGAAGGAGGCGGAGGACTAGGGCTCGGCGGCTCGGCCGCATAATGTCCAGCCTGCGGGCAGGAGAAGGCGCGGAACGTGCGCTCCGAGGCGCGCCGGGCGCCCTTTGCTGGCTGAGTCAGCCGAGCCGCTTCTTGAATGGGGGGCCAGGGGGCGGGGACCCCCGCGGGCGCTCAAATACCCTAGGTGCACGCCTCCAGGAGGAGGAGAGGGGAGGAGAAAACGGGGCAGGCGGCCCGCCTCCTTGCAGATCCTGTCCCCTCCTCGGCCGCGGGTGCCAGGACTCACCGCTTTAGGCCCCTCCAGCTGCCGGAGGCGGAGGCCAGAGGCGCCGGCAGCGCCGGAGCAATCGGTGACCGTCCGCGTCACCTCCCTGAAGTGGGGTTAGCAGAGATTCCCTGCGAAGGAGGGAGAGCAGAGAAAGTTCTCTCTCTGAGGTGGCGCTCAGCCATCCCCCCCGGATTCCCCTTTCCTACTTTGCTCTCCGGTTTGGACTCTCTCTCGCTCCAGATCTTGGTGTAGGTCTCTTTGGGCCCCTGTCCCTCTTATACGATGGTCTCTTCCTTCTCCGCTTTCTACTGAGCCATCTCCACTTTCCCGTTTCTGCCTGTCCCCTTTCATTCTATCCCCGTCTCTTTCCATCACCCCACTTGGCATTCCTTACAAGAGAAAAAAAAAAGTAGCCTTGAGCAGTCCTGATCCTACACTTCATCACTATGACCAGATTTGTCACCTGAGCTCCACTCTACTTAATTGCCCCAAGTCAAGAGTTTTAAAGGCAGGGATCTATCTCAGTCCTGTAGTTCCAGTTGTGTTTCTGATCCCCAGATCTCTAAAAGTTTCCGCAACTGTTTAAACCCGGGTCTTCCCGGGACCTCTATTCCTGTAGCGAGAGCGGCTACAGGTTTCTGTAGGTCCCTTCCCCCAAAAAGGTTAAGACGCTTACTGTGCCTTTAGAGGGGGTGGGGACTTGGAAGCCCCCAACTCTGCGGGACATTTGAGGGGAAGGGAGTAGGGAAGGACTGTGAGGCTGTAAGTCCCGGGGAAGGCACTCGAACCTCCAGGGATTTCCAGTCACTTCCGCTTACTCTCAGCGGTAGAGAGGATGCGAGCAGGAAAGTGGCTCCAAGCAGATACTTCAAGTTATCCATCATCTCCCTCCGGTTGAAGATGGACATTTGGAAGTCAGAACTCTAGAAAAGGAGAAAGGAACAGAGGGAGAAGAGGGAGGAAGTAAAGAGGGAAGATTGTTAAATCATGGATAGTTAAAAAGCCTCTTTCTCCCTTAGCTCTGGGAAGAGAGGATGCGCCAATTCAAAGGAAAGGAAAGGGCATTTTCAGTAACTGATATGACTAATAAATTTATAATCGCCCAAGTTTCCTAGAACCGGAGTTCTCTGCTGCTTGGCCAGCCACTCAGAACTGAGAATATCAAAGTGCCAGTAGAGATCAGCCAACAGTGTGCTGGGAGTGCCACCCATCCTGGAAACAATGATGTATACAGTTCTGATGATAGTGGAAAAATGACTTGGCAAGGCTGCCATTTCCTAAAGATGTTGCTAATCCAATTGGTTAGGCAATACTGCCACTGCGAAGGGGCCGGGCATCCGGTATCCCTGTGCGGATGTGCACTGGAAATCTCGGAAATCTCTCTACTGAAGAGGTTGGAGAAATCTAGACAAGTCTAAAGTATACAGGAGACCCTGTCTTACTGTAAAAATAGCAAACAAAAGAATCAGGGAATTTTAAAAAGTGTCCTTCTAACCTTGAATCTTCCAAATAACTCACAAAAGTGAGTTTCTTCTACCATGCCACCTTCCTCTTCATTAGGTGCTAAAGATCCCTCTGAATTATTGCGCCTGGAAATTGCTGGAAGCTGAGCATGGAAATCAGTCCACAGGAACTGACTGCAGTGGAGACTTAACAGCACCTCTACACAGTTACTCACAGCGCTAGCACTTCTGAAAGTATCTTCTACTAGGGAATTTCTCAATCTTAATTCAAACACCTCCTGATCAGGAGATACCAACTGCGCAGACATTACCTCAGGAAAGGCTGAAGAGATAGCTCCTTGGTAAGGAACACTCGCTGCCTTTACAGAGGTCCCGAGTTTGGTTTCTACTACCCACGTTTGGATGTTTAGAGCTGTTTGTAACTTGTTTCAGGAGATCCCACACTCTCTTCTAGCCACTCCCCCAAGCCCTTGTACACATATGTACATATATGCAATTACAGGAAGAGACACATTTTCTGCTGTGTAGCTTCACTCTTTTGCTTTACATCTACAACATTAAGATCAGACTCTGTTTGCTGCTGATGGGAAAAGAAGGATCAAAGCACCTGCCGATGATCTCCAGAGGTGTTGGGGATCATAAGCTTATGGATTTCTTGCCTTCATGAAAGTGCTTATCTCTGCATCAATGTTTTAGCCAGCCTCAGCCTTCAGAATGTACACCTACAAAGAAATCTTATAAGAGAGAAACATGTTTCAAACCATAAGAAAAGCAGATAAGTGAGATTGCTATTTTTTTTTAAAGTATAGAATAGAGTTTATTTAGGGCATGGGGAGGGGAGTTAAGAGAATAGTAGAGACAGAGAAAGGCAGAGAGAAGGGGAGAGTAGATAAGTGGAGGCTGATCATGGCCACATGGAAAGAGGAGGAAAGGGAATAGGGAGAGAGTGGGGAAGAGGCAAGAGAAAGGCAGATGTGTAAGAGTTAAATAGTAATTCTTTCATTGCAAATCTGCCATGTACCAGACCTCATGCTAATAAACTACATCTAACTCAATTGTTCTAACAGCCACACAGGGCAGATGGTATTAACTATTTAGAAGATTAAAATACCAAGCCAAAAAAAAAAAAAGTACTTTGACAAAAATACTTGGCTAGTAAGTGATCTGATTCAAATTGTTTTGGAAGCTTAGTCTAACTTTGTAATTGTATGTAAGCTGATGTAGTAGTGTTTGTGCCTCAAATCCTGCCTAGTACTGGGGAGGCAGAGGCAGGCAGATCTCTGAATTTGGGAGCATTTTGGTCTGTACAGTGAGTTCCAGGGCAGTTAGAGCTATCTGTACAGTGAGACCCTATCTCAAAAAATCAAACGATAAACCCATGATTATATATAACAAGTAAATAATTAATCAGAAATGTAGCAAGGTTTGGAGAAGGTGACCAATACTGTCCAGAAAAGTGTTTTCAGTATCCCGTCCCTCCCTCTCCTCCTTTCCCCCTTCCTCTTGTTTTCCCTCTGCTCTCTTCTCCCCAGTGATGGAGCTATGCTATACCACTGACTTACATACCTGGTCCAGAAAGGGGCTCAGGTGAGTTGTTCAGGCTCATCCTGAACTCCCACTGTATCCCAGGCAGGTCAAAGGTTTTGAACTTACCAGCCTCTCGTGTCTTGTGTAGCTGAAGTTAGAGGCATGAGCTGCCACTTTGGCTCTAACTTTTATCTAATGCTGAGTAACAACTGTCTCATATTTTCATAGCTTCTCCATAGAACGTAGAGGAGTCCTGCACATAGCCTTCTCAAAAATACTGAATAATTGGACACAGCCTTCACCTTCAATACACACATGCACACACTTGGGAAAGAGTGTTGGATGTTGATTATATAAAGTGGTATTAAAATTACCCAAGTTTAAGAGAGAAATATAGATTTTAAGCACTGACCTCCCCACTACCCAATGTACACAAAAGTGTTCTCTGAAAGATTCAGTGCTTTCTGAAGTCATTTTGAGTTCATAGAGACATCAGTTGTTAGCCAGTTTCTCTCTTGAGTCTTTACTGGAATTGAATGTTACTGTGGGTTAAAGTGGAGGCCTTCTTTGGCGGATTCCGCATGAAAATTGGGTCCCCGAGGAGTGCAGCTGGCAGTGGATAGCCTGGAAATAAGAGAGATCATACCAAAAATTATCCCATCTGCTGAAACAATACCAATGAAGGAACAGGAAAGAGAGAGGAAGCAAAGGATCTCACTGAAAGAATGCCCACACCCAAAAGATACAAAGGAACCAGGAACCAGAAAGACATGTCTCCTGAGGGGTTAGCAGCAGGAGATGTGAGAAAGATAAACCCCTGGGAATTGTACTGCACAGTAGATTCTGGTGAATGAGGTTCCCAATGAGGAACGGATTGAACTCTGTAATTCCATGAATTACCTGCTGGGAGTCAGAATTTTGTTTTAAAATAAAATTCTCCTATATTTATTTATTTATTTATTTATTTATTTATTTATTGCATATAGATGCCTGTGTAGGTATGTCTGTGTACCAGCTGTATGCTATACTTGTGGTGACCAGAAGAGGGCATTCTATCCCTGTGACTGGAGTTACAGAGGTTGTGAGCAGCCATGTTGGTGCTCTGAATGGAACCTGGGACCTCTGCAAGAGCAGCTGGTGCTCTTAGGCAGTGAGCCATCTCTCTAGCCCTGGGAACCACTTATTTGCAGGATGGAACTGGAAAGAAACTCTATCATCTTTGCTTGCCATGTGACTAAATGACCTGTGCATATCTTTTGGTGTCAGGGCTACTGGCTTCAAGAAAACTGCCATGCTATGAATGTATCTTGCTGTATAATGAACAGAAGCAACATTAGATTCTGGGTAACCTGGAACTCACTCTGGAGATCACACTGGCCTGGAAGCTGAAGTTGACTCTGCCTCCAGAGTCCTGGGATTTCTAGGTGGGCAGCACTACGTTGGCTAAGGCTCAAATTCTTCCTTTGTACTGCTAATTTGGTCCTTACATCCTGACTATTGAGTTTTCATTATCCTCATCTTACTTATGAAGAGAATCAGACAGCAAAGGGCAGTGCACTGCTGAGCATCACGAAACTAAGAGTACAGAGTAGGTGTGTGCACTGAGTTCAGCTCAGCTCCGCTCAAAAGCCTGCGGTTTCCATGATTCGGTGCAGCCTAGTGACATGCAGACCTCTGTCTGATTATTCAACTTCATGCAGCCTCTATATCTGACCTGATAAACATAATGTGTAAGAGCACTGCTTTTTCTTCTAATGCTGAATTTAAAGTATCAAAAAGCTTCTACTGAGACTGCCCCAAAAGTTATTGGTCTGATTTGTGAGGTGGCTTTTCAAAACACTCTTCAGGTCTACGGCATAGCTTCCACCTTTAGCCTGCTTAATCCCATCACCAGGTGCTTCTTGTTGCCAAGTCGTTCTAACCTCAGGTCGATAATCCCTTAGATGGTCCTACAGTGCTTTCCTTTCCATACACAGTGCTCACATTCTTCCTCTACTTCCTCTGTTGTCTTGTGGAATGAGCCCACCAGGCCCAGGGTTTAACCACAAATGGCATTCAGAAATGTTAGACTTTCAGTGTCTGCGTGTGTCTGTGTGTGCGTGTGCGCGATCGTGCATGCGTGTGCACACCCTCATCCCCTATAGGTCACAACACACGCACGCGGGGAGGTCAGAGTACCACTTGTTTTCTTTGTTGTTGTTATTTTTCTTGTTTCATATATGATATCCTGATTGCAGTTTCCACTCTCTCTTTTCCCAGTTCTTTCCCACTTTCCCTCTTTATCGGGATCCATCCCCTTTCTGTTTCTCATTTTTAAAAAAGTAACCTAAGGGATTATAATACAATGTAATAATGTAATATAATATAGTAACAAAAAAAAAAAACCCTAACACAGCAGAATAGGACCAAACAAACAAACAGAAGGAAACATGCACAAAAAAAACAGAGATAGATGCAGAGCCTACTCATTTTCATGCTCAAGATTCCTATAAAAACATAAAACTGAAAGCCATAGTATATATGCAAAGGACCTGTAGGAGAGAGAGAGAGAGAGAGAGAGAGAGAGAGAGAGAGAGAGAGAGAGAGAGAGAGAGAGAAAACACCTTTTATAAATTCATATTTGTTCCCAAGAATAAAGCTTCAGGAAGAAGTTGTTTGTGATGATGACTGAACAGGGATCTGATCTATGAGTATAGCAGAACGCCATTAGGAGTTACTTTTATTGTTAGACTACTTTAGTAAAACAATAGATTTCCCATGGATCCCTGGCCTGTTAAAGCTCATGTTCTTGGCCACCAAGCAGTGTCGCCTATGGGTTTCATGGTGTGGAATGAGCCTTAACCCAAATCAGTGGTTGGTTGCTCCCATAACGTTTGTGCCACTATTGCACTAGCTTATCTTGTAGGCAGGACCCATTGTAGACTGAAGGGTTTGTAGCTGGCTTGGTGCTTACCTTTCTCCTCTGATAGCATGCAGCATACCTTCCAGGACTGAGAACACTAGCCCATAGGCATGAAGGCCTTATGTAGGCACCAGCTCAACATTGTCACGTTCAATGAATTGTGTAGGTGTTGCCTTTGGTGGAGAGCAGCCTATAGGACCTTACTGGCCAACAACTCAAGTAGATGTAACTGAAAGCTTCATTTAGTAATAAGAGATGGCCAGTTGGGCCTCTGTCTTTCCCCTTATTTGGCAGTGAATTTAGATTGCATTCATATACATATATTTTTAGGAAGCATCTGCTGTATTAGGGTTCCATACTACTCCATAATGATGCTTAATTTTAGTTGTCTCTACCCATATGTCCTCCTTCGTATCCTTCTTCTCTCCCCCTCCCTGACTTACCCTTCCATTTCCCCCCACACACTTCATCTGTCTATAAATATCTATTACAATTTCCTTTCCTAGGGAGCTATATCCATCTTCCCTAGTCACTTACTCAATACCTGACTTCCTTGGTTCTATGAATTGTAGCTTGCTTATCATTGGCTTAACAGCTAGTATCCACATATAAGTGAATACGTGTCATATTTTTCTCCTAGGTCTGGGTTACTTCACTTTACACTGTTTGTTTGTTTGATTTTTAGTTCTATCTATTTACCTATGAATATCATGATTTAATTGTTTTTAATGGATGAGTAATATCCCATTGTGTAAATGCATCACATTTTCTTTATCAGTTCATCTGTTGAGGGACATCTAGGTTGTTTTCAGTTTCTGGCTATTATGAAGTTCAGCCATGAGCATGGTTGAACAAAAATCTCTGCTGTGGTAGGGTAAAGTATTCTTTGGGTAGATGCCCAAGAGTGGTATAGCTGGATCTCAAGGTAGGTTGACTCCAGTCTTCCTTGAGAAACTGTCACAGTCTTCTATACTACACGAATTTGCTCCCACCAGCAATGGATGAATGTACCTCTTACTCAACATCTTTGCCAATGTGAGTACAATTTGTCTTATTGATCTGACTGGTATAAGGTGGAATCTCAAGTAGCTTTGATTTGCATCTCCCTGATGGCTAAGGATGTTGAACATTTCTTTAAGAGCGTCTTAGCGATTTGAGTTTCCCCTTTTGACTTAGTGTGGTGGGAGTTGGTTCTTTCCTTCCATGTGGACTCTGGGGGTGGAACCCAGATTGATGGGCTTGATGGAAGGGCACTTTACCAGATATGCCATCTTGCTGGCCCCACAGTTCTTGAAACAGTCAAAATTTCATTTCCCTGTGAATATTGAAAGATATCCCTGTTTTTATATGGCAAATCAATTTTTACACATGCACAAAAATCTGTGTTTTTGTTTTGTTTTGTTTTGCTTTTACTAAGTAATGGTGTCAGATGATGTGAAACACGTTTTTCTGTCCTAATTACATTTAGGATAAAGCTTACTTCCAGGACCAATGAATAATACCACATATAATCTTTCTGACAACCCAGGGAACTTAGCAGAGAAAGCAATGAAGCCATGGAAAAGTTAGCCAACTTGCCACAAATGCACAGCTAGTGTAACTGAACGAAGATTCAAGGCCACGCAGTCTGATTTCAAGGCTTGCGTTCATCCACTAGTGCACTGAAGTGTCTCTCACATGTGTTTATATTTTATCAAGCTTAGTTCAGGATAAATTGTAAAGCTTAGGGATACTGTTCCAAAGAGTGGAAATGTGAATGTTAGCAGAATTCAAATTTAAGTCAGTGGGAATGGAGGGAACTACTGGGAATGTTTCAGGGAGTCAGTCAGGACTGGGTGACGCTGGGTATCAGGCATGGGATAGGGGATGTGGATTGGGGATGAGTGGATGGGGATGGGTAGATGGATGGACAGAGTTCCCCAAAGGTTAGGATACTGGTTTGCCTGACTTTAGAAGACCAGCCTTTGGGAGAACTGGTCTTTAGTGCCTTCACTGTCACAACCATTCCTATAAGCTCCGATCATCTCCAGTTCTGTACAGGGTCTCTGCACTGTCTAGGCTAGGCTCTGGTTCTTCTAGATAAATAGCACCTGCCTGCGGTTGTAAAAGTGGGGCTGGATTTGTGTTCTTTGCAATAAATGAATCTGGGGCCTCTCCAAAGAGCCTTTCAAACAACTCTTCAAGTTACTTCATTACCACGGGCAGTGGGAGCTGGGTGGGGGTTTGGAAGAATTTCTATAGGAATGTGCATGTATTTGAAATGTACAGAACAGTGGGATGCATCACATGTTGTAACGAGACCTGGTAATGCCAGTTGTCCATGGTATATTCACCACGCATGGTCTCTGTATTAGCAGGTACCAATAACAGGATAAGTTGCTTCCTGTAATGTAAGCCTAGCAATTAGCGCCTTGCCAAGTCCCATCAGATACTGGGAAAAGAAAATAACTCGTTTTGCAGATTTTCCCCCTATTCAAAATGGGCGTGACTCGTGCACATCAGTGACATTCACAGTAACATAATAGTACAAGCTGCAACTGCTGTTGGGCTGTGAGCAAGAGGCACAGCTATGGATGCTAGGAGTCCAGGGGGATGACTTTCCCTAGAATACTCCACGTGCAGTGGGGTATTCCTGTATTTTGGTCACAGTTCAGAACAGCAAGTTACCTATGTAATCAACATGTGAAGTCAGTAGTTCCTAGATTATTTAGCTTCTTATTCCTGATCATAAACCTGGACTTGGTCCTTATAGTTCCACTGTGATACCATTTTGAACCGAATGAAGGTTGTGGTAGGGAAACCCTGTCAACCCAGCATGGCTGCTCTGTTGTGAATGGCAAGGAGCTACCAAGAGACAGTCAAGAAATGAAACATTAGGTAGTTGTTTAACGGATATGGAAAAGCCATCCGTTCAGGACTTAAACATGCCCAAAATGCTTGCCCAGCAACTGAGTCACAGTGGCATTTATTTAACTTGGTCCTCTCATCATAAAACTGAAGAATAATAATAACTAATTTGAGCTATGCTAGACTAAAACACGCAGTTGAATGTCTCAAATTATAAATAGACATACAAATGGAACCAGGTGTTTTTCCCTAGCAGTCTTATAAAAATATCATATAGTTTCTATTATGTTCATTTCTGTATTATTCACAGAACAATAGTATTATTTTTTGTCATTCTGTTCAAGGGTGATCCTCCTGTATTTATCTCTGGAATGCTAGGATGATAGGCATGGGCCAATATGCAAATTTATGTGGTGCTGGAGACAGAATCAATGTATACACACACCCCATCCCCCACATACATGCATGTACATATCCACACCCTCAAACATAGACACACATATACACACTCCACCTCTGTCATACATATGTACACATATACACACATACATATACACAACACATATATATACACACATGCATGTACATACACTCATACATACATGTATATATATACATACACACATACATACATGCACACACATGCATACACATATACACATACACACATGTTTCACAAAGTAGAAACTGTGCTTGATACTTAAAATATATACTTCTTCTGCAACAAATGCACCAGAAATTAACAAAAAACATAAATCAACACTGCTCTAAAGAGAAACAGGAAGGAATATTGTTCTTGTCACTGAAGCACCAAAAGGCCCTCTGGATTATGACGCCAAAATCCAGGATCCTTAAAAGAAAACCATGAAATGCTCAACTTCGTTAAGAATAAGACAAATACAAACTGTGCCTCACAAGAGTCACCATGTCTTCGCCCACACCTCAGAGCAGGCAATGAGTGGAACAGAACAGAGATAGAATGTCTTGCAAACTTTCTATGACCCAGCACAGGGGAATGCCAGGGCCAAGAAGTGGGAGTGGGTGGATAGGGAAGCAGGGGCGGGGGGAGGGTATAGGGAACTTTCAGATAGCATTTGAAATGTAAATAAATAAAATATCTATTAAAAAAAAAGAGAGAGAAAGTCTATGTCAAGGTGTCAGCACAGTACCCGTGACATCCTACTGCATCATCAGTCACAAGGGGGAAGGGTGAGGCAAGGACAGATGGGGAAAGAGAAAAGCCTGAGTCCTGATTCAGCAGGAATCTCTTCCAGCAATAATGGCATCAATTCATTTATTCTACGTTCGAGACCTGATCACCTCTCCCTGGGTCCTATCTCCTATAGGATTAAACTTCCAACAAATGCTTTTGGAGCAAACACATTCAAGTCAAATAACAAAATGTAAGGAGAAAAAAGGATTCCAGCTCATAACACAAGGAAATTTTCTTCAACTTATATAAAGATACTTGATTTTGCTCATAAATTACATTTTTCAAATTGAAAGTCTCCCAATTTCAGTCTTTTAGTTACCAGGCATGTAAATCCTACAGTTTGATAAGATTTGGGTACTCCTAGACATCCTTGTTGGGTACAACAATTGTCCTCATTCCTTAGAAGGTAATTTGATAGCACTCATCAGAGCTGGAAAATCTTATACTCTTTAACCTAGCCTCTCCATTTCATGTGCATCATGTTTATGTGCAGGAAATGCTGTGTGCAAGTTCTTCAGAGCAGAAAAATTTCTCAATAAAAAAGACTGGGGTGGGTTAGCCAGATCATTTCTAATGGCAAAAAAAAAAAAAATCACAAAGAAAATATAAATTAATAGGAGACTGATTGAATAATTTAAGATGTATGAAGACAGCATGCTGATCAATCTTTAGCATAAAATAGATTGAGTTATTTTATTTATCCACTTCTTTCTGTGCATTTATGTGAATGTGACATATATGTGTACATTATATGAGCACTACCTATGTGTGCCTGTGTTTGTGTATTGGTATGTGTTTGTGCCTGTGTGTGCCAGTATGGTGTGTTGTGTGTGTGTGTCAGTGTGTGCCACTGTGTCTGCATGTATGCTTGTGAGCGTGTGCCTGTGAGTGTATGCCTGTGTGTGCCTATGTGTGTGCTTGTGTGTATGCCAGTATGTGTGTGTCAGTGTGTGTGTGCCAGTGTGTGTGTGTGCCTGTGTGTTTCTGTGCCTGTGAGTGTGTGACTGTGAGTATGTGCCTATGTGTGTTTTTGTGTGTCTGTGTGTCTGTGTGTGCCTGTGCCTGTGAGTGTGTGCCTGTGTGGCTGTGCCTGTGTGTGCCTCTGTGTGTGTGCCTGTGCATGTGTGTGTGTGTGTGTGTGTGTGTGTGTGTGTGTGCTGGAGACAGATGTTGAGTGTTCTGCTTCTATCACTCTCTACCTCTTTCCTTTCAGACAATGTCTCACTGAACTTGATGCTAGGCTGGCAGCCATCATGCCCCAGAGATCCTCTTGAAACTACCCTCTACTGTATTTTCCTGTGAATTCTAGGTTTGCACACTACTACATTCTTACGCGTTGGCAACCCATACTGCTACTCACTAAGCCATCTCTGCAGTCCCTCTGTTAACTTCTGTAGAGATAACATGCTCACATGCAGAAGGACTCATATCAAGGATGTGTGTAGCAACACTACTTAGAAGGTGAATAGCAGGAGACTACATGTCCTCAGCTGAGAAATGACAAATTTCTATTGAACAGTGCTCAGATGGTGGGATACTATACTTTAGATCAAAAGAGTAAATTTTCAACTGGTCAGATATTACTGAAGAAAAAAATGTATGATAAATTATATAAAAAATAGGTCACTAGAAGCTTATGAACAAAGACACATAAAAAGGTCTAGAAGAAAATACTCCAAATTTTTATCTGGAAGCAGGGGGGAGAAGAAAGGCTGTAGGTGATGCTTGGTTTAAGGCACCTCAAATTTATTTGCAATGTCCTTAAGTTTTTATGCATTTGGATAAATACATGTATTCTATAATTTTAGCGCTGTGTTAATTAAACATTTTAAAAATCCATTGAAAATGGCAACATTTCCTAATCTGTACACACACTAGAATTTCTGACTTCTGTAAGAGACCAAAACACGGACATCCATAGTCTCTTCTCTTTCCTGGGTTAGTTAAGGCACGAAGCATATTTCCCAGTTGATCTTCTTAGCCAAGGAAAGATCAGATGCTGAATGAATGAATGAGAGGATGGATGGTTGGATGGATGGATGGATGGATGGATGGATGGATGGATGACAACTCTTCCTTGGCTACTACTTTTCTTTGAAGCTTGTTTAAAGCAGAATTGTGTAGATTCAGCGGCCTCCTGCTAGAGTCTTACCTGGTAGGTATGTTAGAGCCATTCAGTGTTATGGTGGAATGCAACTCTGAAATGTAGCCAAGACTTTTATTTTGCAGATTTCTGGTCTTATACAACAGGCAATGGTGCTGTGAGAGTCTGTGGGTCCAAATGTAGAAAAATCACTTCAGCCCAACAATACCCTTGATTTTGTCAACAAGTGGACGCCGTGAAGTGGCCTATGTTGACAAACCTTAGACTCCCAGGAAAGAAATACATCTTAAATCCTCAGAGGTTCGTTTTCGGGATTAGAAGAAAACAATCCTTCTACGTGTGTGTTCTAGAAGACTGGGGACCTTATCAGTAGGATTGCCATTGTGTTCCAGCACTAACATCATGCCTAGCACAGAGCAACCGTAAATATTTGTGGAATGAGCAAAGCCACATAAAATAAAGATAGAAGTAAAATCACAGATAAATTCTCTATCTTGTTGAGAAACAGGACAGAGTAAGGCACATCACTTTATTTACTTACGGATGAGTACAGGCAGTGAGAACTGATAGAGACGTGGGGGCATTGAGGGTTAGTGTGCGGAGGGAGGGATTCGTCTGTGGTCTGGGGTTCTGATCATATTTCATTACTTGATCTGTGGAAACTTCCTAGATGCACTTGCTTTGTGAAAAATTCATTCAGTGATACTACTGGGATCAATGCCCTCGCTGTCTGAGGGTTCTTCAAAAGCTTCCCTTCAAGTAAATGAAATCAATTTCTAACATATAAATATGCAGTCATGAAATCAATTTCTAACATATAAATATGCAGTCATGGTTAAGTAGGAGTTTTCATTCTGACTTTGTGAACAGGAAATGTTAAGTACTCCTGCGGGGTTTGCCCCTCAGCCCTTCCTGAATTCAGATACCTCTCTGGAAGGTGACTTGGTTCCTTGTAAGACAGCAGATGTGGGGTGGAAGGGATTCTGTTGCCTTTGGGGTTATAGCACGTAGTTCCTTTCTGCTGTTAATCCTCGGAAAATCTCAGACCCTTAGATGGGCAAAACTGTGGAAGAGGGAGGGAGAAGGAAGGACGAAGTTCCTGGTTAGGAACTTCCCAAGTGCACAGCCAGGGGCAACTGCAGCACTCCCTACTTCTCACAACCATTACATTTATCAGCCTTTCTCCCTTCTTTAACCCCCTCAGTTGAAATAGTGTCCAAATCCTTAAAAATCATAATCCAGTTTTGAGTTAGATACACATACTTGTCCTTGGACAAAGTGGTCTGTTTACAGAACGGCTCTCATTGGGTCAAAGGTTAAAGGCAACTTGGACATTCATCAAAAAAGGATTGATATGGTGCATTGACACCCAACAACGTAGAATATGCATTTGCAAAGAAAGAGTAAACTGTGTATGTTCAAAGTACAAGATACAGAAGATGTGTTTGGATTACTAGTATTTATGAATATATCATTTTTTACAAGGAAATGCAGAATGCTGTGAAAATATTGGTCACTCCCAAAGGAGCATACCATATGGGAGCAGAAGAGGGCTGTTTCCCTGTGTGCTCTGTAATTCTTTGTATATTTAAACCATGTTTCATATTGTCTAACTAAAAAGAATTCTAAAAAGGCAAAGTGATGCTTTGGTTATGGACTGCCATTTTGCCACAAATGCAGGACAATGGCTGCACAAAGGCCGAAGAGTGTAAACCTAACAGGAAGGACATTTGCCTGGGTCAGAAACTTCTAGATTTCTTAATCCACAAACTAGCAGCACGCGTGTCTAAGTTAAATTACCAGCTTACTATTGGAAAGGATTTTACTATTTGTAAGGATGCGAATATTCACTTAACAAAAAGAAACAGAGAGGGTCTGGAGAGATGGCTCAGTGGTTAAGAGCACTGACTGCTCTTCTGGAGGTCCTGAGTTCAATTTCGAGTAACCACATGGTGGCTCACAACCATCTGTAATGGGACAGATACCCTCTTCTGGGTGTATCTGTGTCTGAGGACAATGACAGTGTCTCATATAAAATAAATCTTTGAAGGAAAAAAAAAGAAAAGGAAACAGAGAAGTGAAAGAAACAGGAGGCAAAGCTCAGAAACTTAGTGTAAGAGCGAAGGAAAAATCCCATATCCCGGAGTAATGCATCATGGCCCCTTCATGAAGGAACAGCAATAAGGCCATCTCAGATATCTGGAGGAAGCTGGGCATAAAAAACAGACACATTTAGGGACAAAAGAGTCTATTCTTCATGCACATAGAGCAGGTTATTATTTGACACAAGTGTGTGCATGCATGTCATCATACATGCATGCATGCCTAGATCCAAAATTTAATAAGTTGATATGAAGTGATCGATTTATGTTACAATTTGAATCTTCATGTGAATTTTCAGAAGAAGCTGAATCAAGCTTATGTCAGATACTAGAAAATGTTAGACAAAAAGTAGTTAATGAGAAGAAAATTTTAAATGGGCCACAAGTTAACCTTGCCAACAAAATGTAAACAGAATCCAGGAAACCCAAATATAATCTAGCTAAAGCTTCCCTATGCTGATCTTGAGGACAAGACAGATCTGAGATTTCTGAGCAGAGCAGCACCCAGCTGCGGAATGCTCAGACCCTAGGTGATCCCTGACATAATGTGTTTTCATGGCACCATCTCCTTGTTTATCAGTCACATCAATCATCATGAATTTCTCTCAAATAATATCTAACTGTGAAAAAATAAAAACTAGTATATCTTTATCCGATGGGAAAAAACACACACACACACATACATTAAATACATCACTTTAAAGTTACATCAAGAGGGCTGAAGAGATGGCTCAGCAGTTAAGAGCACTGGCTGCTTTTCCAGAGGACCTGGGTTCAATTTTCAGCGCCCACATAGCAGCTCACAAATGTCTGTAACTTCAGTTCCAGAGGATCTGACACCCCCACACAGATAGAAATTCAGGCAAAACAGCAATGCACATGACATGAAAAGAAATAAAACCTTTTAAAAATTACATCTAGAATCAGAGCATGGTGAATAGTCCCAGCCATTTGGGAGACTGAAGCAAGGGAATTACTTGAGCTCGGGGTCTTGTGGTTAACCTGGGCTGCATACGAACATTTGTCTTGTAAGCAGACATATTTATATACATTTAAAATAAAATTTGTTCTAATAAAATTATCCTAACAGTATCATATCTCCATCTTTATTTTGCTGTTTTGATTAGTTTCACACACTATATTAACCATTTTAAAGTGAATGTTTCAGTAATCTTTAATAAATTCATAATGTACAATTATCACATCTAATTCCAGAATATTTTCATCACCCCAGAAATGACATTGTGTCCATTAAACAATTGTTTTCTCCCACCCCCACCCCTTTCCTCGGGCCCTGGCAACTTCCAGTCTCCACTCTGTCTCTACAGCACTTATTCTAGACATTTTCCAGAAACAGATCCACATGTGACTACTGCGTCCATCTCCCTTGAATGCATTGTGTTGTCAAGGCTCATCTAAACTGTAGCATATATCAGTATCATTCTTATGGATGAGAGAGGATGTGTGGGCACAAGGGCACAAGTGTGTGTAGGCACATGTGGACGTGGATGCTGCAGGCTGCTAACAGGCTGACGACCATTCTTTTCAAGATAGTTCCTGGCTGAGACTTCATACTTGACAATTCTGCGAGGCTGAGGTTGACTGGTCATGGGCTCCGGGGACCCTTTACCCCTCAGTGCTGGGTTACACGTCCATGCTACCACACAAACTGAGGTCCTCATTCTTATGCAGCGGGCACTTTATTGAACCATAGCACTAGTCTCTCGGTCCAGTTTTATTTTCACTGGTGCCTAGGAACTGAACTGCTGGGTAACATGGTAATTCTGCTTGTAACTTTTAAGTAATTGCCAATGTATTAAACATTTTCCATTCAAATGAGAAATATACAATAGTTTCAATTTTTCTACATCCCCTCTAACACTTGCTATTGTATATTTTTAAAAAATTACAATCCTGTGTGTGTGTGTGTGTGTGTGTGTGTGTGTGTGTGTGTGTGTGTGTATGTGAGTGTGTCTGCCTGCTAGTGCTTCCTCGCCTCTGGGCACCTTTAGAGGAATATCTATCCAAGTTCTTATTTTAAAACACAATTGTCATTTACTGTTGAATTGTAGAAACTCTACATATCCTCTGCATACTGGACTCTGTTGTAAATATTTCCTTTCTGTCTACTTGAAGTTTTTTGATAATGGTTTTTGGTGAAATGGCCATTTTGCTTACTAGTATTATATGGAAAAGTGCTGTTTTATGTTCTAATTTCTCTAATTATATATTGGACTTGTTTTTCTGTTGATTCACATTGCTGTCCTTTTGTTTTCTCGTATTAATAATAATTCATTGCCTGTTGTGGATTACTTAAGGATATTTTTGATTACTTAAGCTGGCTCAATCCAGTTTACCACCCAGAGATTCAGAGTAGAAAGGAGGAGCCCCACGAGGGCTCCCATCACTCAAGAAATTCCCAAGGTTCCAGCTGCTGTGTACCAGGAACAGATGACAATGCCCAAATATACACATTCTTTCACCAAACCTATGTAAGCATCTCCTTTTCAAATCTCCATCTTGCCAATATATGTTTCACACATGCCATAAACCATACCACTTGCATTAGTGAAGATGTCTTACCTTCCTTCTCCATAGTTCTGTCTTTTCTTCCTTTTCAGACTCAATTGGTGTTTTCTGACCTCTGAACAAAGTCGATGTAAAAACCCCACTCTAAGGCGGTGCTCAGGTTTTCTTTTTATTAATTTTTATCTTATCAAGTCTGCAGATGGATGGATGTGAACACTAGTATAGGGCCCAGTCCCTATCCTTGGTGCTGAGAGTCTTATGATGTGATAAATGGTTTAATGACTGTCAAGATAATGGTAATTGAGGATAATAAAATGCTATATGAGAATCCATTACTGTAATCTCAGGTAATAGGAGACCTCCACAGTCATCCCAGTTTATTGGTATGTGACCCATCTTCAGGCTTTGAAAAAGATAGTTTTTGTTACTTAACATACAAGAGTCTCACCCATAGATAGGATAATAAAAGTATCCGTTTATTCAGGAGGGCTCTGGTGAGGACTGGGTGGGATAAAGACCAGTGTGTGATGGTGGGATCACACTGCGATGGTGTGAATGGTTCAATATGGTTTTCCTAAAGCTTTCCAGGGTTAGCCCCTTAGCCCACCCTCCCAGCCTATATCCCCGCCTTATGAGTTCCGGACAAGCCAGGATGGATGGTCATCCAAGAGTCAGAAACTCAGAACACGCTCTCAGAATACAGTGGCTAATCTTTCCTTCTTTCTTTTCTTTTTTTTTTTTTTATTTAAAGATTTATTTATTTTTATTTATATGAGTACACGGTAGCTGTCTTCAGACACACACCGGAAGAGTGCATGGGACCCTATTACAGATGGTTGTGAACCACCACGTGGTTACTGAGAATTGAACTGAGGACCTCTGGAAGAACAGTCAGTGTTCTTAACTGCTGAGCCATCTCTCCAGCCCGGCTAATCTTATTTCCAAGATGAAAAATGGAGAATAAAATACTTGACATGATATAGGGGCACAGGCATCTTTCGGAAAAAACCCTTCATGGTCATAGAGTTAAGGTATGAGATTTATCCACAAGACCTTGGCAGCCACAGGCTGTATTTTAATTTCAGCTGTTCCTTCTGTTATTTAGTCAATCAATCCAACCTCATAGAATTACAGTCCAGAGGAGAACACAGTTGAGCCATACATTTCTGATTATGAAAACTGGTCTTAGTGACTAATACTGTCAGGTTGATGAGCTGATTTTCTAGAAATTTCCACGAACACATCTATTCAAAAATGACAGTGATGTTTTCTTGCAAGGTGCACACTGTGCGGTCAGTAGAGCTACCAGCCATAGAGGCGGGATTGCTCAAATAACCAAGTCTGGTCTGATCTAACAATCTTTCTTCTCTAACAATGAAATAACCTTAAGATGAAAGTAATAAGGCATTTTTTTTTTTTTTTTTTTTTGCTCTGTCCCAAGGAATGGTCCACAATCGGCGGGCTCCTGACCAAGCAGGTGGCCTTCCCTCAGCAACCACACACACAAAGACCCAGAATAGTCAATTTCTAGTAATCACCATCCAAAAGAAAGGTAAAAAGACAGTCTTTCTGTGCTCCCATTAGGATTTTGAGTTATCTTTTGTTTTCATTTTGGCACAGAAAGAAAATTCAGAATCAGTTACTTCACCTCAAATACAATAATCTTCTGGTATTGTATTTACCATAACATGTCATAGAGAAAGCGGATATTTCTGCTGGGAGCTGGGGCCCTTGCAGGGAGACAGACTTTCTTCAGCAGCCCCGTGTAATAAGCTCAAGAGAGCTCCATGCTGGGCTAAAGGGCAGTCATCCACCCCCACCTGCTCAGCAAACTGAACAGGAGGCAACCTTTAGGAAAACAGGATTAGATTTCACAAAAAGATATGGGAAGGGATACAAAAACCTCTCCTCTGGGTCTCCAGCAAAATTCAAAGAACAAAGGAGCCAGCGGCGGCCATGTCTTCAAAGAAGAATCCTGGGAGAAGAGACGTCTCCCCTGGGCTTCCACTTCTTTCCGATGGAGAAGTTTTGGTGGCTCATTTTAAACAAGATCTTTACAGAGTTCGGTGCTTTATTTCATGTTATGTATTTTTTTTTTTTTTCTTTTTTCTTGAGGATACCTTTCAGGGCAGATCTTGAGCAGTTTAGATTTAGTAGGAAAGACTGTAGTCAGGTACAAAGAAGAAAGGAGGGTTTATTTTTGGTCTGAGGCCCAAGTGGGACAGACCTGCCTGTGGCCAGCCCTGGACAATGTTCCCGAGGCTCAGGTGTCAGGAGGGTGGTTGACAAGAGTGGCCTCAAGGCTATGCTAGAGCTGGTTTCCAGGAGTGTATTATTTTCATCCCACCCTCCCCCTTTGCTTCTTTCTTGACACTGCAGTGTAAGCTAGGCTATTTCTTAAAGGAATGTAGTGCAAAAGTTATGGGTCTTGCTCTCCTAAAATGTTGCCCAAGATTTGAAAACCTGCCCAAAGCAGTAGTGATCTGATACTTCAAATGGGGAAAATAACCTCCATTGCTGCTCCCTTGGCACTGGAGGCTGGGGAGTGTCAGAGAGATGGCACATCTGTTTTGCTTTTCTTTCTTTTCCTTCTGAACGGGGAGTTTGCCTGCTAATCCGTCCTAGCAGGGGTGGGAAAGTAGTGGCTCGAATAGGGGGGGGGGCGGGGTCTCCTCATTGAGAGCCATGGGCAGGTGTGAAGGGCTTGACGTATCTGCTCAATATTCCCAGGCCGAATTAGAACTCCTGAGATCACATAGTGTGACAGTATTTGGAGACATAGCCTTCACAGAAGAGATTAAGGTAAAATGAGGACAGGAAAGCAGGCCTCCTCCATGCACCAAAGTTCACAGGAAGAGACCATTTAGAAACAAATGCGGTGAGGTCAGACTTGATGGATCACGAGGCAGCCATCTACAAGTCCAAGACATCAAACTAAGGCTGATGACACCTTGATTCTGGACTTGCAGCCTCCAGTACTGGGAGGGAAACTAACCTCTTTTGAATTAGACCATCCTTCTTGTTATAGCTGTTTTACCAAGTGTGTTTGCCAAGTTTGGTGACAATTTCCACCACAGATGTATGATTGCTGCAGATCAGGGGAGAGGAACTGCATTTTGTTCTCTGAGTGTCTTCCTTTTGCTTATTTAATTATCTTTTTGCCCTTCCCTCTCCATCTTCCAAACTCTTCCATAAGTCCTTCCATTCCCCTTAAAATTTATACTCTCTTATTCAAATATATTAATATATGTAATATGTGTAAATATATGCATGCATATACATATATAAAATGCAACCTGTTGAGTTCTTTTGCAGTTGTATGGTTTTCTTTTTTTAATGATACTGACCATTTGGGATTGAGTAATCATTTAGGGGGTTCATCTCTAGAAAAGACTAATTCTTTCCCTCTCGGTAGCTTTTAATTGCCTGTTGTTCTTCATCTGTTAATGGTGGGTGTGTGTGTGTGTCCCATGTGATTTCCTTCATCCATGTTGGCATGTCAACATTGTTCTGGTTGAAGCAGCTAAATTGTAGAGATTTCGTGGGCATAGTTTCCCTGTCACATCTAAAAGCCTTAACCTTGGAACAGACTTCCTGGTCCTCTTGTCCTCTGGCTCTATAATCTTTAACTCCTACTTCCACCATGTTTCCTGAACCTTATAAGAGTTGTCATACAGTGAGTCTCCTCAGAGTGGGAACAAGGGCTGTCTCTGACTCTATTGCCTGCCTCTGGGACCCTTTCTCCCTACTGGGATGCCTCATCTAGACTCAGTAGGACAAGATGCAAGATGTTGATGTGCCTAGTCTTACTGCAACTTGATATGCCAAGGCTGGTTGATATCAGTGGAAGGCCTTCCTTTTCCTGAAGAGACAGGAAGGAGGAGTCGATCGAGGGCAAGGAAGAACTGGAAGGAGAGGAGGGAGGGGAAACTGAGGTCAGGATATAAAGTAAATACATAGATTAATCAATTAAAATAAAAAATGTTCCATAGAACAGCTAGACTTGCTGGTGCATGTCTTTAATCACAGAGCCCTGGATGCAGAGGCAGGTGGATCTCTGAACTCGAGGCCAGCCTGAGCTATAGAGCAAGTTCCATTACAGCCAGGGCCACAAAGAGAAACCCTATCATGAAAATCTAAAAAAACAAACAAACAAAGAGTTAGTGTAGATGTATCAGTTGGGCTGGTCACCCAAAGTTAGTTGTTCTCTGCACTTGCAGTTTCTATGATTTCCGTCTGCTCTGTCATCTTTGATGAAGGTGAGAGCTAGGTATTTAGAATGCAAATAGGAAGTAGACTGCTTTAGGGAAGCGGTGTTAGTAGGTTCTCCTCTACGATCTATAACCTCACTAAGCGCAGCTTGTTGATTAGGTTATCAGTATCAGGCATGATTTCTTTCCTGTTCAGTGAGTCTTAGGTCCAATAGCCGTTGGTTACTGCCACGATGCCAATGCCACTATTGCACTTTAGGGAAATCTTTCCATACTGATCACTGTTATGGAGCATGAGTGTCGTAGCTGGGTAGGTCTGTTGATTGCTTTCGTCCCTCAGCAGCTCATATAGCACCTTCTAGAATTGTGAGAGCTCACCCCAGAGAAGAGGCTTGATTTCTCCAAGTCCTTTATCCAAAATGTGTGGTGCCTTCAGTCATAGAGATTTATTTTCAACTTTTGAAAGGCAATCAGTAGCAACAGCAATAGTCTGTATTTTTTTTGGGGGGGGGAATCTCTTAGACTCCCCTGACCAACCACACCAAAGGAGGATCAAAGTAATAGGGGGCAGAAGTAAACAGAGTTCTCCAAAGATGAAATGCAAATGACTGACAAATACTTAAAAATGTCCAACACCCTTAGTCATCAAGGAGGTGCAAACTAGAACTCCTTTTATATTTCGTTTCCTCTAATTAGGATGGCTAAGGTCCAATAAAACAAATGACCATAAATGTTGGCATGAATGTGGGGGAAGGGGGACACTCATCTACCAACAGGCACAAGCACTCTGAAAATCAGTGTGAGAGTTGCTCCAAAACATTCAAACTGATCTACTATGCAATGAGGCTAGCCCACTCTCAAGCATTTGGGTAGGATACCCGAAGCATTGCATGTCCTACTCTAGAGAAACTCACTCGCCCATGATCATTGCTGCTCTACTCACAATAGTCAGGTAGATGTCCATCAACCCAAAAAAATGTGGTATGTTTACTCAGTAGAATATTACTTAGCTAGTAAGAAAAATGAAACCTGTAGGTAAATGTATGGATTTGGAAACAATCACCCTAAATGAGGTAACCCAGACCAAAAAGAGAAAAATCACATTTTCTTTCATCTGTGGACAATGACTTTGAATGTTCAGTTATGTATGTTTCCTTTAAAATACTCAAGGGGGAAGAAGGGACTGATTTTAGGATGTAAAGTGAATAAGTAAATAAGTTTTTTTTTTTAATTTTGCAAATCCATCTTTAATCGTAATTTTTTGATTATTTTGTTTTTAGTAGAGCATTAAAATCTTGGCTCTTACTGTGGTACAAACACAAAATAAGAACAACTTTTAGGCATTGGAGTTCATCGTAATAAGGCTGTACTTCCATGTCCCTCACATTACCAAAGGATTTTACCTTCATAGTAGCTAAGCTAAGCGTTAACAGTTCTGCTGCACCAAGGAATGAATTGTAGGCATGATTATTTGGGTACAGATTTCCTGCTATGGTCAAAGCTATTTGACTCGAGTGATTGTAGTCATTCTTAGCCCACAGGGAATAGGTTACATTAATTTAAGAAATGGTGTATGTATTAATATGGTCTATCCATGAACTCATTCATCAATGAAAATGGTTCTACTTGAAGGGTGGCATAGACATTAGGTGAGGGTAAGATTCTGGTTCATTGGCTGTGATGATTTTGAAAAGCATTCCTGCAACCCTGTAGGTGCAACAACATTATGAACTAACCAGTACCCCCTGAGCTCGTGTCTCTAGCTGCATATGTAGCAGAAGATGGCCTAATTGGCCATCATTGGGAAGAGAGGCCCCTTGGTCTTGTAAACTTTATATGACTCAGCACAGGGGAAGGCCAGGGCCAAGTAGTGGGAGTGGGTGGGTAGGGGAGCAGGGGTGGGGGGGGAGTATAGGGAACTTTTAGGATAGCATTTGAAATGTAAATAAAGAAAATAATAAAAAAAATTTAAAAAAAGCATTCATCTCAAAAAAAGAGTAACTTATAAGATCCTCTTCAAAATTGATACAATAATTATAAATATTAAGCAAAACATTCAGTCTCACTCTTTGTTGTTCTCTTACAAGCTACTTCCCAAATTATTTGTATACATTTCTTTAGGCTGTATAAATTATTTTGAAATTTGTAAGCTGTTCTGAAAACCATAGTATAGTGTAAAAACATCAAATAAACAATCCTACTAATAGAGAGGCTGAAATAGGGGAAGCATGATTTCAAGACCATTATGTGGTGCACAGCAAGACACTGTCACGTACAAACAAGCAAAAAGTGTATATATATAGTACAATATTGGACCTATTTCTCAAATTACCAAATTAGAGAGACCACTGTATGACAGCCAACAAATCTGTAATTCCTCATATTTTTGAATTTCAATTGATAAGGATATGTTGGTAATATTAATTTTCATATTAAGAGATATTAAAGAAAATTGATTGTTACTTCCTGCTATTTTTGTTGGTAGAGGTATAATTATGTTTGTATGGGTTTATTGAAAGATTACTTTCTTGCTTTTTCTAGGGTGTAGTTTCAATACTTGTGTTCGTGTTTTCCATCTATTATCCTTTGTAGGGTTGGATTTGTGGAAAGGTATTGTATACATTTGGTTTTGTCATGGAATATTTTGTTTTCTCCATCTATGGTAATTGAGAGTTTTGCTGGGTAGCATAGCCTGGGCTAGCATTTGTGTTCTCTTAAGGTCTGTATGACATCTCCCCCGGATCTTATAGCTTTCATAGTCTCCAGTGAGAAGTCTGGAGTAATTCTGATAGGTCTGCCTTTATATGTTACTTGACCCTTTTCCTTTATTGCTTTTAAAAATTCTTTCTTTGTTTAGTGCATTTGGTGTTTTAAACCTCCAGTAGAGATCTGAGCCAAAAGTATGAGATTAACTTTTTCCTTATACATGGATCATATTTACTTCTATTGATCCAACAGAGTCCCAGAAACTGCCAATGATTTTGAATTGAAACAATTAGAGACACAAAGCAAGGAGACACAGAATTTTAAAATGTGGGCCCTGGACTAGGAGAAAGGTTTAAATATTTATTAACACATCAATTATATATTCAGTGGAATTATAGGCGTCATGAAACTTTTCAAATTTCCTCCCAAACAAGAAATACTCTCCTCCAGATAGATAGATAGATAGATAGACAGAAAGATAAATAGAGGGACAGAGAGAGATTGAAAAGCAAGTTAGAAAAGTCACACCTTGAAATGTATATTAAAACGCATTTTGCCAGCTTTAACAGCCTTTGGTTGAAACAGTATTTGGGACTAGTGAGGCAAAAAAAAGTCTTTTCTCTGCTTAAACTGCCCATGCAAGGTGGCAGATACATGGGAGGGGGTATGTCGGTGTTCCACACTGCCTACCGCAAGCAGCTTGTCAGCTCTGGCTGCTCCTGGATTACCAGGAACAGCCCTGAAGCCTTGCTCACTACTCTACTCCCTGACCCCCCTCCTCCCCTGGAGGGAAAAAAAATCCCGAAGCCACTTTTAGAACAGCTAAGGAAATTGTGTAATGAGGGGCAGGAAAAGCTGTTGACTCTAAGGAAGGGATTTTCAATACAGTCTAGCCAACTGCAGAATTTAGAAATTCTTTTTTTTTTCCTCTGAAGACACTAAAAGGCCTTGGTCTTAACAAACAAAATATGCATTGCAGGACTCAGTCTGAGGCTGTATTTACTGCCTATGCTTGGATGAGCACTTTCTGTTGTGTTAGGGAAAGGCCTGGCTTGTCAGCAGTCTTTCTCACCTGGCACAATCCTGCCAGCATCTTGGTAGAATGCTGGGGATAAGTAACTGAACAGAACTCTCCCATAGACTATCTGAGCCTTGTGAGGACCAGGAGTGATTTGCATCCCTGGCCTGAGCTGAGCAGCCCCCTCCCTACCTGAACTAAATACTTGATTTTTCTCTTTTACTGAGAGTTGACCTGAAACTCTGGGCTCAGGCCAAATTACAAATAGACCCTACCAAGAATTGGCTGTGTTGATGAATTCCTAACTGGAGTCCCATTTTCCTAAGGTCTAGCTGACTCTGAAAACCACAAGAGGACCCGAGCAGTGACAATATGAGCTTTCATAGTCACGCTATTTAAGATTCTACCCCCCACCCCAGACCAAATAAGCAAAACTGTTCCCAGACATCCATCAGGAGCACCGAGGACTGGCGTCTGTATCATATAACTCCGAACCTGGCTCTTGGCTTTCTCCAGGATCTCTGACTTGAGTTAGTGACCATCTGCTAATTTTAAAGACACTGTGTCATTTGGCTGAGAAAATAGAGGGCCAGATGGCTTTGTACAAATATTAAATGGCAGAAGATTGTTCCATTGTTTCTAGAAAGAGCGCCATACATTTCTTAGGTGGTGCTCTATTCGAGGCAAAGTGTTGCTATTATCCAAACTAGAGATTCAAAAAGCAGGCAAATAATTTCAGGATGTTTCCAAAGTTGAAAACAATGAAAGCCATTTGAACAATAATACTACAATTTGGAAGATTTTTATGGCAGAGTGGTTAGGATGGCCACCTCACTGATACTATGTGTTATTAGGAAACATGTGTTGACTGTTAGCTTCCAGGAGTGTTTTCTTACTTGAAAGGAAAGTTGTTTTTGGTTGTTTTTTTTTTTAAATATTAGAATGAGCTTCTTTGGTCATAATGTGGAAACTTAACCATACATCAAAAGGATTCAATGAAAGGATGTTGATGTTCTCTTGATAGAACTGATAACAGTGATGTGGGAAAAAACATCCCCAGATGATGCCTACTGCACTGTAGTTGCCCAATAGATGTAGTCAATGTTAACGAATAAGCATGAACTCTGGACTCTGAAAGATGTGCTCTCTCCCCTTGGCTCTCTTGCAGACAGCTCAAATTTGACATATTCAAAACTGAGTTGAGTTAATTCTGCATTGTTAATCTAGCATCTCTCGGTCTGCTCTGTCACCATAAAGGGCAGCCCACCACCGTTTAAGTCAGAGAGCTACAAAATTGTTGCACTGGTTAATTTCATGTCAACTCGACACAAGCTACGGTCGTCTGAGAGGAGGGAACCTTGACTGATAAAATGCCTCCATAAGATAAACCTGTAGGACATAGTCTTACTTGGTAATAGATGAGAGTGGGCCCAACCCATTATGGGCGGTGCCGCCTCTGGGATGGCTATCTTGGGTTCTATAAGAAAGCAAGCTGAGCATGTTATAAAGAGCAAGCAGGTAGGCAGCATTCATCCAGGGACTCTGCATCGGCTGCTGTGTCCAGGTTCTTGCCCTGGTTTCCTTCAGTGAAGGACAACAATGTGGAAGCATAAGCCACTCCCTTCTCAATTTGCTTATCTTGGTGTTTCCTTACAGCAATACGACCCCTAAGACAGGCATGCTCAATACCTCCATCTCCCTAGCCACTCCACAAGCGGCTAAACACTTTTCTTCCTCAGTTCAAATAAAGTGACTGTAACTGCTTGTGTCGGTTCTTACCTCCAGTCTATAGCATGGGGTTTTCCAGCTGTACTAGTGACATTTGGCCAGATGGGTTCCTGTCATTGTTGTGGAGACTTTCCTTGGCACTGTAGCACCATTAGTAGCTCCCTGTTCTCTCCGCTTTTGCTATCACTGAGGTCCCATAACCCAAACATCCCTTTAGACATCGCCAGTGTTGCTCTGGAGGAAATCTCATGGAGCTAGAAAACCTCCAATCCAATCCAAAGAATGATCCTCTCCTCCCACTCCTACAGAGACTTCTTAAGTCTCTCTCCAGCTGTGGCAAGACCTTCTTCCTGCCCAGAGCAGTCAGGATGATCTTCAAAGTACAGTGGCCCACCATCAGGGCCCAACCTAAATCCCTTGCCTGCATCCCTTCGCACACAGGATAAACTTCTTGAAACTGGGTTCATCTTCATTAAGGCATAGTTGCCTCACATCCCTAAGCTCATTCTTCTCTTCCAAGGCTCCAGCCACAGTGGGTTGCTTTCCATGGATTCTAAGGACAGGTGCACATTCACACCTCTGAACATCCTGTTCCTTACTCAGAGCACTGCTCACTTTAGCAAAATGATTACCTATTGGGCCTCCCACTTACTCCCACCTCAGGACCTAGGTCACTGCTAGGGAAGGAAATCACCACAAAGAGGAGCTGCCAACTTTTAATCATTTGCTATAAGTCTCATACTGCACAATAAACCCCTTGAAGATAAAGCAGCTCTGTTTCATTCTCTATTCTGGATTGGCCTCTACCACAATGTATTGCACAGAATAATCAATCAAATTCATGGGACAAATGATGACTAAGAGAAATGCAAAGGTAGTCTCAGCTGGAAATTGCTTTCTCTATTCTTTACACTAGGGGGTGCCAAGTGAAATAAACTATGTACATGTGTATACATGTTTATGTCTGTACCTTTTTAAAAAACAGCGTTTAGAGGTTTGGATATTCTTTGCCTCTGATGCCACTCAAACATTGTAGCACAACAAACATTTTGCTTTACTTCATAGAAACTTTCCTATTCAGAGAGCTGTGATATGATATATATGAGATATGATATATTTCTGGGGCGTGCTTATCATAGCTAGTGCTATGTGAATCAAAGTGAAGACCTTGGAGAATTTGGAGCAATACACTATCATCATCTTGACTATTTTTCCTTTGATGAACTCTTTACCTCTATTTGGCCTTAGTGGACTCTTAACACTAGACAATAAGTCACCAGGTTATCACTCTGTCTGAGTTGCCCATCATGAGCTAGGTATATTATCTGACCTACCAAGCCATAAAGTAGGACATACACAGCAGCAATCCAACAGCAAATGGAAGTGATATATATGTGATTGGACTCAGAAGATCCTGAAGGCACAAGCAAGTTACATGAAGAAGTTGCTCAGATGCCCATGGTTTCTACTCCCATTACAATACCTTCTCTGAGCATGCACATCTAGCCTCATGGGGTATGCCCTATGATGAATTGACAAAGGGAGAGAAGACTAGGGCTTAGTTTACTGGTGATTCGTCTCTTATGAAGGTAATTGTTCCATGATTTATGGACTGGTAGTAATGGGTTAGCTGGATAGTCAGGGACTTGGAAAGAACTCAATTGGAAACTTGGTGAGAAAGACATTTAGGGAAGTAGAATGTGGATGGATCTCTGCAAACGTGTGAGGGATACGAAGATACCTGTGTAAATGCTCACTGAAAGGTGACTTCAGCAGAGGAGGAATTCAGCAATCGAGTGGCTAAAATAACTTGTTCTGTGGACAGTAAGCCCTTTTCCCCAGGCATCCCTGTCGTTGCCTAATGGGCCCAGGAATAAAGCCACAGTGGCAGAAATGGAGGTTATACATGGATTCAACATTACATGTACTTCTATTCACCCAAGGCTGACATAGTTACATCTGCAATGGCATGTCAGGTCTACCAGCATCAGAGACCAACAATGAGCTCTGATATGCTACCATTCCCCTGAGGACCAGACAGCAACCTAGTGGCAGGCTGACCACTTCTTTCATGGGAAGGGCAATGCTTTGTCCTTATAGGAGTATATACACATTCTGTTTTGGATCTTATTTTCCTGCATCTAATGCTTCTACTAAACCTACCATCTGTGAACTTACAGAGCACTTTATCCACCATCATAGTATTCTATACAGTCCTGCTTCTGATCAAGAAATTTATTCATAGCCATAGAAGTGCACCAGCAGGCCCACATGTATGCAACCCACTGGCTTTTTACCATGTTCCCTACCCTCTAGATGTGGCTGTCTTAATAGAACGTTGACTTCTTTTGAAAGACACAGTAGCAGTACCAAGTAGGTGGTGGTAGCCTGGAGGGGTGGGGCAGGTTTCCCTTTAAGGTGGTTTATGCTTTGAGTCAGCATCCAATACAGTTTCTTTCCTGTGCAGGATTAATGGATCAAGGAATCCGAGTTGAAAATAGAAATGGTTTCTTTCACTATCACCTGTGGAAAAAAAATCTGTTTCCTGTTCCTGGAACCTTAAGTTCTGCTGGCCTAGAATACCAGCAGCTCTCTAGGAATCTTCTGGGATGCCTGCACCAGATTAGGCTTGTTGAGATACCCTGTCCCGTGGACTAGACAACCACTGGATTCTTGGCCTTTCCATTGAAAGGCCCATTGTTGAACTACAAGAACCACTGCCTGCAAATTGCTCTAGTAAATCCTCTTTTAATTACACTTGTATGTACATATATATATATATATATATATATATATATATATATATATATATATGCAATAGAAATGTAAAATTCATGTATGTTAATTCTATCAGTTCTGTTCTTTTAGAGAGCCTGGAAGAATACACTCACCTTTTCCTTAAATGACTTCCTGCATCCTCCAGGACCTTCATTATTCAGACTGAAACATTAATTTCCAACCCTTAGTGAAACATGATCATGTTCAAAACAAAATCACTAAGATATGAGAGTTATAGAGCTCAATTAAAAATAATGGGTGAATTTTACTTTATCAATCTTTTAGCATTCCAACTCCCAAAATAAGACAAAATGTGTCTAAAAATTCAGGCTTGGTTCCATCTAAATTTATTAAGGGTTTTGAAAATGCTACAGCTAAGTATTGTGTGACACATTTCACTAGGTTGGAACAGCTACAACTTGAGTGTATGGCCTTGCCAAGGCAGAAGCCAACTCTCTTAGACAGTAGTGTCAAATGCTAACATGTTGCTTCAGTTCTCAATCTATTTTGAACTGTGCATTATTCAAAGCTTTTACTTCATTGAGTACACTGAAATTCTACCAGCTAATGCCATTAAAAATCAAACTATGTAAAAAAAATAGTGTTGTGAAAGTATCTATTTCCCATGTATGGAGTAATGGATATTTTCTGCACTGTAAAGAAACTAGAGTTACAAAGGAAAGTAACTTACTATTTGCTGTCTTAACTTTAGAATTTCAAATCATCTTGACTGTTCTCTACTTGCTTGCATTTTGGGAGCTCATTAGATGGTCACAATGAAATGGAGTATTTATTCTTAAGTCCCAGGAATGGGAGTTGCTTTTCTCCTTCTTAAGCTTTTCCTAAGAGAACCTTTGCAGTTCAAAGGAAACCATTTCAAATGAACATTCACAGGGGGAGTTTTAGAAAGAGCTAGAATAATAAAAATATCTCTTGCAGCCAGTTCTATCATGGAGCCAATGAAAATAACCCAGGGACTGTTTTGGGATTGTGCTCATTCTTCATATTGGAGTAGTTAGCTTAGTTGGGTATGAGATGACATTGGTGAGGCCAAGGTCTTATCTCTGTCTGGCTCAGTTAGCTTTATGAAAGCACATTAACCATCTCAGATGAATTAGTCTTGTTTCTTAGGATGGCATGGCTTAGGAAATCTGGAGGAGTAATTCCAAATTGTTTGGGGTTTGGGATTATTATATTTCAATATAATTCGATTGTGTGGCATCACAGTTGAATGTATGTGTTGGGTGTGAGAGAAACAGACACTGAACATATCAACTTCATACTCATCAGCATCCCATCTTACATGTCTGCTGTTCTGTTACTGTTCCATACCATCATTATCACTGTTGACATCATTATCATTACTATTATCCTGTTCATATTGTAGGGAAGGTATTGGCTTTGTTATTGCATGAATCAGTTTAGTCTACCCAACCATTTCTTGAAGAAAGATTACTTTACTCTATCTTAGAGTTAACAATGGATCTAAGATACTGTTAGGTCTCTTGTAACTAATCTCACTCACTCTCCAATTCTGCCACACACTTCATAACATAACTTGAGTGGCCTTGGTATTCCTTCTCTACATAGAGTAAATCGCTTTGTAATCATCAATCAAAATATATCTCTTCTTGAGTTATTTCTCACATGCATTTTGCCATAGCTATAAAAATAGCCAGTGTCCAACTACGATTTAAGAAAGTCCAGGTTTCAAAGGTAGGGCTCTCTGACTCCCAAGCTCATGATCTCAGCAAAGACATGCAGATGTCAACATTAGCTTCTGCTCTCTGATAACCTGTCTGAAAGCTAGGTTATCTTTTTCTAAGAAGAACTGTATCGTAGGAAAGTATACAGCTCACCTGAGGGAAAACTTTGGGTGATTCAATTCTCTTAAAGTAGACTTTTTCAGGTAGATGACGGCTGACACCCACTCTCTTAGTGGTTACTTAATAAAAGATTCTTAATGCTTAATCCCCCAAAGAGTACACAGCATTCAATCTGTGCTCAGGTTCAAATGAAATGAAGGCCACTTCTTAGACACCTAACATGTTATAAAAGTGTGGATAAATTTTGAACTCTTAAAAGAAAAAAACAAAACAGGAAGTTTTTTTCTTACTGTAAAATTTGATTTTAAATGTTTTAAATTGAAATAGATTCATACCCTTTCCCCTTACCTCCCGCCAGTTCCTCCCAGCTACACGTCCTTGAATCTCTCCCCAACTCTCAAGATGATAGCTTATTTTTCTTTGATTATTACTGGTATGTATACATGTGTGTATGTGTCTATGCAAATATATAAATACTACTTGCTGAATCTGTTTTTGTTGTTTGTGTCTATATAGTTTTAAAGCTGACCAATTTGCACTGGAAAAACCAATAAGGAGGCCCATCACGAGAGGAGCTAATTCTTCTTCTAGCAGTCAATAGTTGCTTGCAGTTCTTTATCTAGGGGTGGGGCCCCCTGATATTTTCCCCTTCTGAATTGATAGGCCCATTGATAGTGGCATTGTTCATGTCTTGCTTATGCAGCTATTTCTGGGGAAAACTGCTTCATAGCAGACTTCCTGATGTTCTGACTCTTATAGTCTTTCTACCTCATCTTCTGAGATGTTCCCTGAGCCATAGATACAGGAGCTGTGATGCAAATGTTCCACGGGGAATGGCCTGCATGGTCTTCACATCTCAGCTGTTGTTTTCTCTAATGGTCTCATTTGCTGTAGAGATGCCCCTTATCTGTGGGTATAAGGACAAGATTTCAAGTGCAGTATGAAGTTATGCTGCTCTAGAAAAGCCATGGTAGGGTTGTCCTTCTGTTCTGGTAATTGTCATACTTCACAGATGTCACAGCTGGATAGGATTCTTTAATTGATTTCCTCCCTTGGCAGATTGCACAGTATTTTCTGGAACCGTGGAAGCTAGACTGCAGGAAAAAGACTTAAAACAGAACATTTTTAAAAAACTTTCTGAGAATGTGTGTGTTGTTATTGTTTATTCTTATTATACTTTATATTAGTGTGTGTGTGTGTGTGTGTGTGTGTGTGTGTGTGTGTGTGTGTAGGCATGTATATGTCAGAGCACACTTGTGGAAGTCAGAGGACCATTGGAAGGTGTCAGTTCTCTTCTTCCATCATGTGGGCCCAGGAATACAATTCATCTTAGGAGACTAGGTGGCAAGTACCTTTTCCCTTTGATCCATCTCCTGGGCCTTTGTCTGTTTTTACACATACAAAAGGGGGAGTGGGTTTTATTTTAGAGAGAAGTGAAATCTTCTCGATATTAGCAGCATTTGATAATGTTGGGTGTTTATTCACTAAAAAAATGCTAGTCAACACCAAACCGTTAAATAATTTATTCACATACATGTAAATCATCTATAATGTTTGCAGCTTTTTACAATAGTCACTATATTATGTTTTATAATTACGATTTATTAGTTTGATATGGCTTCATCTAGCTAAGGTAGGCTTTGAACTTTCTGTGTAGCAGAGGCTAATTTAGCAATACTGATCCTCTTCCTTCCATTTTTAAGTAGTGGGACTACAAGTGTGCACTTCCACATCCTGTTTTGTATTCTAACTTAAACCCACACAATTTTTCTTTTTGTTTTGTTTTTACATAATAAGAACTTGCCACATTGCACTGATATTTTATGGGAATTGGTGAATTAGTATAGATAATTCTCAAAAAGCTAAAAGTAGATCTACCAAACACCCAGATAAGCTGCTCCTTGACACATGCACAGAGGGCTCAGGACCCGAGTCCAGAGATCCTTGCTCAGTCACTTGATTGTCACGGTAGTCACAATAGTTAGGGAACAGAAACAATTTAAATGCCACTCACCCAGTAGATGGATATTGAAAAATTGGTTCACATGCACAACTCAGCTGTAAAGAAAAATGAAATTCATAGGTAAGTGGGTGGATGGAGAAACTATAGCAAGTGCTCGGGCAACTCAGACTCAGCAAGGCAAAAGCTATATGGTAATCTAAAAAGAGCCATCTTCTAGTACAAGAGGTAGTTGAGGAGCACGTAAATACCATCTGGCCAGAAAGTATTCTTTAGATGCTGCATTCATCCCAAGCTTGCTTCTCAGCATCCCATTCGATTAAGTCATATTTCCTAAAATGAGGCTTGAGCTGCCAAGTGCTGTGTTAGACTAGAGAATCTGTGGCTTAAGTTTCTCTTAAAAACAAACAAACACTTTATGTGAGTCTTGGAGGAAGAGATTTCCACTTAGGATGATCTTCAAAAGTTGAGCAAATAATAAAAAAGATGGAAGTGTGCCTACTGCATCCAGGAATGTCACTCTGTAAGGATGGAAGTGTGCCTACCGCATCCAGGAATGTCACTCTGCAACCTAGTGTAATGGAATGCTTAGAACCTACTGTCAGAGGACCCAGATGGAGTACTAGCTTTGATTGGATGAGCAGTAGCCGACCCTAGGCTCAGCTGCCACCTGGCCAATCTTGTGGCATAAAATACTTGTGTTTCAAGGGTCATTTGACCCATTCCTTGTTCACAAAAAGGTTCAAATATAGGTGCCTGGCATGATTACTGTGTGAGGTTTTGCTTAATGTACCTCAGATCATTGACAAAACAGGAAGTTTAATATATTGCTTTACATTCTTCAATTCTTGTTTTATCATTGGACCATACTGTTCATACTGTATTAAAAGTTAATAGGTTTTGTTGGTTTGAGTTTGGGAGTTAAATTTTGTTCCCTTGCTTTGGTAGAAGAAAGTTACATTGCATTGTTTCTTATACAAAAAAATGACCTAGTTAATGAAAATATTTATGAATGAAGCATGCATTTTTGAACTAAAACATTTTATAGTAATGAATTTAGAAGCATAAAATGGAAAGCCAAGTCCAGAGCTCCCCTTGAGACAAAATTTACATACAAATTCACTGTTCATACATGTGATTTATTTGGAAGGGCTTCCAAGAATCCTTGGGCATCAGGTGTGCACAGAATGTACATACATGAAGTCAAGATACTCATACACATAAAAGAAGATAAATATGTATATTTTTTGTTTTATGATGCAGAGGAAAAATAAATGTTTTTAAAAGGCCTCTAGAGTAATTAGATTCGTGAGACATAAGATACTTTACCAGAGCTTGGGGAAAGAGCAATGAGAATTTGTAGCTTGATGTGCTTGATGGTTTATGGATGATAGGAATGACTGCACCGGACACTACTGAACTGTCCCTTAAGAATGCGTAAGGTAGTATATTCATGCTGTGTGTATTTTGTTACAAATAAATGTTCCCTAAATCTAAAGATGATGATGATGAGATTTTATTTAAATGAAAATTGTACCATTAATGGAAATAACTTTGTGCCATTTTTTGTGGATTGACATTTCTTTCCTCTTGCCTGCTTCTTCTCTTCTATAAATACTAATTGAATTTATTCACCAACACTAGTTGAAAGTCTTTGGAGGTGAGGCTAGAAAGAACAGAGTTCTGACATTTATGGACTTTACGTTTTCCTCTGGGTAGGAGTGGATAATAAACAGAAAAACACCAACAGGTAGATACAAATGCTGGACGCAACCAGGGCATCAAAAAGAAATGTTGAAGAGCAATGGGTACCATTTACTGATTGCTATGGTTTATAGCAATCTATTGATATAGATTGCTATAGCAATCTATTGATATAGATTGATTTAGCAATCTATTGATATGGGCAATGGATAATATGTCTATTATCCTCTCCACAACTCATGTTGAAATTATATTCCCAATGTGAACTTGTTGAAAGCTTGAAGAGGCACTTTAAGTCATGAGGGAGTTGTCCTTCTGGCTGGGATGATCTCAGTTCTCAGAAGAGTGGGGCAGTTATGCAAAGTGTGGTTTACTTAAAGGCGCACCCTGTGATTTGTCTCTTTGCCATCAAGTGGTTGCCCTTCTGTCTTTTACAACAACTTATAGTGCGGGGGCCTATCAGAAGGTACCCAGATTCCAACCACACTCTTGAACTTCCAAACTCATGAGCTACTTAGATTTGTTCTTCACAAAGTGCCAAGACTCAGGTATTCTGGTACAGTAACAAAGAAACCAGGCTAAGAGGCTAGCAGAAGTCATCTTTCAGAATGGCTGTACAAGAACAAGGTGAAAGAAGGAAGGAAGTGAGCTTGAAAACATCCAAAGGAGCAGGTGTTTCTGGGAAGTAGATTGTCAGTGTAAAGGCCTCAGATAGGAGAGTGTCTGATGCATCACAAAGACATGTAAGCCTCCCTGGAGGTACAGGAAGAGCAAAGGGAGGAAGTAATGTCGGCAGAGGAGATGAAGCTGGAGGCCAGGGAAGTTAGAGACATTGAGTCATTTTACACTGATGCCATTGGGGGTCTAGAAATGTTAAATTAAGGACATTGAAGTCATTCTGTCTTTCTAATCACCTGAAATCTCTCTTGATCGTGTACAGCCATGAGTGAAACAAACCTGGCCCATTCTTATTTTGGCTTGTTCTGTTGAAACATCAAGTTGATGATACATATTGCACTACATCCTAAAGGGCACCTTCTTATCTCTCTCCCTACTTTGGAAATATTATCTGTAGGCTCTGGAGAATGTCCAGAAAGAAATGTCAGGTGGAAATATCAGGATGATTACTCATGTGTGTCAACTTCACTGGGCCAGTGGATGCCCACAGTGTGGGTCAATTATTATTTTTGCATGCCTCTGTGTGGGTGTTTCTGTAAGAGATGAGCTTTAACATTAACATCAACAGATTGAGTAAAGGGCAATTTCACAGAATCAGATAGGGCTCCTGTAGTGCTCAGAGAGGCTGGAGTGGAGAGCTGAAGTAAGCGATTGAATGGGACTATGGAGCAGTAGCCCCACTCGTACCCCACCACCTGTCTCTTCAGGCCTTTAGCTTTGGATGAAGGCCCACATCCCTTCAGCCTTCACGCTGAATAATGCCACTGGCTCTCCCTTACAATTCAGAGAATGTGTGTTCTGCAGGCAGTTCCAAATGCTTTTCTAAGCTAATCTTAGCACAGTATGCACAATCAAGTAAGCCTAACATTCCACATTTAAACGTGTTTTTAAAAGGCTATGTATATTAGAAGCAAGAGATGATAATATTTTCTGTGAAGTGTTTTTTGGGTATATATAATAGGTTGTGTGTGTGTGTGTGTGTGTGTGTGTGTGTGTGTGTGTGTGTGTAGGTGTGGGCATGCATACATGCAGATGTTGCTTCTGAAAGCCAGAGATAGATGCTGGTATCTTTCCTTGATTTTTTTTTCCATTGTGAAATTCAGGGACTTTCACTAAAAATCCCCCAGAATCTCATTGATTCAGCTAGGCTGGCTATTCAATGAGATTCAGGGGTTTACCAGTCTCTGTCTCTCCCAGTCCTGGGGCTGTAGGTGTGTGACCAGTTGTTTGTGTGGGTTCTGGGAATTCGAATCCAGGCCTTGTGTTTACAGGGCAGACACTGTCCTGTCTGAGTCACCTCCCCAGCCCTGTCTAGTGTTTTTAATAGTCTGCAGATCCTAGAGAGCTGCTCCCAGGTCTTCAGGCACACTGTGCGCTGCTTTGTGTGAATGACTTAGCCTTTTGGTTTTGAACCCAGTGTGCTTCCGGAGCACTGTTTGTCACTGATTCTTGCTTATGGGCATGGAGTAGCTGTTTTCCCAGCATTTTATGCATTTTTTTTTTTTTTTTGTCCTAGATACATCCATTAAATCCCAATTTTCAGGGCTGGAGAGACAGCTCAGCAGTTAAGAGAACCTGCTATTCTTTCAGAGAACTTGGTTCACAGAACCTATACTCAGCTTAAAACCACCCTTAACACCGAATCCAGGGGATTCGGTGTTCTCTTCTGGCCTTTGTAGGTACCACTCTTGTACACAGTGTATACACACATACATTCAGATAAGACATACACATAAAATAAAATAAAAATAAATGAATCTTTGAAAACGATTCCAGTGTAAGTGGGGCTCAGCTAACACACAGTTACACTGACAGGAGGTTGGGCAGTGGTCTTATCACTGGGTGATGCTTCTTCCTCTACTAATGTGGGATAATTCTTGACCCCCCTCCCTGAATTGTTTGATGACTTGAACGCAGGGATTTCAAGAGTGAGAGTCAGGATACTGCTGAACATCATCATCCCTGGGTTGCATTCAGCTTGGAGAGTGTTCAGTTCTGAGGAGGTCTTTGTAGCTAGCAGAAGTGCCGGGGCCATGAGCTTGGCACACTGCCATAAGCCAGTTTCCCTCCCTTTGATTACCACACTACCGTCAGGACAGTATTTTGAAGACAGTTCTTGATCTTCTGTTCTGAAATTTCTAAGAGACTCTTGGATACTTAGCGGGAAAGACAGCACAGTGAAGAGGCCGTTTTCCATCCCGCGGCATGCACTGCCATGCTCACAACCCAAGGACGAAGCCTTGCGGAACCCAAGCTTTCTATCAGGAGAGTTCTTGCTCCTTGGTCAGAATTAATTTAAAAATAGAATATTGAAAATGTGACTGTTCTTTGGTCCTTCAGTGTGTACTAATCACATGTGCAAAGCCCTGGGTTGGACGATCATTAACGTTTAACTTATGCAGCCAAGGGTTTCTGAATTCTTTTCTTCCTGCCCAGCCCTTTTGTTTCTTGCTTGTCTGGTGGTGCTTGTGTTTATTTTGCATCTACAGGATGGTCTGAAGGGAACAGTGAATGGACAGGGATAAAGCTATTTGCAAAGTGGCTGTTTCCATGCAAATAGGAAGGCTTTACATTCTCATTCATTGCTAGATACACTGTATCCTGCTGCCTATCAATCGCTTGTAGATTGTGATGGAGCTTGCAATTGACTTGTGGTGAATTTCCTGCTGTGGTATGGGTCTTCAGTATCTCACCAAAGCAATTATGCTTAAGGCTTGTCACCAGCCTGACATAGCTTTAGGGGGTGAAGTGTATTGGAAGGAAGTCAGGTGGAAGGAAGTGTGACCTTGAAAGAGCTATTGAAATTCTCCTGATCTTTTTCTCTACTTCCTGACAAGAAGATGAGCAGCCTCCTCTACCTATTCCCTGTCATGATGTTCTGCTTCGTACCAAACCCAAAGGAACGAGGAAGAGTAACCACAGGCCAAGAGAATTCTTTCCCGGTATGAGCATATATAGAACTGGAAATTCATATCCAGGGTGGTGAGAAATTCCCAGATACCACATATCAACTGACCAAGATCATGCTGTTTAATTGTCAGTGAGGTTTAGACATAGCATATGTAAAATGAAAATAAAAAGGTTAATCTTTGCCGGGCAGTAGTGGTGCACGCCTTTAATCCCAGTGCTCAGGAGGCAGAGGCAGGGAAATCTCTGAATTCAAGGCTAGCCCAGTCTACAGAGTGAGTTCCAGGATGGCCAGGACAACACAAAGAAACCCTGTCTCAAAAAAAAAACCAAAAAATAAAATAAATAATAATAAATAATAATAAATGAATCTTCACTGTTGTACCAAGTGAGTTAAATAAAAAAAAAGTCAATAAAAACCAATGGAAAGGAAAATGTCTAAGTGGATGGGATCCATAAGGTATGGATCAGCAGCGAACATTTCCTGTAATCAATATAGGTTTGGACATTTTCTGTGTAGTAAACTACAAATCTTTTCCATGATCTCTCATTGAACATTAAAAAGGCCTCACTAGTGCAAGAAAATAGAACTGTGCTTGGTCTGTGTAACCTTATTTCTGCCCAGTTTGTTATTTGTGACAGAAATGTTCACTGACACAAATGCTCTAAATAAAATTCATAGCATCTTTCTTTCATCAAGCCTCATGCTCGTGATGTGGACCCATCCAGACTGTGTTAGTCTAGTGCAGATGGATGGACCGGTGTATTGTGTGATATCTGAGGAGCAGAACTCACTCTGTGATAACAGGCGTGGCTAGCTTTATCTTGGGTGGAATCTGCAATCTGGGAAGAGTACCCTCCACCCATCATGATATTGCTGTCAAGAGCCTTGCCTCCTTCAGAACGGCTGTCTTAGGGTTACTATGGCTGTGATTGAACACCATCATCAAAAACAAGCTGGGGGTGGAAGGGTTTATTTGGCTTCCACATCATAGTTCATCATTGAAGGAAGTCAGGCCAGGAACCTGGAGGGAGGAGCTGATGCAGAGGCCATGACAGGATGCTGCTTACTAGCTTGTTCCCTGAGGCTTGTTCAGCCCACCCTGGTGTAGAACTCAGAACTATCAGCTCAGAGGTGGCTCCATCACGGGCGTCTCCCTACCAGCAGCCGGGAACTGGAGAGAAGGCTACATAGGTAAAGCAATTGTCATGGAAGTGAGAAGATCTGGGTTCAGATTCTCCTACACCTACATAAACCCAAACGAAAGAGTGCACACCGGTAATCCCAGAGCTCCCGTGACAATCTGGGAGGCAGAGAAGCTTGAAGGGTGCTTGCCTGGTCAACCACAGGGGAGGGGGGGGACCCAATAGATTCTGTCTCAAACAAGGTGAGAGGCGAGATTGTCCCAGGATTTGGCACACATACCCAGACACACTCATATATACACACACACACATACATAGTCGCATACTTACAAACATGTAACACACACACACACACACACACACACACACACACACGGAGTTTTTTGTTTGCTTGTATTAAGATGCCCGTGTCTGGTGTTACAGCTTGAGATTCCAGGCATGGAAAAAACAAAACAAAAACAAAACAAAGAAATCTATTTTCTTATAACTTAAAAAAATATTTATTATGACACTAATGAAAGCAAATATCCACTTTAGGAGTGACCAGGTCCCAGACTTTGGGCTGTATCTGTGTGAATTCTATCACTTAATCTTCAGAAGGCTTATGGAGTGGGTCTTTGAACTGCTTGCTGTGAGAAAAGCACCGTTCACACTCCTGCTTTTAGGATATGGCGAGCATCATATCTGAACCCCCATTCTTTTCTCTTTTGAGCCCATGGCGAGCAGACTGTGCCTGCCTCCCTGCACTGTTCCTTACGTTCTTTTTCTTAGGAACAGATGAACCACAAGGCTCCTTTAAATCCCAGAATGCACCTGGCTTGAGTACATGCTCTGTGATAGGCGTGTGAGCCTGTTCCTTAGATAAGTCTAACACTGCCAGAAGATGGGCGGAGCTTGCAGTGGAAACAGAGGAGAAACTGAGACCATGAGAGGGTGTGACTGGACAACCTAAAACCAGCACATTCTAGTCCTACCATACACATTCCCGGACCATCTAGAAACCCTCGCATGCAAGGATAAATTGCTAAGAATTTATGCCCCATGACCAGAAAGACTGTGGCACAAACCGTTTTAATTGTGTTGACCCAATAAAATACGAGAACGAAACTATTTTCCCCTGGAAAGGGAAATGCTAGCATTTCAACCAGGGCAGCCTTTCAAGCTTCTCCAAGTGCCACATGGAGCCCTGTGATTTTCTAATAGGAAATGTCCCCGCCACTGACATCCTACTGCAGAACAAGAAGACGACACTACAAAAAAAGGGGGGTTTCCCCAGTAATGTCTCATGTAGCTGTTGAGATGTTCTTGGGTTCTAAAATAGTCACATCCACTCAAAAGTCCTCCAAGTTAGTTTCAGCTTTGTTGTTATTCCTGGCCTGGCTCCCATCCAGAGTACAGCTCTTAACATCTTAGGCTGCTTCACCTTGGGGCTGAGGGAGTCCTTCTGCATGGATAGGGGAGTCTACTGAGTCCCTGGAGCACACCGTGGTGTCCAGTTTTCCCCTCAGAGACCCCTGAATGTTTTGAGGGTTAGTCTTGGCTAAGGAGAACTGTGGAGAACCTTTAAATAAGAACAGGAAAAGCCAACGCACACAGAACGTGTGCCCTGAGGAGGAAGCTTGTTTTAAAGTTTGTTTGTTTGTTTGTTTGTTTGTTTGTTTTTAACCAGGCTGTATGTTGTACTTATTGACTGTCACGGGGAGGGCAGGGTTCAGAGTGAACAGATTTCTCTATGACAGGAGAGAAGGCAAGCTTCCTCCCAAATGAAGTCATGCTTGCTCTACTCTGCTGCGGGGAAGTGATGCTTTTCTAATTGTCTGCCTCACTTCCTTGACACTTTTCCTCCTTCAGTTCAGGGGCGGTTTCCTGGGGTCAAGCACGCAGCAGGCTCCAGCCCAGCATGTTAACCAGGAACTCAGGAGCCATGGCGTCCTTCAGACGGGGACTCGTGGCTCAGGATGGAGTCTTCTGATTTGGGACGTGACAGTTGGAGGGAGAGTGGACACAATAAATCCATCTGCATTTAATGGTATCTGCTGCCTTTTATTGGACAATAACCTGTGTCTTCAGGAAGAGCTTGACCTGTCACATGAACACTATGTGTGCTTGCCCAACTATCAGAGATTTTTCGTACAGAGGAAGTGGGTTAGCTCAAAGCATTATCATCACCAAGAGTAGCGCTGGGTATTAGATTAACATTACCTCAAATATGTCCTCATATTTGACTTTCTATAAGTGGTCCCATGGCCTTGGTTTTACTGATAAGGAAAGTAGAATTAGAAAGATTGCGAAAATCTATTTAAGATTTTCAATATTTTGGTTTATATTCTTCCTTAAGGCGGATCTCAAGACAGAGATTCCAGCAAGGGTGTGATTGTGAACCAGTGGGAGAACTGACAGTCTGATGGGGGACTAGAGAACAGGAGGGGACATAAACCTCAGCGTTCTCTCTACTGTTTGTGTAATGCATTTTTATGTCACTTTCTGCCAGGTACTAGCTAAGAGTGGATGGGTGGGGAGGGTTTTTTTTTTTTTTTTTTTTTTTTTTTCAAAGCTTGGGTAGAGTTTTTTCAGAGCTTCAAAGCAACCTTCAGGTTGGTACAAAGGGAGGGGAAGAGATGGAGAGAAAGAGGGAGAGGGAGGGAGAGAGTCTAGTTGTTGAAACACTAGGCTGCACTGAAGTGGAAGTTAAGCTCTGTGCTTTGCACATTTAGAAGTAAAGACAAGTCGCAGACCTCCGGAGTTCCTCTTGCTGAAAGACACCCGGTTCTGAAATCTGATAATATAAACCAGTAAGACATTTAGAAGGTCTCTGAGACATAGTATTTCTGGGGGTAACAACTTAGTTGAATACATGACCCCCACAGGCACCTTCTTTTCCCTATGCTTTTTATTAAATTATTTTGTTAGATATTTTCTTCATTTACATTTCAAATGTTATCCCAAATGTCCCCTATACCCTCCCCCCCCCC
>NC_034591.1:109872604-109893193 GCF_900095145.1 Mus pahari
TTGTGTTTTGGAGATTGTATCTTGGGTATTCTTTTTTCCATCAAACTATTCCTCACTCATTGAGAATTGTCATCCCTTCCTGAGACCATGGTATACCCCATATGGCCATGCTAAGACTGCTCTAACACAATCCTACTGAGGAACTGGATTCAACAGTTAGGTCTGTCTTCTAAGTTCTCTCTGCTTGCTTCTTGCAAGGTTACTGCTCCCATTGGATTAGGGCTCTGTCCTTAATACCTCCTTTAATTGCATCTCCGTCCTTAAAAGTCTGTCCCAGTATATTCACATTGGGGTTTCAGAGGACACCATTAAGTTTACAACGTCTGACCTTCCCCAGCCAAGTCTCCTCATTCTTCTCATTCTTCAGGGAAAACTCAGCACTCCCGGTGCCTTCTCGTCTGGAGGTAATGTTTTTAAAAAGCCCACCACTTTCCACATCTCCTTACTCTTCGCAGAGTACCTTAAAGTAAATAGCCAATTTCAGGAATTTTCTAGAAGGTAGGCTGTCTAGAGGAGGCTTGACTCAGCTGATCTGTTGTACTTGTTATTCTGCATAGGGAACCGGGGCTAGGACTTATGCAGTCATAGTTCTCCAACATTCCTCGATACTACAAATGTAGTCTCCAGAAAGGTTGGTCCATTTTATACTTGTACCTGGTTGGCAGCTAAGCACAAACTCCTCTGCTTCCTGTGTCAAAGCCATACACTTGCTAAGAAACTACAGCTCCCTTTACTAAATTAGTTTGTGAAAACAACACCCACTGCCCCCAAATCAATACGTCCACATCCTTAACTACAGTGCACAGACCATTCTGAGAATACAGAATTATTTCTAATATCCTTATGTATAAGTTTATACTAAGTCATAGAACTTCATATAATTTCCCTCTTGAACAATTTGGGGGAAATTTGAGCATTTTAAAGAATACTGCTTTGTCCTTCCTTTTTGTCCTTCTTCTTTGCTCCTGTGGAGCAGGTCTGTCCCACTGAAACCTCCTCTGTAGCCTGTGCTCACATTTAAAGATAAACGTGAAGTGTGTGTGTGCATGTGTGTGTGTGCATGTATATATGTGTGGGTTTGTGTATGTGTGTGTATGTGTGTGTGTATGGGTGTGCATGTGTACATGTATATGTGCTTATTGTGTGCGTGCCTGTATGATGCAACCAAATCATCATAAACTGAATTCTTATTTTATGCCCTGTTTTGGAGATGTAACAGATCAAGTTTTGGATTTCTGTTTTATATTTGTTTTGTCTTTAGGCCTTCAGTGGCTGAAGGTTAGAATATTTCAAATTTGTTTTCAAGTGTTATTTCCTTGTGAGATTTAACATAAGATTTAAGATATAAAGGATACAGAGAAATGATAAAGCAATGAAAATTATTAATAAACATGAGAGAGAAAGCCAAAGAAGGCAGTATTATTAAATCTAAATGACAAAGCTAAAGAAAAATGACATAATTACTGTCAACTCCCTGAGTGTTTTCTTAACAAGAAGCTGTATAAAAGTGTATAAAGGGGGATTTGTGATCTTTGAGGGAGAACAAGAACTACTGAACATTTTTCATGCTTCTACTCTTTTGTGAAAACCTGAGGAACCAGATTGGATGCTACTTTCTCACAATTTTCTGTCTCTCTTTAGGATAATAAAAACCTGATCTTCAGGGATTTTACCTCCTGGTTCTGAACCTCAGAGGAAGCATCACGTTTTGTGGTTGTAAAAGGTTCCCTTTAGTACATGTGTGCTGAGATATCTAAATATTTAGATATGTAAATATTTGTGAGTCTATCTATCTCAGGCACAGCGGTAGGGATCCTAAGATTCTCAGTGCTTGAGATGCTGGTATGTGGCAGACACAAAGTGCTTTACTTTATCTTCACTTTATTTAATACTTTCAACTACCTACAGACCAACTGACCCACAGTCTGATTATTTAAATGATGTAACTCTCCCTGCTCAAGAGTGATAGTGCTATGCAGATTCAAACCCCGAGTTTTCTTATTCCCAAGCCCACACATGAGCAGAACTGTGTTCTGGTTCCTTCTTTGCTTTCTTTAGATCTGCGTTGGTAGTCTCCTTTTAGAACTGTGTGGTCAGCCCAGAAGTATGACCAGCTTTAAAAAAAAATCCTCCTAGGAGTTATATCAATAAACATGGCATTGAGGGTTGGCCACCATAACCAAATAACAGCTAAATAAAAATTAACAACATACCATGCATTCCAACAACCCCAGCAAATGTTTTCAGGGGCTGAGGTTGGCTCTGCTTTGCCACTAGGAGTATGGCAATGATGGGACTTACATTCTGGAGGCTTACTTCAAAGAAGCAAAACTGACCAAGACCAACCCCCAAATCATGGAGTATGGATTTGGCACACCAAGTTACCTGTATATAAATGTTTGATTATAGCTCTTCAAGTTGCATGACAGTCAAAAGTTTCCCTCATCTATGAATACATTTTGGACTTTTTATAGACTTATGCATATTAATTAAAACAAAGAAGGCACAAAACATGTAAAAATATGTTACAAATAGCTAGACATTATTGTTTAGTCACAATATGATTTGTTCCTGGGAAGAGGACATTAGTTTCTATGGTTATTTGAGTAAGAATTATCCCCCATAGATGTGGGTCCTTGAACACTTAGTCCATGTTTAGTAGCACTGCTGTGGCTCGTGGTTCAGTCTTGCTGGAGGAAGTATGTCATGGAAGAATGGGCTTGGAGATTTCACAGCCTGTACCCACTTCCAGTTTGATCTTCTTGCTTTGTGCTTGCGGTTGAGAATATGATCTCTCAGCTTCCTGCTCTGACCATCTGCTGCCATGCTTTACCCACAGTTATGGACTCTCCCTCTGGAACCATAAGACAGAATAAACTCTTCTTTCCACTAGCTGATTTCAGTCACGGTGCGTTATCACAGCAACAGAAGAGTAACTAATGCAGGTCCCAAAGAGTGTACGGAAAATGTGTCCCAATGCAAGTGGACACTGTTGAAAGAGAGAGAAAGAAGTTCAGAAGTATTGTTCGGAGGCTGATGGGAGACAGAGGTCAGAGAGTGGGATGGTGCCTTTAGTAACATCCCCAGTATGTTGTGATATCTTGATCCTGTCCCAAACCCAGCGGATTGGAATTTGTATGCACATATTGGGAAGTGAGAGAAGATGTGTCTTCTCAGATCAGGAGTTGGGTGGTCCTGTCTCTCCTTCCAGACATAGATTAACAATGACTTAATTCTAGAAATATTGTCAGCAAGTAAAATAAATAGACTAATGACTGTGGGCAAATTGTATGGTAATGTGTCTAAGCATTGTTTCCAGTCTGACCCTTAAGTATACATTAAATCAATCTAGATGGATGACTCATTCTGCTCTTAATTAATCTTTTCAGACATTTATAGAGCAAAAGGCAAAGTCTTTACATAGGCCTTGTAAATGTGTTTAAGCTTAGAATAGATTTTTATTTATGTGCACAGTTCAAGCAGCAGTTACTTCTAAGCGATGGCTTCTTTTGAATGTTCTCAGACCTTCAAACATTATATTTCCCCTCTTGTGGAGGGAATCAGGGGTGAACTGAAAGAGAACACATGAAGGCCATTTTCCATGGCATGAACCGGCCAGCCTTCTGGACTACTCATGTTTGTAGTTTATGGTATCATAAGCAGAGAGGCAGGAGGACAAAGTGGGTGAGGTACGCTCTCCTCAGGAGGTCCAAAGTAGAAAAGGGACTCTCAATTGGTGTGGCCCTGCCTCCAGGCTCCTTTGCCACCAAAATGATCAGTCTCACAAATGCACTTCTGTGAAACCTAAGACTGGCTTTCATATCAGTTACCAAGCCTGTGCCCACACACATGTGCTGTCTTGGGGTTTTGCTATCTCTGACATTACTGAGGAGGCACCATCTGCTGTTCAACAGAGAGCACAGATAGGGACCTGTTTGCTGTGGTGAAAAGTTGTAAATTAGAGTTAGTTCTTCTAGGGTAGTAGGCTGTGGTGTGTGTGTGTGTGTGTGTGTGTGCGTGTGTGTGTGTGTGTGTGTGTGTGTGTGTGCATGTGCGTGTGCGTGTGCGTGTGCGTGTGCGTGTGCGTGTGTGTGTGTGTGTGTGTGTGTGTGTGTTGTAGATAAAGGCATTGTTATTCAGTCTTTAAGCTCCTCTTGTTCATCAGACCTGTGTGCCTAAGAATGAATTGCTTTTTACTACTTTTGTTTTTGTAGTCTAACTTTTACTTTTGTTCTCTCTCTCTCTCTCTCTCTCTCTCTCTCTCTCTCTCTCTCTCTGTGTGTGTGTGTGTGTGTGTGTGTATACACATGCATGTGTATGCACATATGTGGAGGTCAGAGGTTATTGTTCCTCGGGAGCCACCCACCTCCGTTTTTAAAGTTTTTTGATGTACTGTTTGTGTGTACCGATGTCTCGTCGTCGTAGTCCCAGGGGCTTGCTGATTAGGTGAGGCTGCCTGGCCACTGAGCTTCAGGGATCTGCCTGGAGGGTGGGATTGAACTCAGGTCTTCATGCATGCTTGCATAGCAAGTATTTTATCGATTGAGTTATCTCCTCAGCTTCTAAGCCTTTGGATCTTATCACTCATTTGTACTGAGTTCTTATTTTGCAGGGGCGCCACTCTAGGTGTTGAGAGTGCTATGGTTCCAGAAACTTACACTCAATAGGTTTATTAGGTAAGTAGTAAATACTCAGGAGACCGAGCATCATAGAAACTAAAGTGAGCATGGTGAGGGGATGAGCGCAGTAGGTTTAGAAGAAGAAATAAATCCTCTTGTGGAAGCAGAAGTGTTGACAAGTATTTGAAGGGGGGTGTGGGAATTGATCCATTCTTATCTCCTTGTACAAAGCTCAAGTCTAAGTGGATAAAAGAACTCCACATAAAACCAGAGACACTGAAATATATAGAGGAGTAAGTGGGGAAAAGCCTCGAAGAAATGGGCACAGGGGGAAAATTCATGAACAGAACAGCAATGGCTTGTGCTGTAAGATTGAGTATTGACAAATGGGACCTCATAAAATTGCAAAGCTTCTGTAAGGCAAAAGATACGGTCAATAAGACAAAAAGGCCACCAACAGATTGGGAAAGAATTTTTACCAATCCTAAATCTGATCGGGGACTAATATCCAATATATACAAAGAGATCAAGAAGCTGAACTCTAAAAATTCAAATAACCCCATCAAAAAATGGGGTACAGAGCTAAACAAAGAATTCTCAACTGAGGAGTACCGAAGGGCTGAGAAGCACTTGAAAAAATGTTCAACATCCTTAATCATCAGGGAAATGAAAATCAAAACAACCCTGAGATTCCACCTCACACCAGTCAGAATGGCTAAGATCAAAAATTCAGGGGACAGCAGATGCTGGCGAGGATGTGGAGAAAGAGGAACACTCCTCCATTGCTGGTGGGATTGCAAGCTTGTACAACCACTCTGGAAATCAGTCTGGCGGTTCCTCAGAAAACTGGACATAGTACTACCGGAAGATCCAGCAATACCTCTTCTAGGTATATACCCAGAAGATGTTCCAACTGGTAATAAGGACACATGCTCCACTATGTTCATAGCTGCCCTATTTATAATAGCCAGAAGCTGGAAAGTACCCAGATGCCCCTCAACAGAGGAATGGATACAGAAACTGTGATACATTTACACAATGGAGTACTACTCAGCTATTAAAAACAATGAATTTGTGAAATTCTTAGGCAAATGGATGTATCTGGAAGATATCATCCTGAGTGAGGTAACCCAATCACAAAAGAACTCACATGATATGCACTCACTGATAAGTGGCTATTAGCCCAGAAACCTAGAATATCCAAGATACAATCTCCAAAACACAAGAAAATCAAGAAGGAAGAGGAACACGTGGATACTTCATTCCTCCCCAAAACAGGGAATAAAATACCCATGAAAGAAGTTGCATAGACATAGTTTGGAGCTAAGACATAAGGATGGACAACCCAGAGACTGCCCCACCCGGGGGGTCCATCTCATAATCAGCCACCAAACGCAGACACTATTGCATATGCCAGCAAGAACTTGCTGAAATGACACTGATATAGCTATCTCTTGTGAGGCTATGCCAGTGCCTGGAAAATATAGAAGTGGATGACCACAGTCATCTATAGGATAGAACACAGAGACCCCAATGGAGGAGCTAGAGAAATTACCCAAGGCACTGAAGGGGTCTGCAACCCTTTAGGCAGAACAATAATATGAACAAATCAGTACCCCCAGAGCTCTTGTCTCTAGCTGCATATATAGCAGAAGATGGCCTAGTCAGCCATTGTTGGGAAGAGATGTCCCTTGGTCTTGCAAACTTTATGTGCCCCATACAGGGGAACGCCAGGGCCAAGAAGTGGTAGTGAGTGGTCAGGGGAGCAGAGGGGGGGGGGAGGGTATAGGAGTCATTCGGGATAGCATTTGAAATGTAAATGAAGAAAATATCTAATAAAATAATTTAAAAAAAAGAGAGAGAGGGGTGTGTGACAGCTATGTGACTAGGGCCAGGTTAGAGTGGGTCCCACGAGAAGCTATTGGGGAGCTTGAAGCCAAGGATAGATGTGCTCTGGTTGAGAATTCCTGAGATCTGGTTGGCTCTCTGTGGATACTTTGTCCTTACATGACCTGCATGTGACCTGGCAGTACACCGCCATCACTGAGCTCAGGAGGAAGGCAGGATGCCTGCTGATGAAAATGTACATCCATGGAGCCATTAAAGAAGACAGCATGGAGGCCCTTCCAATGCAATCCAGCTGTCTTACCTCTTAGTTGACATTTAGGGGAGAGGACACTCCTAAAATCTAACAGACACAATCAGAAAATGAATCAAGAAAGCATGGTGCAGGTGTAACATGGATTATCATTTAGTCAATAAAACAGAGTGAAGCCCCACTATTGGTGATAAAAATAACTGAACTGTAGACTGTTATAGGCAGTGGCACTAAATACTGTGTGTTCTCAACCATATGTAGAAGCAAAGAAAATTGATCTCAAAAGGAAGAAAGAAGTCACAAGAGATTTAATAAGGATGAGGAGGAAGAGGGGCTAGATTGAGTAAGGTTAGACAGGGATTACTAAAATTCAATGAGATAGAAATAAATGAGATTTTTCTATAGACAACAGGGTGAATGTTGTCTACAACTTATCACATAATTTCCAAAGACTGAGATTTTCCAGGCTGCAAAAGGAAAGAAGCAAATGCTTAAGGAAGTAGAAATGCCAAATGTTCTAATTGGCTCATTACCTATTTTGTGTATACACTGAATTTTTATCCTCTCCCCTGTAGGTATATACAAGTATTAAGTGTCAATGGATGTTTTAAAAAGATACTGTCTGGAGGTCTTCCGAGGGTGTGTGAAGCAGTATCTACCTTTTCAGTGTGGCCAGGTAGAGAGATGTTTTAGTAGAGTAAATGCGTTAACGTGAAGAAGATAGAGGATCACACGATAAGCTCCCCATTCTTGCTCTTCATGGGTATAGACAGTGAATTGGACTACCACATATTACAGTGCCAACTCAAATCTCTTCCCACACCCTACTTCTCGCTGGATTTATTAATGAAATTATATATTTTTTGTATGAATTTTTATTTATTTATTTATTTACACTCCATATTTTATTCCCCCTCCCCCCATACACCCTCCAACTTTTCCACATCCCATATCTCCCCACCTACATGTGGATCTCCCATGTTCTCCACCCCACCTGACCTCTAAACTCTCTGGGACCTCCAGTCTCTTGAGGGTTCGGTGCATCATTTCTGAATGAACACAAACTTGGAAGTCCTCTACTCAATGTGTGTTGGGGGCCTCATATCAGCTGGTGTATACTGTCTGTTTGGTAATCCAGTGTTTGAGAGATTTCGGGGATCCAGAGTAATTGAGACTGCTGGTCTTTCTACAGGATCACTCTTCTCCTCAGCTTCTTTCAGCCTTCCCTAATTCAACAACAACAGGGTTCAACTGCTTCTGTCCATTGGTTGGATACAAATATCTGCATCTGACTCTTTCAGCTGCTTGTTGGGTCTTTCAGAGGGCAGTCATGCTAGGTATCTTTTTGTGAGCACTCCATAGCCTCAGTAATAATGTCAGGCTTTGGGACCTCCCCTTGAGCTGGATTCCTCTTTGAGCCTGTCACTGGACCTTCTTTTCCTCAGGCTCTTTTCCATTTCCATCCCTGTAATTCTTTCATAGAGGAACAATTATGGGTCAGAGATGTGATTGTGGGATGACAACCTCATCCTCATCCCTCACTTGATGTCCTGTCTTCTTGCTGGAGGTGGGCTCTCTAAGTTTCCTCTCCCTACTGTAGGGCATTTAAAGTACAGAATATCCAAGATACAATTTACAGAACTCAAAAAGTTCAACAAGCTAAAGTGCCCAAGTGAGGATGCCTCAGTCTCACTTGGGAGAGAGAAGAAAATAATCACAAGTGGGGAGGGAAGTGGAAAGGGAGGGTAGTGCGGGGGGGGGTGTGGAAAAGAGAACCTGATTTGGTACTGGGTGAGGGAAAAGGACTGAAGCCCTGAGGGCCAGCAGAAAGAATGGAAACAGGCAACCTCAGGAAATAGGAGGTTGGGGGGACCCCCCCCCCAGAATGCACCAGAGACCTGGGAGGGGAGAGACTTTCAGGACTCAAAGGGAGGGATCTTAGATGAAATACTTTATTTTTATACTTAGTTTTATTTAACAACCCAATAAGTCCCATTTGTGCTTTGTGTGTCTTTCTGGGTATGGAGCAATCCCCTGGAGTGTAGTTGACTACCAGGAGCCAGCCTTTACAAAAACCCAAACAACAAAAATGGACTCTCCCTTCTCAGGAAGCTATCAATTGTTCCTAGCTCCTCAGTTAGGTCATCATGAACCTCTTCCTACTCCAAGCTAGAATGTAACTGGATCCATCTTATGTGGGTGACCACAGCTGCTGAGAGTTCAGAAGTGCAGTGGTTCTGTCATGTCCTGTAGACAGTTTCACTCTTGGCCTCCTGACCTCTGGCTCTTACAATTTCAACCTCTATTCTTCCAAAGCAGTCCCCGAGCCTTGGGGAGGGGATGTGATATAGACATCCCATTTGGCTTAACTCTTCACATTCGGTTATTGGAACTTCGACCATGTTTTAGTTAAGGTTACGATTGCTAGAATGAAACACCATGAACAAAGAGCAGGTTGACGCAGAAGGAATCTATTTGGCTTACACTTGTGCTGTTCATCACTGAAGGAACCCAGTACAGGAACAGGCCAGGAATCTGGAGGCAGGAGCTGATGCAGAGGTTACAAAGGAGTGCTGCTTACTGGCTTGCTCCCCATGGCTTGCTCAGCTTGTTCTCTTATAGAACCCAGGACCACCAGCCCAGGGATGGCACTACCCACAATGGACCAGGCTTTCCTCCATCAATAACTAATTTTAAAAATGCCTTAAAAGCTGGATCTTATGGAAACATTTTTTCAGTTACATTTCCCTCCTTTCAGCTGACTCTAGTTTATGTGTCATATTGACATAAGTACAACACAAACCAGTTATGGATTTTTGTGTTCATTATTGTCTAACTCACAAAGACACTTCACTACTCATGATATCTGACAGCTGTGCTGTATGAATGGATAGAAAGATATTAATTTAGAGGACAGTTTGATACTATGCTTATTTAGCAAAAATAATAGTAATAGGTTCATTCCTGGAGCCTGTAGGCACCCAACCATGATTTGCAATATCAGACACATGTGGAGGAGGCCTTAAATTCAATTAGAAAGTGTTGGTTGCCACCCATAACTTTACACCATGGATATATCCTGTCATGCCAGTTATTATTGCAAGTGACAGGATTCATATCTGGGTAAGACTACTGATGACCTCCCCCCGCCCCCCGCTCTCAGAAGCATAACACCTTCTGGAACTACGAGAGAAATATAGCAGAGAGGAGATTTTTGGTCAGTATCAACTTGCTTTCTCTATGTCTTGAGACTACTGTGTATGGTGTCTTCAGCAATAGAATCTTATCATCAAGTTCTTGTGGGCAATCATAAGCAATGTCAATAGTCTATGTTTGGGGCAAGGTCTCTAGGACACCTCTGACCAACAACTTGAGAAGAACATTCCTACATCTAGCAATGGGACTTTTATTTGACAACCTATGGCTTCTGGGATGAATATAACCCCCTGTGTAGGAAAACTCCAAATCTTTTATATGAAGCTTATAAAAGAATATATTCAGCTTTTTCAAACATCCTTAGTGTTCTTAATCCCCCACCCCTACTCTTTCCTACCCTTCACTACTTTCTAGGTGGATAACTTTCTTACATTTTGCAGCTGAACTGGCCATTGTGTTATGTTTTGTGTGGGGGCTGAGAGATGTAGAGATTGTGTGTGTGTGTGTGTGTGTGTGTGTGTATGTGTGTGTATGTTTGTGTGTGATCTACTTACTATTTTTCTAATTATTATAGGAGTCCTTAATTGTCAAGAAATAATCACTATTTGTATAGTATTCCCAGATTGAATATGCATAAATAACCCATATCTTAAATGAACTCTATTTAATCCAATTGTAAGGCTGGTCTAAGTTTGACATTCATATCTGTGGCCTAGGCATTACTGTTAGAGCTTACTGAATGCTATTGGAATGTGCATCTGTCACAAGAATGTCTGATTTGAACTATTTATTAAACTGCTGATAATGGTTTATAAAATATATAACTTTTATTCTTCCCTCATGTCCAAATTAGGGAATGACAAGATATCTAAACGGTAAAAGTTCTTTTAACACAGGCCCAATGATTTGAGGTTGATCCTGGAACCCATGGTGGAAGGACAGAAGCAACTTCTAAAAGTCATTCTCTGACCTCCAGCTCTGTGTCATAGTGTGGGAACACGCACACACACACACACACACACACACACACACACACACACACACATTTCACCACCACTCATCATCATTATCATCATCATCATCATCAACAACAACAATGACAACGACAACAACAACATCTAGATGTGGTCAGTTTAGACCTGTGTATGCCGGCTCTAGTCTACAAGGACTTTGTGAACCCCAGCTTGTGTGTCTCCTTTCGGTGTATAGATTTTCATTCCCAAGGTTACTATGGCTCAAGATGTCCACTTCACCTTCAGCCACTACATGGATATTTCAAACATCAGAAAAGAAGAGATAAAAACCACAGCACAAAGGAGCTATGGTATTAGACATTCAAACCAGGTTTGTAGGTTACCATGTGAACCTTTCACTTATAGGTTGTTGGAAAGAACTTAAACACAGTCCCTACTATCTGCCTGCTCCCAACTCTGAGAGGTATAGTCTTTGTTTCTGTTGTCCTGGTGCCCACTTAAAACAGTATCTTCCTTCCTACCAAAGGGGAAAATCAAACAGTAGAAGCAACCAGCAGTTCCTAATACATTCAGGTCAAGGGAACATGATTTGACGCTCATCTCAATGGAATAATACCTCCTACATTTTATCTCTCAGCTGACTCATCTTTACCATCATCCTATTATGGTGTCTTGTAATTCTTTCCACTTTTCTGAGAGAGAGGGAGAGAGAGAGGTCTGATTTAATGAAAATACATTTTTACATTCAAAGTTGAATATATACAGATAAACCTCACTCACTTGAAATGGGGTAAAAAAAAATTCCCTACATAGAGAGAAATCTGCAAATAGTTCTATTACTATGTGCATCTTTTCCTAAGCTGGGAATTTTTACAACAAAGGAATTGGAGGTAAGGCCCACTTCACTGAGTAGTGTTTCTTACTCAGCAGCCTGGTACTGCGATTACTACCAAAGGGGTGGAGAAGGATGCAGAGACCAGAGGTTCAGAGAGCCTGGTCCTTATTTTCATAACTGAAATCTGGAGTTGGGATGCTTCACATATTCACTGTGGCCATAGGAGGACAATCTGGGGGCCCAGCTGGGATACAGTCAAGATATGTCATTGCTACTTTCAAGCTAGTGACTTGGGGACACAGACTTTCTAGCTTCAGTCTATCTTAGAAAATGGAGAGGTTGATACTTTATTATTTACTGAGGCTTATTTGCAATTTAACAAACTGTCCCATATAAAGCTTTGGGCAGAGTTTGGTCCAATTGTGGGTCCTTTAAAATGTTTGAAATTATAGATTCTGCTCAGAATACAAAGAAAAAAAGAACTCTATATTCTTATATATTTAACACTTAACATACATTTTAAAATGATTTTTAGAACATATTCTTGAACTATGTTTAGGATATCATTTATATAATCACCCATTTGTTTTTCATTGATTCAAAAGTGTTTCAGACCTAGCATGTGCATGGACCTACTAAGTGGTAGTTGAGGAGGAGACAGGAAAGTGCCCACTGACCTAGGGGAGCTTGCTGCATGTTGGAAAAGACTTGAACAGGTAATTGTATGCCAGTGAGAAAATAATGCAAAATATGATTTTTTTTTTTTTAACGTAAGAGAAAAGAGGGTGTTGGGAGCATGGCTCCGACAGTGAAGTGCTTGCCACAAAATCATGAAGTCCCAAATTCAGATCCCCAGCACATAAAAATCTGGTTGTGGTGATGTACATCTGTAATCCCAGCACTGTGGAGGATACCTGTAACACACTGGCCAGCCAAATTATCAGCATCAGTAAGTTTGAGCTAGAGAGAGAGAGAGAGAGAGAGAGAGAGAGAGAGAGAGAGAGAGACCTGTCTTAAAGTGGAGAACAACTGAAGAGAGAATCAACATCCAATTCTGGTCTTCACATGGCAGACCCATGTGTACTCACTGGCACACAGCAGTGTACATGTGACATGAATACACACATATGCATTATCCATACACAGAGAGAGACAGGGGGAGGGAGAGAGGGTGGGAAGGAAGGAGGGAGAGGGAGGAGGAGGGAGGGAGAGGGAGAGGGAGAACAAAAGTTCAATGTAAGGAGACAGTTATCATCAAGAGTATCATATCTGTGGTAGTTCCTTAACACATGAATTTAAGATACACCTTTTAATTACTATCATCTTGGAGGATAAAGAAAAAGAATTCTTACATTAAATGAACATTATAATTCCTACTTTAGTGTCAGAAGCACACGTGTGTAAAGAACACTGGAAGCTTCTTCCACCAGAGGGAAATGGTCAAGGCAGCAAGCAAAGCTCTTGGTTCCTGGCAGGTGTCAGCACTGGACCAGCTGCAGCCTGTGACTGAGTACCAGAGGGAAGATGAGGAGTGTCAGAGTTTAGCTTCCGGCTCTGTCTGGGGGCTTCCTTTACATGCAAGTGTGTGGGCTCCCCTTTCACCTTTCCTAAAGTGCCTGTCAGTGTGCAGAGCTATCATGGCCATTGTGGACAACCTATGGATTCTGCCATCACAGTGGGAATGGCGTGACCCTCACACACCTTTGCGTGGACAGAGATCAGTGACGAGAGCAAGGCATGTACTTGTCTTTCTCCAAAAATGAGTCATGCCAATCCAGCTCAATCTGTAGCTCTTGTGGCCCACAGAGTAAAGCCCACCATAGCCTGGCATGCCTGGGCGAGCCAGTTACTCTCCAACTCAAGAGCGACAACCTCCTCCAGCCAGCGGGCCACACCTGCTGCTATTTGAGCACCTGTGTTCCATGCTTATTCTTGTTCTTTATGTCCCAACCACTAGCCTTCTCATCAGTTTATTAGATGTGGAATACTTCTATTTGCTGTTTGAGTTCTCTGTCATGCCTCAAAGGTTCCTTCCTTCCACTCTTTACCTTATTTCCATTCTACATGACAAGTGTCACAGACTTCTGAGTCTTGGCCCAAGTGGTGGGACTTCCTTTTAACACATTGAGATCTCCACTGTTGAGTGTTCTATCCCTGGACCTATACGTAGTGATTTCTGTCAGGTTCCTTCTTGATTTGTTTCTTGTTTTGTTTGGAAAATTCTTGAATATGTCTTTATCTCTGGTCTCTTCAGCAGGTTCCTTCCTCTTCCCTTCTTTCCTTCCTTCCTCCCTTTCGCCTTATTCAGAAGTTCTTGTAAATAGTGTACTGTCTAAGACTTGAGACAAGGTGCTGAAGGCCAGAACAGATAATACTAGCACCTGACATTTACGGTGCTGTGAGTCCGCCTTGTCCAAAGTAAGCATTACCCATGGAAGTAAACTGTCTTCCATCTCCAATGATGTTAACAAGAGCTTTCTTCAGATCAGTGAAAATCTCCAGCTTGGACCATTCTGACCTCTTCAGTAGGGAAATACCTGTTCTCGCTGACCAGCCTGGGTTTCCTGACCAGTCGTTATGGTAAGGAAAAGAACTGTGGCCCACATGAAGTTTAGCTGCAGCCTATCTGTGAAACCAACATGGAACCAGTCTGACTCTTTGGCTACCACTAATGTGAGATGGGGTGGTGGCAGGTCAAGATTAAGAACAAAAGAACTCATGCCTACCACAGTCACATTCTCAGGCAATTAAACCCAGCAGCCATGTTGGCTCCTCGAGTAAACACATTAGTGACTTTTTAACACATAAGTCCTTCTTGGCTTCAGCGCACACAGGGCAGAAATGCCTACACTGTCCTGATGCCACAGAGTGAATAAAAGTAGCAGTCAGTTGTTTGGTTGAACTAGGCTTAGCATCCAAATCTAGAAGGACTTTCACATCAGGATGACTGACTGTCTAGTTTCATGTGCTCTTCAAGGGACCAAGCCACTTCCAGTGTGGGGCCCTGGAGCCTTCTCTGACAGCCTCCTCCAGAGTAGCCAATCTCACCCCACACGGATCCTGTAAGGATTGGCAAAGCGAGGCCCTGATGTTTTCCTCGAACCTGTATCGCATTTACCCAGATGACTACCTAAGGGGTACATACTGGGAGCGTCACCTCATTATTTTTAAATAGCAGGTCAGAAAGAGGGGGTCTAGGAATTTGCATTTCTGAGAAGTCCCTGGACACTGTTGCTGCTGGGACCAAATCCGAGAAGCTCTGAGCTGTCATGGCCTTGTTGTGGTAACAAGATGAGTCTGTGATGGTTTACCTGTGAAATGGTCTCCGCAGGCTCAGTGTGTAAACACTTGATCCTCAGATGATTATTTTAATTGAGGGAGGTTGTGAACCTTTAGGAAGTGGAATCTAGTTAGAGGAATCAGGTCATTAGGGGGTCAGAAGGACACACCTTAAGGGTAAAACCTGACCTTACTTCCTGCCTAAGCCTTTTCTGTTATTTTGTGACATATGTCTACTGCCATGAATAGGAGCTCATCTAACCAACACACCTTCCTTGCCCACAATGGGCTATTCTCTCTGTAAGTTTGTAAACACCTGGTATCAATTCAACACAGGGGGAGTTTTCCCACTAGACTTAGTGTCTACAAACCTAAGAGATCCCTTCCTTATGTGTGCTTGTATTACAGTATCAGTAAAGGCCTATTAAGGAAAAATTATCATATTTCATTTTGGTCAAGACAATGGTATCTCTGGCCTGGGTGGAGACCTAAGAACCCAGTTAGGGTGGATAATCAGTTAGCTAAGGGACCACCCCTCAACAAGGCAGATCCACCTTAAGTCATGCTTAAGAGATAGGAGGAACAATTACCTGCTTTATGAGATAATGTACTTTCTTTCCCAAAATTCCCACCTCCCAGTGTAGTCAGTACAGTAACCATGAGATTTTAACTTTCTAACCCTGAGTCTTAACCTCCCCACCTCTTTTATTTTGTCATTTGGATGATGGCCAGAATATAAGTATGATTTTTCTGGCACTTTCTCTACCCTCCCACCCCCAGCTTTATTACCAGTCATCTGCTTGTCCACCACATGGCTAACCACAGACCTAATTTGAATGGCATGGCTTTCTCTTGTCCTCTGTTCACTCTTATCCCCTTGGGCAGCTGCCTACATTTATAGCTTGCCTGCTTTGAGATTTTTCTTTAGAATTAGAATAAAATTCCCCCCCCCCCGGCTGCCTTTCAAATCTGCCTTTAAATTCTTTTATCAATGAGACTAAGAATTATACGATGGGGACACCAATGCCCCTGGTAACATGGGCATTAGTATCTGATAAGGCCTCATCCTTTGTTGAGTAGTTAGCCAGTTAACCAATGTCGAAGGTCATTTGGAGGCCTGACCAGAATCCCTGGAGAATTTAAGAACCATTCTGGCAACATTAGATAGAGTCTTCTGGCAAGATGATTTCTAATGGGATTAGGAAGAAAGCTTAATTGGTAAAGTGCTTGCTGCATGAGCATGAAGACTCCAGTTCAAGCTTGGGAAGCAGTGGAAAGTCTAGCAGAGCCACACTCATTCGTGATTACCGTGGTGGAGTGGTAGAGACACAGGATTCCTGGAGTTCACTGGGTTTCCAGCCTCCCTATGTTGTGAGTTCCAGGCCAATGAGAGAGAGAGCATCTCAAGACACAAGGTGGATAGTACCTGAGCAACAGTATCTGAATCTGATCATTAGCTTTTACATGTGCACATACCCATACACACCCATGGGCACACACACATGGACACACACACACACACACACACACACACACAATTGCAAATGGTCCTTCCATCCTTATGATAGACTCCCACAAGCCCTGAGAGATGGAAACTCTTATTCTTTATCCTGAAGGCGGCCTGTGCTGAGAAGACCTGAGGGAGTAATAACTCAGTGTGTGCCAGTGTGGGCCTCCTTCAGCCTCCCAAAGACTAGTTGTACTACTAGGGGAAAAGCAAGTAGAAAGGAAATGAGAGTCACTCCTTCCACCGGGATTTGAAAAGCACTTCTATTTGCCCTTTGGACTCTAAACTTTTGGACACCAAGATTGCTCTTAATCTAAAGAAAACAGCAAAAGGATTGCAAGTCCTGAATACCTATTAATCAGAGAAGAAAAAAATTCCCAGCTCTATACATACATTATCAGGGAGAAGTTACACCATCCATTATTCTGATGGGTCCTAGAGGGAGGTTAAGGATGAGATCAGCCCAAACACAGGCAGAGTTCATTGGCAAGTGCCACAGTGTGTGTGTGTGTGGGGGGGGATGTTACGATCTTTTTTTAGCCTCACTAAGGATAAGAGCATGTGTGACGAAGCAGCTATCTGTCTAAAAGTGTAACCCCAAACAGAACCTTACAAAGGGGACAGAAGGAAGAAAACCAGGAGTGGAGAGAAGAGACAATGAAAGATGAGTGTTGCGTTCATCCCTCTGTCCGGGAAATCTGCCATCTCACTCCATTTCATATGCTGACTGCCTTGGAAGTCATGCCCAATTTTCTGACCCATCTTAGACAGTAAAAGACATCCCCACCATTTGTCTGCTTACCTTGATAAGAGGTAAATTTTGTGTTTATTTCCAGATAACTAGAGAAAGCTTTGCTTGAAATTAAGCTGAAACTGTAGTTTGGAAGTGTTTATAAAAAGCTGAGATGGGCTGACAGGAGCCCACTGGTTTGTAATCGTGTTTTTCCTTCAGTGTTTAGTTTTTTTTTTTTTTTTTCTGCAACCTGCCCGACAGTTTTGTGTGGCTTTGGACTTGAGTCCATGTCTTTTGTATTTATTGTTTTAGAATCACTGGCCTCCATAAGTCTTTCTGTTACAATAGATTTCCAGTTAATGGCAAAGGCTCTTAAATCTGTCTTCAGTCTTAGGTCAGATTGTCCAAAAGCCTCACATGGGTGGGCATCCACAGGTCTTGACTGTCATGTTTATTTGCTTACTTTGGAGGTCGGAGACTGCCCTTTGTCCCGAAGAGTGGATACAGACGTTTATGATGATCAGCAGTTGAAAGCCAGTGCGAGCTAAGTGGTTGGGCTTGGCTGGAACCAAACCCCAGTCAAGGTCAGAGTGGAATGCTGTTATTGCGGCATTAGCATTATCATCATCAATACGATTCTCCAAATTATTTTTTAATGGGGCCAATTTGCCTCCAAGTCTGTAACCAAGGCGCAGATCCCTCTTCTCTTCAGCAGCCATTAGAAATCAGTAAGGCGGAGTCTGGCCCTTTTAGCTCTAAATCTGATCTTGAGCTTTCCCAATAGTTACTTTATCCCCCTCGCCTCCCTTCCCCCATGCTGGAAATTCCCCATTAAACTCTGATTCAGAGTGCAGAGCTTCAATCGCTTCTACGGCACATGTTGCTCATAGCGCTCCTTTCCATGAGCGAAGGATTTCAAAGCTGTTCTCAGTGTCCTTGCTTATACAAGTGGTTCTAGCACACCTAGATAAAACATCAAATTCGAGATGCTGTGTTGGGGATAGGGGCATGGATTAGCAGGTGAAAGCGCCTGGGTTAGAAACCCCAGCATCCACATAAACTGAAAGTGGTTGTGCGCGCCTTTACTCTGGCAGCCTAGCACAGAGGCAAGCTTCCGATTGACTTTATGAGAGTCTTGTTACAGGGCAGAGAGCAACTGGGAAGACATTGGATGCTCTAGCCTCTACATCACACTCACAGAAGAACATACCTCAATACACACACACACACACACACACACACACACACACACACACACACACCACAACTCCATTGTGTAAATGAACCACATTTTCTGTATCCATTCCTCTGTTGAGGGACATCTGGGTTCTTTCCAGCTTCTGGCTATTATAAATAAGGCTGCTATGAACATAGTGGAGNATGTNTCCTTATTACNAGTTGGANNANCTTCTGGGNATATGCCCAGGAGAGGTATTGCTGGATCTTCCGGTAGTACTATGTCCAATTTTCTGAGGAACCGCCAGACTGATTTTCAGAGTGGTTGTACAAGCTTGCAATCCCACCAGCAATGGAGGAGTGTTCCTCTTTTTCTGCATCCTCGCCATCATCTGCTGTCACCTGAATTTTTGATCATACCCTTTCTGACTGGTGTGAGGTAGAATTTCAGGGTTGTTTTGATTTGCATTTCCCTGATGATTAAGGATGTTGAACATTTTTTCAGGTGTTTCTTAGCCATTCTGTATTCCTCAGTTGTGAATTCTTTGTTTAGCTCTGTACCCCATTCTTTAATGGGGTTATTTGATTTTCTGGAGTCCAGCTTCTTGAGTTCTTTGTATATATTGGATATTAGTCCCCTATCATATTTAGGATTGGTAAAGATCCTTTCCCAATCTGTTGTTGGCCTTTTTGTCTTATTGACAGTATCTTTTGCCTTACAGAAGCTTTGCAATTTTATGAGGTCCCATTTGTCAATACTCAATCTTACAGCACAAGCCTTTACAGTTCTGTTCAGGAATTTTTCCCCTGTGCCCATATCTTCAAGGCTTTTCCCCACTTTTTCCTCTATAAGTTTTAGTGTCTCTGGTTTTATGTGGAGTTCCTTGATCCACTTAGACTTGAGCTTTGTACAAGAAGATAAGAATGATCAATTCACATCCTTCTACATGATAACCACCAGTTGAGCCATCATTATTTGTTGAAAAGGCTGTCTTTTTTCCACTGGATGGTTTTATCTCCTTTGTCAAAGATCAAGTGACCATAGGTGTGTGGGTTCATTTCTGAGTCTTCAATTCTATTCCATTGATCTACCTGTCTGTTGCTGTTCCAGTACCATACAGTTTTTTTTTTTTTTAATCACAATTGCTTTGTAGTACACCTTGAGGTCAGGCATGGTGATTCCATCAGAGGTTCTTTTATTGTTGAGAATAGTTTTTGCTATCCTATGTTTTTTGTTATTCAAGATGAATTTGAAAATTGTCCTTTATAACTCGGTGAAGAATTGAGTTGGAATTTTGATGGGGATTGCATTGAATCTTGATTGCTTTCAACAAGATAGCCATTTTGACTATATTAATCCTGCCAATCCATAAGCATGGAAGATGTTGCCATCTTCTGAGATCTTCAATATTTTTCTTCAGAGACTTGAAGTTCTTATCATACAGATCTTTAACTTCCTTAGTTAGAGTCACACCAAAGTAGTGTATATTACTTATGACTGTTGTAAATGGTGTTGTTTCCCTAATTTCTTTCTCAGCCTGCTGATCCTTTGTGTAGAAAAAGGAACTGATTTGTTTGAGTTAATTTTATATCCAGCCACTGCATTGAAGCTGCTTATCAGGTTTAGGAGTTCTCTGGTGGAATTTTTAGGGTCACTTATATATACTATTGTGTCATCTGCAAATAGTGATATTGACTTCTTCCTTTCCAAGTTGTATTCCCTTGATCTCCTTTTGTGGTCTAATTGTTCCAGCTAGGACTTCAAGTACTATATTGAATAGGTAGGGAGAAAGTAGGCATCCTTGTCTAGTCCCTGATTTTAGTGGGATTGCTTCAAGGTTCTCTCCATTTAGTTTGATGTTGGGTACTGGTTTGCTGTAGATTGCTTTTATTATGTTTAGGGCCTTGAATTCCTGATCTTTCCAAAACTTGTGTCATGAATGGGTGTTCGATTTTGTCAAATGCTTTCTCAGCATTTAAGATGATCATGTGGTTTTAGTCTTTGAGTTTGTTTATATAGTGGTTTACATTGATGGATTTCCTTATATCAAACCATCCCTGCATCCCTGGTATGAAGCTTACTTGATCATGATGGATGATCATTTTGATGTGTTCCTGGATTCGGTTTGTGAGAATTTTATTGCGTATTTTTGCATTGATATTCATAAGGGAAATTCGTCTGAAGTTCTCTTTCTTTCCTTTTTTTTTTTTT
>NC_034591.1:109894052-109904454 GCF_900095145.1 Mus pahari
TGGAAATTGTCCATTTCATTCAGGTTTTCCAGTTTTGTTGAATATAGGCTTTTGTAGTAGAATCTGATGATGTTTTGGATTTCCTCAGGGTCTGTTGCTATGTCTCCCTTTTCATTTCTGATTTTGTTAATTAGGATACTGTCCCTGTGCCCCCTAGTTAGTCTGGCTAAGGGTTTATCTATCCTGTTGATTTTCTCAAAGAACTACCTCCTGGTTTGGTTGATTCTTTGTATGGTTCTTATTGTTTCCACTTGGTTGATTTCAGCCCTAAGTTGATTATTTCCTGCTCTCTACTCCTCTTGGGTGAACTTGCTTCCTTTTGTTCTAGAGCTTTTAGGTGTGCTGTTAAGCTGGCAGTGCATGCTCTCTCCAGTTTCTTTTTGGTGGCACTCAGAGCTATGAGTTTTCCTCTGAGGACTGCTTTCATTGTGTCCCATAAGTTTGGGTATGTTTTGGATACATTTTCATTAAACTCTAAAAAGTCTTTAGTTTCTTTCTTTATTTTTTATTTGACCAAATTATCATTGAGTAGAGTGTTGTTCAGTTTCCACGTGAATGTTAGCTTTCTATTATTTATGTTGTTATTGAAGATCAGTCTTAGTCTATGGTGATCTGATAGGATGCATGAGATTATTTCAATATTTTTGTATCTGTTGAGATCTGTTTTGTGACCAATTATATGGTCAGTTTTGGAGAAGGTACCATGAGGTGCTGAGAAGAAGGTATATGCTTTTGATTTAGGAAGAAATGTTCTATATACATCTGTTAAATCCATTTGTTTCATAACTTCTGTTAGTTTTACTTTGAGGTAGTGTCTGTCTTTGTCCCCGAGGAAGGTTTCCTTTATGCAGCAAAATGTTGGGTGCTGTTTATGTAGCCAGTCTGTTAGTCTATGTCTTTTTATTGTAGAATTGAGTCCATTGATACTAAGAGATATTAAGGAAAAGTAATCGTTGCTTCCTGTTATTTTTGTTGTTAGATTTGGGATTCTGTTCTTATGACTGTGTTCTTTTAGGTTTGTTGAAGGATTATTTTCTTGCTTTTTCTAGGGTGTAATTTCCTCCTTGTGTTGGAGTTTTCCCTTTATTATCCTTTGAAGGGCTGGATTCGTGGAAAAATATTGTGTGAATTTCTTTTGTCATAGAATACTTTGGTTTCTCCATCTATGGTAATTGAGAGTTTTGCTGGGTATAGTATCTTGGGCTGGCATTTGTGTTCTCTCTTAGTCTGTATAACATCTGTTCTTCTGGCTTTCATAGTATCTGGTGAGAAGTCTGATGTAATTCTAATAGGTCTGCCTTTATATGTTACTTGACCATTTTCCCTTACAGCTTTTAATACTCTATCTTTATTTAGTGCATTTGTTGTTCTGATTTTTATGTGTTGGGAGGAATTTCTTCTCTGGTCCAGTCTATTTGGAGTTCTGTAGTCTTCTTTTATGTTCATGGGCATCTCTTTCTTTAGGTTAGGGAAGTTTTCTTCTATAATTTTGTTGAAGATATTTAATGGCCCTTTAAGTTGAAAGTATTTATTCTCATCTCTACCTATTATCCTTAGGTTTGTCTCATTGTGTCCTGGGTTTCCTGGATGTTTTGGGTTAGGATCTTTTTGCATTTTACATTTTCTTTGTTTGATGTTTTCTATGGAATCTTCTGCACCTGAGATTCTCTCTTCTATTTCTTTTATTCTGTTGATGATGCTTGCATCTATGTTTCCTGATTTATTTCTTAGAATTTCTATCTTCAGAGTTGTCTTCCTTTGGGTTTTCTTTATTATTTCTACTTCCATTTTTAGATCTTGGATGGTTTTGTTCAATTCCATCACCTGTTTGGTTGTGTTTTCCTGTAACTTTTAAAGGGATTTTTGTCCTTCCTCTTTAAGGACTTCTACCTGCTGAGCAGTGTTTTCCTGTATTTCTTTAAATGAGTTATTAATGCCCTTCTTAAAATCCTCTACCAGTATCATGAGATATGATTTTAAATCTGAATCTTGCTTTTTGGGTGTGTTGGGGTATCCAGGACTCTACTGTGGTGGGTGTACTGGGTACTGATAACGCTGAGTGGTCTTGGTTTCTGTTAGTAAGATTCTTACATTTGCCTTTCACCAACTGGTAATCTCTGGTGTTAGATGTTCTAGCTGTCTCTGGCTGGAGCTTTTTCCTCCTGCGATTCTGTTAACCTCTGTCAGCACTCCTGGGATTCCAATTTTCTCAGGAGTCCCAGTGGTCAGAGCACTCTCTGCAGGCAAGCTCTCCTCTTGCAGGGAAGGTGCACAGAGGTCTGGAGCTCAGATCTACCTCCTAGCTGAAGGGATCCTGTCCAAGATGCTCTTTTCCTTCTGCAGCCCATGTGCTCTCCTGTGTGCACTGGCCTCTGAGAGATTCGGGATACAAGATGGCCTTTCACCTGAGTTTCAGGGTTAGAGCCCTCTCTGGAGGCTGACTCTCCTCAGTGATCCTAAGATCCTGGGTATGCTAGGCAACCTGTGGTGTGGAGAGTCCTCTGGGGACCATGGGACCATTAGCTTAGTTCATGCCCGAGGTGGCTTGGGGCTGGTGCCTACTGGATCGAACGCTAGCCATTGGTCGAGCCAGTTTCCTGTGTTCCTGTTCCTGCTGGCACATGCCCCTCCTGGTTGTTTTGGAACTGATGATCTGGGTCTTTAATTCTATTCCATTGATCAACATGTCTGTCTCTATAGCAATACTATGCAGTTTTTTGTTGTTGTTGTGTTTTGTTTGTTTGTTTGTTTGTTTTTTCACTATTGCTCTGTAGTAAAGCTTCAGGTCAGGGATGGTGATTCCCCCAGCAGTTTTTTTACTGTTAAGAATTGTTTTCACTATTCTGGTTTTTTTTGTTGTTTGTTTGTTTGTTTCTTTTTTGCCTTTCCAGAAGAAATTGAGAATTGTTCTTTCCATGTCTTTGAAGAATTGTGTTGGGATTTTGANNGNGATTGAATTGAATCTGTAGATTGCCTTTGGTAGGATGGCCATTTTTACTGTGTTAATTCTGCCAATCCATGAGCATGGGAGATCTCTCCATTTTTTGAGATCTTCAATTTCTTTCTTGAGAGACTTGAAGTTATTGTCATACAGGTCTTTCACTTGTTTGGTTAGAGTTAACCCAAGATTTTTTTTATATTATTTGTGGCTATTGTGAAGGGAGTTGTTTCCTTAATTTCTTTCTCAGTCTGTTTATCCTTTGTATAAAGGAAGGCTGCTGATTTATTTGAATTAATTTTATATCCAGCCACTTTGCTGAAGTTGTTTCTCAGCTGGAAAAGTTTTCTGCTAGAATTTTTGGGGTCGCTTATGTATACTATCATATCATCTGCAAATGTGAATCCATTATTTCTTCTTTGCCAATTTGTATCCCCTTGATCTCTTTTTGTTGTCTTATTGTTCTAGCTAACACTCATTGGCACAGGGGGAGATTTCCTAAATAGAACTCCAATGACTCATGCTCTAAGATCAAGAATTGATCAATGGGACCTCATGAAATTGGAAAGCTTCTGTAAGGTAAAGGGCATAGTCGATAAGACAAATCAGCAATCTACAGATTGGGGAAAAAAATCTTCACTAACCCCACATCCAATAGAGAGCTAATATCCAAAATATATAAAGAATTCAAGAAGTTAATCACCAAAAAACCAACCAACCCAATAAAAAATGGGGTATAGAACTAAACTGAGAATTAACAACTGAGGAATCTAGAATGGCTGAGAAACACCTAAAGAAATGTTCAAAATCCTTAGTGATCAGAGAAATACAAATTAAAACGACCCTGAGATTCCACCTTACACCACTCTGGAAATCAATCTGAAGGTTCCTCAGAAAATTGGAAATAGATCTACCTGAAGACCCAGCTATACTGCTCTTGGGAATATACCCAAAAGATTCCCCACCATGCTACAGGGGCATGTGTTCCACTATGTTCATAGTGGCCTTATTTGTGATAGCCAGAAGCTGGAAAAAAACGTAGATGTCCCAGTACAGAAGAATGGATACAGAAAATGTGGTTCATTTACACATGGAATATTACTCAGCTATTAAGAATGAGGACATCCTGAGTTTTTCAGACAAATGGATGGAACTAGAAAATATCCTGAGTGAGGTAACTCGGACCCAAAAGGACATGCATGGTACTGTACTCACTAATTGGTGGATATTAGCCAAAAAAAAAAAACAAGCAAAAGTACAGAATACCCAAGACATAGTCCACAAAACTCAAAAAGGTCAACAAACTGAAGTACCCAAGTGAGAATGCCTCAGTCCCACTTGGGAGAGAGAAGAAAGCAATCACAAGTGGGGAGGGAGGGAGGAACCTAGGAGGGAAAGTGGAGGGGGCAGTAGTGGGAGGGGGGAGAGGGAACCTGATATGGTATTGGGTGAGGGAAAAGGACTGAAGCCCTGAAGCCTAAGCAGAAAGAATGGAAACAGGCAACCTCAGGAGATAGGAGGTGGGGGGGGGGGAACCCCCAGAATGCACCAGAGGCTGGGAGGTGAGAGATTCTCTGGACTCAAAGGGAGGGACCTGAGATGAAATGCCTGGCAGTGGGGAGAGGGAACTTATAGAGCTCACCTCCAGCAGAAAGACAGGACATCAAGTGAGGGATAGCATTGCCTTCCCACAGTCACAACTCTGACCCATAATTCTTCCTATCTGAAAGAATTACAGGGATGGAAATGGCGAGGAGTCTGATGAAAAGAAGGTCCAGCGACAGGCCCAAAGTGGGATCCAGCTCAAGGGGAGGTCCCAAGAGCTGACACTATCACTGAGTCTATGGAGCACTCACAAAAAGATACCTAGCATGACTGCCCTCTGAAAGACCCAACAAGCAGCTGAAAGAGTCAGATGCAGAGATTTGCACCCAACCAATGGACAGAATCAGCTGACCCCTGTTGTTGAATTAGGGAAGGCTGAAAGAAGTTGAGGAGAAGGGCGATTCTGTAGGAGGACCAGCAGTCTCAATTACTCTGGACCCCCAACATCTCTCAAATACTGGACCACCAAACAGACAGCATACACCAGCTGATATGAGGCTCCCAAAACACATTGGGTAGAGAACTTCCGGGTCTGTGTTCATTCTGAGATGATACACCTAACCCTCAAGAGACAGGAGACCCCAGGGAGTTTAGAGGTCAGGTGTGGTGGGGGATGTGGGACATCCTCATAGAGACAGGGGGTGGAACAATCAGAGGATGGATAGGAGTGAGGGGGGAATGAAATACGGAGTGTAAAAAATAAATTAATTTTAAAAAGAAAAGACTGCTGCTTATGTGCTTTTCACGTGACTCCCCGCAATCACACTCCAAAGCCAGCATTGGAACGTCCCCTTTGCACTGAACCTCCTTGTACTTTTGTGGTGTCACAGGGGTCTGTCTTATTCTCTGGTATGAGGCTGGTCTCCATTGTAGCATCCTCCTGCTTCAGCCTCATAGCTGGGCCCACCAACATGTGGCCTCCAGCTCACACTGTAGTCTCAGATTTCCTCATCCCTTCCCACCTCCAAGAAACTCTCTGCTCCCTCCCCAGTGCCGATGACTGTACTGGGCCTCCAGATAGTCTTCTGCAAAGTCTACTCATTAGTGACCTTAATTTTACCTGCAAAGTCTGACTTACCACAGACCCATGGATGTAACACCGAAAGGCGAAAGGCAAAGCCCAAGAGGCCATCTTAAGAGTTTTTTTCTCGTACCCCGTTCCTCAGCTTAAAGGGAAACTATGGTTAAATGGTCAGCTGGCTTGAGCAGCTCCTCTGTTTGCAGAAGATGGGAGGGGCAGAGACAAGATTTAAGCCGCCACCAATGTGTGGACTGGACTCTTCCCACAGCCATGTGCGCTTTCTCGGCAGGCAAGCCTGTAGACCACACACACACACACACACACACACACACACACACACACACACACACACACAGAGCGGTGCGTTACAGGAAGCTTTACAGGCTTGAGGGGCATCCAGACGGAATGGCATCCAGAAGTCTAACTGAAGAGGCTGTGGTACAGAGTGAGAAGATCCTGCATCCTCTCTTCAACCACTCTTACTTTAACGCCAGTGTATTTGTGTGCTGTCCTCTAGGAAGACTGCTGTTTGTCTGGAAAGATCAGCTTAGTTCTGGCAGAAGATTCGTTCCTTCTTTAACCAATCAGTAAGTCTATAAATGTTAAGTAAGAGTCAGTTTTACTCCAGGCCCTGAATTAGGCATAATATACCATATCTGTCCCTTGAGATGCTCTAACTAGCTGTCCGTATCCCTGTCCTACCAGATGGTATGAAAAGGAGGAGCAAAAATGAGGTGGGAATGACTAGTGGTGACATGCAGAAACCCGAGTGGTGGCTGTGGCCAAAGGAGAGACTTGCATTCCCAAGGTGTGTTGCACTAGAATGCTCTATGATGATGTGTATAAATCCACACCATCCAATACAGAAGCCAGGGACCACATGTAGCTATTGAATGGGACTGACCAGTGTAATGCAGAATGGATTACATTTCATCTAATTTAAATGTTAAATATTAACTGCCACATGTAGCTCCTCTATACATCTCAGGAAATACATACTCAAAACCATTCATTCTTTCTGTATGTGTGTGTATGTGTTCCTGCTTGTGTGTTTGCATGTGTGTGGAGGGCACAGGTCCACGTCAAGTGCCTGCATCATTCAGTCTCCATCTTGGTTTTTTGAGACAGGGTCTCTTGCTGAGCCTTGAGTTCACTAATTTGGCTAATCTGGCTTGTCAGAGTGTTTCTGCCTCCCTCCTACCTCCCCAGGAAGGGCATTGTGGAGAGGCACTGCCCTATCTGGCTTGTTTAAGTAGATTTTGGGGTTCAGGTCTGAATGCGTGTAGGCATTCAGCTGACTGAGCTCCACTCTCCCAGTTGTTCATTCTCTTGGTTTCCTTTAATCCCTCTGTGTTCCTCTATTTTCAGCTTCTAAAGGCGCTTAATCTAATATCTGAGTCATCTCCTCATGTAATTTAATTCTCTCTGATAACACTAAGATAATGCAAACCAAACAATTTTTAGAGGTGGATTCATAAAGCAAAACTGTATGAAATTTATTACTATATCATTATATATATATGAACAACAAACAAATATGCATGTATAATATTAATAATTTTAATTTTGATTATATATATGTGTGTGTATGTGTTTGTGCAAACATGAGTATAAGTGTCTGTAGAGTTTAGAAGAGGTGTTGGATCCCCTGGAGATGGAAAGCTGTGATCCCTCTGACATGGGCATTAGGAATCAAACTCTGGTCCTCTGCAAAAGCAGTATAGGATCCTGAGCACTGAACCTCTCCATCTCTGTGAACAATTTTAAAACAAGCTGAGTGAGGTCGGTGAGACACTTAAGCAGCAGGAGATAATTAGTTGGATGATGTTGTGTTAATCCCGTGTCCGGGTGATCCAAGCAAACACATTTCTGCCATTTGAGGAATGTTGCCAACACTAACCTTCCTCCCCTTTGAGGAAACATGACAAATATACTTTAGTATCATCCTGTGTAGACGTTTGCTTTAATGCCCTTTCCTGATCTTATCACCGAACTCACGATTAATGGATTTCTGTTATGATCTCAGTTGCAAAGTAAATTATTGTCTGTCACCTGAGTGTTCTCTCAGCCCTAACTCAATAACATTGCTTCTTAATAATAGTCTGGAATAACTTAGAATTGTTCTGTCTGAACAATGACTCCATTTTTTTTCCTGTTTTGTGAAAATGTACCCATTTTGTTCCTAGATTCCACCAAGCCTGCCATAGTACTGTTAATAACTATGGATGTCTTTCTTACAGGGTTTTCACCATTTATCCCTCTCAATAGCATTCAACAATGATTTTTATTGTATATGCATGAGTATTTTGTCTGCATGTATGTGCAGACATGTGCATCATGTCATACCTTGTTCCTACAGGGGCCAAAAGAAAATGTTAGATTCCCTGAAATTGGAGTTATAGACATCATATAGGTACTGGGAACTGAACCTATGTCCTCTGGGAGAGCAATATGTGCTTTTAACCTCTGAGCCACATCTCAAGCTCATCTTCATAGCATTTTGATGCCAAAGGCATTGGTAGTAGAGTCCCAGTTCCTACAGCCAACACTTTCTTGGCTGGTTATTTTGTTAAATAGGTTTACAGTGTTGGGAAATAGGCCTGAGATTTTTCTGGACAATAAAACTGACTGTATATTAAGTCTGTTACTTTGGACACTAGCCATCATCTCAGTGAGAATGTGCCCTTTGGGCATGGCACCACAATCAGCTTAATAAACAGGTCAAATGAACAACAGTTGAAGGTAAGAAGGACTCATAAAGAAATGTGACTCACCAACGCCATTGAAATGGAACTTATCTTTGTTTTTTTTTAAATTTTTAAAGCACACACCATAGAATCTTAGATAATATTAAATGCAGGCATATGAAACAAAGATAATCATGCTTATGTCCTTTTTCCTTTCAAATACATTTTCTATCATCTATTGTCTAGAATATTCTAAAAATCTATTGAAGAAAAATAGTAATAGGGTTTGAGATTTTGGCAAATGCATTACAACTGGTGTGGCATCCTGATAGTGGAACCATCTACAACTGTATGAAGACGGCATGGATTTATTTATAAGCACTGGTCCTAAAATCTCCTCAAGATAAAACATAAAGAAGAACAAACTCTAGGTAATGCAGTTGGCTCACTTTTATTTCTGTATTCAAGAGACTTATTTATACCAAGAAAAATCTCAGCTCTCCTCAGATGGGCTCATGCGTGCTTCGGAAGGATCCTCAAGAAGTCATGAAAAGGCAGTTACTTGAAGGACCTAGAGATGTCTTTAAATTGTATTTTATTTGCACTGTGATTTTTTTCCAAATGGGGAGCATATTTTAATTTGTCTAGTAAAATTACTTTTACAGAACAATAAATAGAACAGCAGCAGTTTAGAGCCAGAGGCAAGAGAGTCATCACAAGTTCAAGGCAAACCTGCTGCACATAGTGAGCTGTGGACAGCTAAGGCATCATGGGGCGATGCTCTCAAAACACAGTTAGAACAGAACACTCACAGAAACATGTAGACAACAACAAAAGATCAAATGAAAATAACCTCTGGGCTCACTTCTCAGAATATTTAAAGACTGTATTGACGTGTACCTTTCTAGATTTTTTTTTTTTTACTTATATATGTCATACAATATATAATGCTGTATAATCATGATTTCACGACTTTTTTCAAACAAAAAAATCTCACACAAATAAGCACACTTTCATCATTTTACTTTGAATAATTTTTATTAACCGTAAATGCAGAGAGCAAATGAAATCTACCCATCTTTAGTAAAATAAGCCTTTTTAAGAAAAGCCACCAATTTCAGGCACATGCTTTGATGCACCCTCGCTACTGCACAGCACTAACCCTTTCTGAGCAGTGGTTTCTGACTTCCTAAGGATGGGTTTCTGAGCTAAGGAAGCCCTAACCAAGCCATTCCTGAAATTCCATACACAATTGCCACTTCCAGCAGACGGATGTTTAGAATGTTGCCAACACTGAACTGGTACAAATAGTGCTGAAATAAGTGAAGATTTTTTTAAAAGCCAAGTCCACACAGGCATCCTAATTGTAGCACATTCTTACCACAAGAACCTAGAAATACAAATTCAGAGTAGAAGGATGTAAGCGATTTATAGCAAAATTATTTTCTGAAAAAAAAGTATGGCAGGGCTGAGAAGAGAGCTCAATCAGTAAGGCATTGACTGCACGATCTTGAGGATCCTAGGATCCAGGCAATGGTGCTTTACCTACAGGGCAACACACATCTGTAATCCCAGAGCTTCTGCACCGAGGGAAGATACAGACAAGAATCCCTGGAACCTTGCTAGCCAGCCACCCTCCTATGTACGCATCCTAGTTTGTTTCCCTGCTTCTCTGATAAAACATCGACCGAAAGCTGCTTGGGGTTGGGGTAAGAAAGAATTTCTTTGTCTTATACTTGCACATCACTGAGAGAAGTCAGGGCAGGAACTCAAGCAGGAGCAGAGGCAGGATTCAGAGGAAGAGGCTTACTGGCTTGAAGCTAGCTTTCTTATACTAAGGAGGACCACCTGCCCAGGGATGATACTGCTCAGGGTTCTGGCCCCTCCCACATCAATCAGGAAGCAAGAAAGTACCTAGCTGATATACCTATAGGCCAATCTGATCAATGCAGTTCCTCAGTTAAGGTTATCTCTTCCCAAGCGACTCTAATTTGTGTCAAGTTGAGAAAAACTAACCAGCATAATGCAGAAAAGCAGTAAGACAAGGTAAAACCTATACTGTTCTGTCTCCATCTTCGTCTCCCTCCCTCCCTCCCTTCCTCCCTCCTCCTCCTCCTCCCCCTCCTTCCCCTCCTCCTCCTCTCCCTCCTC
>NC_034591.1:109904479-109906695 GCF_900095145.1 Mus pahari
TCTCTCTCTCTCTCTCTCTCTCTCTCTCTCTCTCTCTCTCTGCCTCCAGTCTGTATTGAGGTGTTGCAAGACAAAGACACACCCCCCCCCTTTATTTCAAGGCAAAGCTCACCATATCTGGACCTTTCATGAAAGATTCCCGATTCCTGATGCTGACCCTAGTACCTACTGCAGGACATGCTAGGCTACTTAGCAACGAGGCCAGAGTCAGTTCAGCATGCCCACAGGTCTGGGGGATTCCTCAGCATTCTGTATAGGCTGAGGCTGTTCCGGTTTGTTTCTCTGATAGTTCTCTCTGTAGTTAAGTGCTAGACGACTCTAACTAGAAGCACTTTCTTTTCCTTTAGCTCTCTCCTCTTCCACTTCAGGAAATATTTAGCCTCTTGGAAGCAGGCCAATATAAACATCCAGAGTGATGGAGCATGACCCTGGTGGCCCAGGGTTACCCATGTGACCCATGCTGCCTCTGTGCCTCATTGGCCTGGCAATGGAAGAGGGAAGTCTCTCATAGGAGACTGACAGGCTGAGTGACAGATTCTCTTCCATGTCTTTACCTGTGACCTCCTGCACTCAACTGCCCTCTAATACTGAGGTGTAGGCTGTCTGGCTTCCAGAGGTAGGAACACCTCCTGCCTGCTTCCAGAGCCCAGTGTGGGGGCTGGGAAGGGGGAGACTTAGGAGGTGATCTCTCCACTTGGCACTTACAGCCCCTCAGCCTCCAGATAGGAATTTGAGTGGCAGTAATTGGATAAACAGTTTAATTTATTAGTAACAGAGAACTGAGTCTAGCACAAAGAATCGTATGGCCCTTTTCTCAAAGTGACTTTCCTTTCTATGCATTCTGATATAGTCAGGCCACTGGGGATGTAACAGAATAGAAAGGATTGATTTTTGCCTGGAAAGAGGGTCAGGCTGTCAGAAGAAATTTCAATAATCATGTTGTGAAAGGCACACGGAAAAGTATAGAGACATCAAATTGGGAAAGAAGGCATCGGGGGAAGACAAGGGGAAGAAAATGGGTACCTTGTATTTATTTGAGGATGAGGTATGCTTTGATGCAGCTCTCCCATATCTTCAATTTAGGCTTAGAAAATTCTTAAATATATTTGGGACTTGTCGTCTAGACTTTACTTAAAGGAACAAAACAATCTTGTGACAGGGATATTTTTGGTTTCTTTACTCATAAAATTACTGACTTGAAAAATTGCTAAAACTACTTCCAAACTTAAAATTCATGAAAATTGATTCTTGGAGTCTTTCAATTTTCTCAGCTTCCTGGAGAGAAATCTTACAGGAGTTTCTAAGTCCACGCGGGACATAGCAGCTAAGCTCCACTCGGTGCACATAGGTAGGCAGAACCTTCCTTCCACAGCCTGCTCTCTCCTGTTTTTGTAGGAAGGCCTTCTCTCTAATTATGTGGTACTTGCAAGTCCTAGAAAATGTTCAGTAATAATTGAACTGTAGGGCAATATGGATTTGAACCCTGTCCAAAAGACAGAAGACAGTTTGAATCCCAAGAAAATGGACACTCAGAATGGTGAGGGAAACAAAGATTTTCCACTCTAGTCAAGTGTTTCCAAAGTTACAAACTGGTCGACAGTCAAAGTCAACCTTTGGTATACGTTAAACCTATATGCATAGCTCTGGTGGGAGAATCAGTAACTTGGAAAGTGAAGAGAGGTAAGGAATTCCTGAACATTTCATTGTCTAGTGATGCTTCTCTTACATCTGCAAGCAAGGGGAAGAACAACTATACACAGTAAATTATTACTCAGTTATTACGTAGTTAGGATAGTTAGAGATGACTGCAACCCATCCCCAGGCCCTCTTGCTTCCCCATGTAGACTTCGTGTGCTAAAGTTGTGCTTCGTGCACTGTTTTTCTCACTCAGTAGCTGGAAGTATAGCAAACAATTCAAGAAGTATAGTAAACCCGCCTGAGAAACCATATGCATATTTGAGCCAGCTTTGGCGGTGGCTTGAAGCTCAAACTCCATCCCTCCTGACTCTTTCTTCTGATTTTGTTATGGGCCATCTACATCCTTTCAAAATTCATTTCTTTAAAAGTAACCTCCATTGTGATGGTATAAAAATTGAAATTCTTGGGCAAATGGATGTATCTGGAGGATATCATCCTTAGTGAGGTAACCCAGTCACAAAAGAAGTCACTAAATATGCACTCACTGATAAGTGGATATTAGCCCAGAAACTTAGAAT
>NC_034591.1:109907265-109950049 GCF_900095145.1 Mus pahari
GGGCAGGGGGAGAGTATAGGGAACTTTCGGGATAGGATTTGAAACGTAAATAAAGATAATATCTAATATAAACAAACAAACAAACAAACAAACAAAAGAATTGGGGCCTCTTAGGAAGCCAGTCTCTTAGGATGTTCCAGGATCCTCTAACCCTTCTGCCATGTAAGGATATGTAGAAAGGACTAGTGTAAGGACCGCTTGTGAGGGACTAGTGTTCTTTACACACCAAACCTGTTGACACTTTGATTCTGATTTACCAATGTCCACAGCTGTAAATGATAGCTTTCCAGCATTTACAAATTACCCAGTCTGTGATATTTTTGTTACACTAGTCCAACCTTCCTTCTTTTGGTATTTTTCTATACCTCATAGAGATCTGAGGTGTCTTAAAGGAGGTGTCTAGCCATACCTTGTTGCAGGGAACCTTGAAATAATGGCATAATTGTTGAATGGGCTCCAGATCTGAGAGCCGAGGTGAAGTGGGTAGGATTAAGTTGTATCCTCTACATCCCATCTAGGTCAGTGGTTCTCAACCCACAGCTGTGACCCCTTTTGGGAGGTTGAATGACCCTTTCACAGGAGTTGCATATCAGATATCCCTCACATCAGATTTCTTCATTTCACTTCATCACAGTATCAAATTTACAGCTATGGAGCAGCAACAAAAATCATTTTATGGTTGGGTGTCACCACAACATGAGGAACTATATTAAAGGGTCACAGCGATAGGGAAGTTGAGAAGCACTGCTCTGAGTGAGTCTTGAACCAGTGACTTTCCTTCTCTGTTCTACTTCTGTCTTCTGCAATATCCCGAGAGTGAATGTTCCTAGCTTCACAGTGCCGTTCAGTTGAGTCAGTCAGATCGTCTCCAGAATGGGCTCGGCCTTATTATACCTCAGGATTAACTCTATCCCACAAACCGTATATCTTGCACAAAGTAACAATAACACTTAATCTTGCAATTGAGGCAATTAAGAGGCACACAGGAGCAGAAAGAGACAAAAAAAAAAAAAACCCAACCAAATAATTCATAGAATGAGATTGGAAAAGAAATAGAGAAGTATATTGTGGATGAGATTTTCATTGAGTAAATGTTTGGTAAGTGCCAATCATGTACCACAGGCACCATGGTAGTGAGTAAGGGACAGTGAGAGATGAATGTGTGACTAATACTCATAAGAACAAAACTCTTAGGAAGGAGAATGAGGGAAAGATGTTAAAGCCAAATAAACTAGGAAGCTGCAGGTAGAAGCATAGGCATATACATGATGTACAAATTGTCATTTAAGCCTTTGCTTTCAAAGTCATATTGCAGGTGTATATGTGCCTTTGGATATACCCATGTCCAGTTAAATGCTACTCAGTGTCCATTGCCAACACTAAAGTCTTTGCCATCACTGAATAAGCCTGAGATGAGTGCATATTCTCTTTTTAACCCCCCCTCTCTGTGTGTGTGTGTGTGTGTGTGTGTGTGTGTGTGAGAGAGAGAGAGAGAGAGAGAGAGNGAGAGAGAGAGAGAGAGAGAGAGAGAGAGAGTGAGAGAGAGAGAGAGAGAGGAGATGGATGTGGGAGGGGTCATGCATGCCACTGTATGTGAGGTCAGTAGAGGACAGCAGTGGTTGTCAGTCCTTGCCTTCCTCCTGGTATGAGACAGGGGATGTTTGTTCTCTGTTGTATTTGCCAAGCTAACTGGCTAGCTGCTTCCAGAGATTCTACTGTCAGAGCCTCCCGTGTCTGTGTAAGAGTGCTGGTATTACAGAAGTGACCATAGTTAAATGGGTTCTGGATGCTAGAACTTTAGGTCCTCACATGGATACAGCTTACCTACCGAGTCATCATCTTCCTAGGCCTCCGAATCTCTCTTTCCTAGGAATTACAGCACTGTCTGCCCATGCTAGAAACTGCTTTTATTATTTAGTTAGGATACGTGTGCTGATTAGATGTCATTTGTATTTTGTGTGGACAAGGCACTTCTTTAGCTCACAACTCAACCTCAGATGGCATTTGCATACAGCACCAAGCAGCCCTGTGCTTACAAACACAGATGCAGAGAAATGATGAAACCAACTATTTACCTCTGCTTCCCAACACATGACCGATACATGATTTTGATGAAGACCAAACAGAAGGATTTCAGCAAAACACCAGGAGGTGCAGCTGTGTTTCCAGGAGCTGCACAGTGTTTGAATAATTTAGAGTTTACATTAGGTACCTCTTACTATTAACAAGGTACAGAATAAACTGTTTACCAGTGACGCCTAAGTCTGCACATAGGATAACCACATTTTAGTAACTCATGTATTTTGCCAGCAGGGCAAGCAATCACAGCCAACATTCCTGGGATCTGTGACCTGTTCATCTTTCTAAGGGGACAGGTACACGTGAGCATCAAAATTTGGTTAGAATTTGGATCAGAAACAAGCTGAGGGTATGGTTTCCAGTAGAGAGGATAGATTCTTCATTCCCAGTATACAAACACTAATGTTATATTTTTCAACTTCTTTAGCAGGAAGATAAATGAAATTTGTTGTTTCCAGATGATCATTTTATATGACTGATATGCAATTTTTGTATCAAATAGAAGCTTAGGGAATGGCTGGTGATAAAGAGTGGGCTCTGTGGCTTGGAAACATGCCCCTCTGGCCACACTCTAATACTAATACTGGAGGCATCAGTTAGAATTCCAGTTTCTAGTGTAGGAACAAAGTTGGGTCATCCACAGCTGGGCATACTGGTTGAGAAATGGTCTAGTCTATGGATTCTTTCCATGTTCAGAAAAGGACAGTCTGTCATGATCTTCCTTGAACTTTGTCCTCCAGACTGGGGTGAGCCACTAACAAAGTTGTGGCGAGTGGACCACTCCTGGGTTTTTCCTTTTCTTTTTCCTCTTTTGATTGAGCAGGATAGAGGTTCTAGGATATATGTCAGGTCTCATAATCTAAGGGTCGCATCTACTCATTACTGAAAACTGCCGTAAATCTGTCAGATTCTTCTTGCTGTTGAACTGCTAGAAAATGTTAAGAGTGTTTGATTCTGGCCTGGCTCTAGCTTTATGAAAGATGCCAGCCTGGGCAGGGTTGAATTTGTTCATTTTTTGTCCTAGGACAAGAATGGTCAGGAAGCTGTAGAAGGCCAAGGGTGGGGGAGGGGTGCATAAGACAAGGGATGCAGTAAGCATGGCCCCAGCAAAGCATGAACAGAAGGCAATATTTTGCCAAATATGGCTTTCAGGGAAAGATCTCTTCTGACCTGCAAGTTACAACAGAGGTAAGATGGCAATGATAGAGGCGGGCTTGGCGGTTCAAAGCCAGTGAACCTGGAACATCTGATCTTACTGCAGAATTTGGAAAGGAAAAAGAAATACCACCTTTCCAGAATCGGGTTAACTGAAGGAAAAAAAGAACCCGATGAAGATGGTTTCAGAACTACATTGAAACAGCCCAGAGAAAGCTGAGGTAAAACACGTATGTGGATCTACACATGCACACAAGTACACATACATGGATGGATGGATGCATTTCTATTTAAGACCTAGACTCAGATCTTCAGTCTGCTACCAGCAGGCTGTGTGGCCTTGGCTAAGGTATATAACCTCTCTTAACTTCAGTTCTGTATTGGTATCCGTCAACTTCACAGGGCTACTGTGATATTACCACTAAGCACTAACTGTACTCTGCTTACTGCTGTGTAGTAGGTGCCCATCTTTAAGCAATAGCTTCCAAATCATATTAAATACTCACAGGTGGCAAAAAGGGTTTTATATTCCCAGTGACAAGTCAGTAATTGGTTGTAGCTGGAATGTTGACAATGGTTATTGAGACTGACTGATCTAGATGAGAAAAAACAGCAGGATTGAATACTGATGTTTGCTGCTGACATAGAATAGGGAGTGTGCCAAAAGAATTCAAGTAGAACGGTCTCTTAGTTTAAGGTAACTAGATTTCCTTGCTGCCTGTGAGCTAGATACCTTGGGAGTGTTCCCTATTTATTCTGTGCCTCACTTTCCCCAACATTAAATAAATAAGGAAAATTGTATGATTCCTAAAGTCTCATTGAATGTGGGCACTTGAATTTTTATCTGAGAAGTCCTGCTCACTGCTTCACAAGTTTGGAACATTAATACACTTACCAATGAAAACAGTGACTCCATCCACCATGGAACACTGTCCTGTAGTTAGCATACTCAAGAATATGGTGGATTAAAGAAGAGGGGGCCAGTGAATGGCTCAGTGGTAAAGCCACTCGCCGTGCAAGCCTGGAGACCTGAATTCAAGCCTCATATCTGACATAAAAGTGGGGGTAGAGAACCGACTTCACAAACTTGTGCTCTGGCTTCCCCATGTCTCACACACAATGATAACAAACAAAATAACCGTAAGAATAGCTTGGGTAAATCACAAAAGAACACACATGATATGCACTCATTGATAAGTGGGTATTAGCCCAAATACTTAGAATACCCAAGATACAATTTGCAAAACACATGAAACTCAAGAAGAAGGAAGACCAAGTGTAGATACTTCGTTCCTTCTTAGAGTGGGGAACAAAATGCTCATGAAAGGAGTTATAGAGACAAAGTTTGGAGCTGAGACTGAAGGAAGGACCATCCAGAGACTGTCCCACCCGNGGATCCATCCCATAAACAACCACTAAACCCAGACACTATTGCACATGCCAACAAGATTTTGATGGCAGGACCCTGATATAGCTGTCTCTTGTGAGGCTATGCCAGTGCCTAGCAAATACTGAAGTGGATGCTCACAGTCATCCATCGGATGGAACACAGGGTCCCCAATGAANGAGCTAGAGAAATTACCCAAGGAGCTGAAGGGGTCTGCAACCCTATAGGAGGAACAACAGTGTGAACTAACCAGTACCCCCCAGAGCTTGTGTCTCTAGCTGCATATGTAGCAGAGGATGACCTAGCCGGCCATCAATGGGAGGAGAGACCCTTGCTCTTGCGAAGATTATATGCCCCAGTATAGGGGAATGACAGGGCCAGGAAGTGGGAGTGAGTGGGTTGGGGAGTAGGGGAGGGGGAGGCTATAGGGTATTTTCGGAGAGAAAACTAGGAAAAGGGACAGCATTGAAATGTAAATGAAGAAAATATCTAAAAAAAGAATTGCTTGTGTATAATAATAATAATAATAAGTTTGGGTAGCAGTAGTGTGAGCACAGCACTGGGTTGGGGTGGGGGCAGGATAAACTTGTATATAGTCAGTCCTCCATGAGCCTGGGCTCCTTATCTTCATTTCCAACCAACTGCACATCAAAAAGTGTCACAGGAAATAGTTGTACCTGGAGTGAACATGTTTAGACATTTACCATTATTTCCTTGGCAATACATTTGCATAGAAATTATATTGTATTCACTATTGTAAGTAATTCACTGATCACTAGATGTACAGAAAAGGATGTGCATATATCATATGAAGACTCTCTAGCGTTTTAAGTAAGAAATTAGACTATTTCATAAGAGTTTGTTCTCTGTTACTGTCCGGAAACCATTTCTCCTTGGATACCAAAGGATCAAAATTCAGAGATGTTTCAGATAAAGTTAGTAATAAGCTGATCCATTAATCTTTTCTTTTTGTATCACAATGTAATCCAGGCTGGCCTTAGGCTTCCAATCTTCCTGTCCTCCCCTCTGATTACAGATGTTGTTCTTGGCAGATTGCCTAGCATCCTTACTCCCACCCTCAAACCATAATTTGAGAGGATCAGAAGAGGGGAAATTACAGAGAGGGAGAGTGGGATTATATGGCCAGATCAGCAAGTGGCAAAGGATGCCACCATAGGGAAAGGGGCGGGTTCTCCCTTCTCACCTAGGGTTAGCAAGTTCCAACCAATTTGGTTGAACTCTAGTTGACCGGTTGTTTTTGTGCTGTGAGATCAAAACAGTCTTACTATTTTTAAGTGGTTCACATAGGGACATGGGGAACCAAAAATATATTTTATAATATGTGAGAAGTAACTTGGATTCAAGCTGCAATGTCCTTCTCTGCAATGTTACTGACCACAGTGTTCACAAATTATCTGTGCTTATACCAGATCTATAGAGGCCCAGCATATAAGCTCTGGTGGACACTGAGTGACTCAGAAAACCTGTAATTCTTAAAATTTGAAGTTGAGCGAAGACATTTACTAACCCTGGTCTACTCACAAGGCTGGTGGAGAGGGCCATCATGGGCCCTCAGAGAACTTTGAAATATGTTCCTTATGTTTGGAAGGTGAGAAGTACTGGAATCTGAGTGGCTCAAGACCTAAGAGTCTTCTGTTGTGTAGGGACACATGGCTGCATTTCTAGAGTTCCAGAGCAACTGAATAGAAAAAGTAAGACTTTGCAAGAATCTATATAGGATGGGGGCTGGAGAGGAAGCATGGGATGGGGGTGTGCAGATTCAGTGGGGGCAGTTCAGCTGGAGGGAAGGAAGCTTGGGTGATGGTGGCTAGAGTATAGCATCCTGGGGAGAAGCTGCACATTATCTTCACACATGTAAATTTCTAGAAATGCTGAGAAAAGGAGCCCTGTTCATCCAGTATAGCATACCCACTCCTTGTTAAGTGGCTTTCCTTTCCAGAGAACACATCCTCATTATTATTTCTGTATCTCCACCCTTCTATGAGACTGCTGTGAATATTCCCATTTTGCAAGGAAACAAAACAAAACCAAACCAATAGGCTGCTAATCAGAGGCCATAGTTTTAAGCAAGAGTATAGTTGACTCTATTTGCAAATACAGTTTGTAATTCTGTGCGTATCTTTGTGACTGTTTCATCATGGGAGTGATATCTCAATACTGTATTTGTGTCTCAAACCCACACATCACATGACAGTAGTGTTTGCCAGGTGTCATTCATCTGCATGTGATCTTAGGAAATGAGGGTTTACAGGGGAAATGCATACTATCATGAAGTCAACAAATAGGGCATTCAAACTATATCTGAAGTTGTAGGGATGGGGGCATGGCATTGTTGGTATGACATGTCAGGGTTGGTAAAGTACTGACATGTGAGCTTAAGAGTAGGAGTCCAGACCTTTTGGGCGAATGTGAAAAGCTAGGTGTGGCCATTCACAGCTGTGATTCCTTTTCTGGGCAGCATGGACACAGATGAGTCCCTAGAACCTTTTAGCCACCCAGCCCTGTCAAACTGGTAATCTCAGGCTTAGTTAGACATCCTGGGTGTAAAAATATCTAAGACCTCTGTCCTTTACACACTCTTTATTGACATACACACATGTGCATGCATGAAAATGTACACACACACACATATGCTACACTCAGTGCATCCACACACATGTGCATGCACACACATGTACACACACACACACACACACACACACACAAGCACACACTGTATTGTTAACCTGATATTACAGTAGTGTCTGTCTTAGTAGTAAGCAAGACAGAGCATTGGGGAAATTCAGAGTTATTCAAACAATTTTATGCACACTATACTACTTAGCAGGATCCTTATAAACAGGTTCCAGAAAGGAGAAAACACTATTGTCTCTGTCTTTTTGAAGAGTCCGTACATGCTGCCGTTGATAAAAAGCAGCAAAGTGTATTTGTTGAATGAACCACTGAGCTTCTACATGAAGAGTATAAGAAACTAATGATATGGCCTTCATTATGCGATGAGATTAACAGGCTTGGCACCTCCGTCTCTGCACTCCTTATTTCCCAATATAATGTCTAGTTCATTACCCCAAGTATAATGGAGATGTGTAGATATTTTTTTTTTGATATTCTGTGACAGAAGAGTCACATTCTAAGCAAAAATTACACTGTAAGTAGCATTTTGAACTAAGTGTAGTTGAGACTTTTTTCTTAACTTTGTGAGCAGAATTTCAGTAAAAAGATGGGGTGTAAAATTTACTGCTTTTTCTGGATTTCTGTGAAGACCATTTTCATTCCCTCTGTGGCTTTCGTTGGCCATGTGGCTTTGTATAAGGCATTGTCTTTGTTCTGAAATGGCCACATAAAACTACCATCTAACTTAAAGCACTAACAAGAGCTTAAATAGATCTAAATCCCACACCTAGCCTAGAAGAGGCATTTGAGAAATGGTCATCACTCTGTTTAAAGTGATGAACTGATGGTTTGATTTCTGTGCTTCACTGTGATTTCTTCAGATGACAGTTAGTAGGATGCTTAGTTTATAGGAAATGAACTGGGTTCCACTGTTCTGTTCAGATGAAAAGATGACAGACTCAGGTTATATGCAAACCTCTTAAATGGTTGGGGAGCCATTGTCAAAAACAACAGACAACTCATGAAATGACCCAAATCAGTAAAAACCTGGAAGCCCACAAGAGTTACATTTTGATTTCTATTTTCAACCTAGAATTTGTAGATTTATTTTAAAAATTCCAACTGAAGAGGTTCCCAAAACATTATAGACTATTGTTATCCATGGTTACCTCCAAAGACGGAAGAAGTTCCTATTGCTAAAGACACCACTGGCTTCAGATATAGGACTCTAAGCGGTAGAGCTGTATCTGACCCAGAGCCTCCTCTCATCTGTGTCACGTATGGACTGCACCAATCACTTGCATGGTAACTCTAAGGGTACAATAGCGGCCCACATATATTGGTGCTAACCAGCAGCTCTCTAATTGGACTTAAGGCTGCTGAACAAGAGGGAAACTATAGCTGGTACTAAAAGGCCTGCCAAATACACGAGGCTAGTGAAGCCATAGAGGATTCTTTAAAATAGCAACGATATTAAATCTGTGTTAATGAATGTTCATTTGTTCAAGTTCAGATTTAGGCAGATTTTGCTATTCACACTTGAAAGTGCTGATTCCCCCCGCAGGGTGAAGGGTCTGGGTGGTTAGAAACCGAGATGGAGGAAGGCATTTTTTTAAAGGCTCTGTCATCACATTTGCTCCCAAATAAATTGAGTTCAGCAAATAAATTAGGTCTAAGTACAGCATGAAAAATTCCCCACATCAATTAATTAATCATGGATTTAATGTCTGAGGTGAAAGCAAATGGACAGAAATCTGCAGTTTGGTAGGTGGAAACACAACTTTAAAAGGCTACAGATGAGCATCTCCCTGGAGAAGCTGTGGATGCCTTCCCCTCAGCAAATTGGATTCTGTTTTAAATTCAACATTTCTTTGTGTCATCAGGTTCTTTGTAAATTCCCTATGAGAATAAATTGGCAGTCTGCGTCTTATTTTCTCTGGTTGCCCATCATTCTCAAAGGACTGTGTGTGTCACTGGGTGATTGCATGCTTACCCCTGTTCAAGCATTTCCCTTTCTGTTAAGCTTCCTGACCACTCCATCAGCCTTTCAGCAGAGTGTGTACTTCTTTTTATTCTAGTCCTACTCTGCACCATTTTACCCTGCACAGAAGTTAGGCAAAGGATGCCTTTGAATTGAACCAAATGCTTACACATACCCTGCTATGAAAGCCCAGCTTTGGCAGTGCTGGGGTTAAATAGAAATCAATGGGAAGAGAGAGAAGTGAGCAGTACCATTCCACGTGTGGATGGTCTGGGAGATAAACCTCCCACTATGCGCAAGTATTTGAACTTCTCTGAGTAGAAAGCCCAATTAGAATTCTCCACACTGATATTATTTGGTCACAGATCCCTTTATTTCCTTTAATGTCACATTCCTCTTGGAGTGTTTCATGCCATAAAACACATGGTCCAGGAGCCTGTGGTGAATTGAATATCCTCCAGTCTCCCTTTGCTCTGACTTGCCCTGTCCTCTCCAGTTGTTTTGTGGTCACACGTCTCTAGCATGAACTGAAGCATCCCTCAGTTATGAAACACTTCCAGCCCACAGGCTATAGGGGAGGACATTTGCCACTGGTCCAAACAGAGAGAGATCCCCTCATCTGTACACACTCAGAACAGTCCAGCAGCTGCTCTGGGGTGATCCCTATCACCAATATTTAAAAAACAGTCAGTATTTGAAATAGTACAAACCCTTTCCTAGGGAGCCTGAAGTTGCAGAAGACCTCACATGGCCCCTTCTGGATGTTTCTAGTTCTTCACTCCCATTCGTTGTGGGTCAAGAAATGCTATTCCTTTTCAAAAGCTGGCCTGGGAAATCACTTGGCTAGGATCCTGATGGCCTGATGCTGCATACTTGGCTGGCTTGGACTTCCTGCTCTGTTGATGATACCATGCAGCAGGAGCAGAAAATGAGGCTGGGCAATTCAGTCACCCGGGTCTTGGGCAATTTTCATAATTCATTAAGAATGTAAAATAATATTGCTTCACATCTATCTTCCTCCCCACATCCCCATTTATTATTCTGTCCACATATGGATTACTGCTTAAGTACACTGGAGCCGTCTGGCACACTGCAGTTGGGTTTGCAGTTATGGAGCTGTGCAGTGAGCAGCTCATTCATAGCAACATGGATCATCAGACTCTAACATTCACTGACCTTGTATTATATTCCACAAGTAATCACCCCAGAAATTTCATAACCATTTTTATGAAACCTTACTGTGCGTTGTCTATGCATGAAGGACTCGGGATCAGAAACCATCGTGGAGAAGTTAGATAATATCGAACAAATGTCTAGAGAAAAGGAAGATCTGTCGTAAATGAGGACCATCCGTATGAGTATCGTGGAGGCACATTCTCTTTCCACTATAGAGTTATAAATGCATAGTTAACGTTTTGATTTAATTGGTGAAATAAAAAAAAACATTTAAAATTGCATACTTGGGACAAGCAAATTTTAACGACTCTTGCCAAGGACCTATATGTGAAAATTGGATGCTTTATTAACTATTAATGGAGAAAGTGGAGAAATTGGCTCTTCTATCATAGAGATAGAAATTTCAAAAAGTCTGAGAGTTGAGGTGATGTGTGTAGGTTTATCAAAAGGCATGTGGATTGCCAAAGGCTAGAAAACTCTGCATCTACTCTTAATGGATGAGCTTGGTAATGGTGCAATTTTTGCTGCTTTAAAGATGCCTTAGCCCAGCAAGAGCTGCAGATTGGACTTCTACTCCAGCTTCCTTTATGTAGATCATATTCACTGAACAATGACTTGGTGTTCTTGTTGTTATATAAATTTTCCTCATATGAGATTCTGGTTCAATAAAACTGGACTCTGCACAGAATATGGACACTCTCTGTGATGCCCATGGGAAACTAGAATATCTATGGTCCTATAAGCACTGCAATACCAAACATGAATTTAAAAAGAGACATGGACACTGAATCAGAATAAAATGCTTCTCTTTTCTTCCCCTGCTTGGCTATCTAGGAATTTGTATCCAAAACTTATGACTAAATATAGAAAATTAGAGCTACCTGCAAGGTGGGAGGGCATTGGGAACTACTTTTGACAATTGCTACATTTATGAGTGAGTATTTAGTCTCAAATGGGACATAGCCCAGGATATAAATGGAAACTGTGGCTCAATAGACACGTTTTGGCTTCCTTTCTACTCTACATGCTGTACACCAATCAAGTGGGCCTTGTCAGTAGGCTGGACAGACTAAGAAAGCAACCTGTTCCTGACATGTTGGCATGTGACTAATGCTAGTTCAATCAGAGACCTCACCTAAGGATTATTTGGCTAGAAGTCTGTCATTCAGATTGAGGTTCCAAAAGTAGAAGAACAGTGCTAACTCTTGTGAGCTCCACTTTGTGAAACACACACACACACACACACACACACACACACAGACAGACACGCACACACACAAAATAGGATAAATTAACACTCAGGGGCTAAGAAGCGATGGTCAAAATTTGCTTTGCCTTTTTCTGTGTGATCCCAGGTTACCTAGTTTAGTTTACTCATTTCAAAAAAAAGGAATACAGGAATTACTAAGTTATATACTAAAAGTGAGTACATGCTAGATCATAAACTCTTGAAGAAGGGGAGTAGTAGGGGCAAAGGCTGGGGCTGCAGCTCAGTGCTAGGTGGCTTACTTAGCACTCTAGGGGGCCCCAAAGTTTGACTCCCAGCAGCACAAAATTGTTCAATTACTTACTTAATTGATTAATTTAAAATGACTCAATAAGATTCTGGTTATATTTGATTCCGTATATTTTAAATAACTACCTTGCTCTGTGTTTCGTTAGTGTAACTTTTGTCAGAGTAAATCCATATGTTCATAATGGCTTGTGCTGCAGCTGGGATTTGTGTACCACAATATGTCTTAACATTCTGAAAATGTATTTGTTGATGGATTAACCCCCATTATGATGGTATTAAGATGCATCCTTGAAAAATAATTAGATTTGGATGAGGTTGAAAAGGTAAGACATCACCATGGGAGCAGTTCCCTTAAAGGAAGAGACATTAAGAGCTTGTTATTTCTAACATATGAAAGCACATTGAGACGGAAAACCTCATGCAAACCAGGAACATGCTTAAGTGGGCATTAAATCAGTCCTTGTTCTTGGACTTCTTTGAGTTCAGAACCGTGAGAAATCAATTCTTTTTTGAGTTGTCCCTACCATTGCATTATATTTTTCCTCTTCCAACCGAAGTCATGCACAACATCTTTTAAAAGTCAATGGTCAGTGTTCTTTTCTCTCTTTGCACATCTCTCATCCAGATGATAAAGAACTGGACATTAAGTGCCTAGTTGTAAATAGCAATGATAGTACAATCGCTTAAAGATGGTTTAAGAAAATACTACTAAATCAATAAAACCACAGGAATTAGTGAATATCTTTCAAGAATAGTTCTGAAAGTTAATGGTTTTAATTTCTCAATAAGAAACAGGCCTCAATAAGAAACATCATGCCTCCAAGATTGTGTTAAAAAATAGGATCTATCATGCCTTCAAGAATACACACTTCATGACCAAAAGTTGACACCATTTTAGAGTAAAAAGATGGAAGAAAGTAATTCCAAGACAATAAAAGTAAGAAATAAGCAGGCACATATATTTTGATAACCAGAAAAGTATACTCTAAGCCCCAAATAGGAGAAATAAAAAGAGCACTGTGTTAATTGCTTTTCTATTGCTGTGAAGAGGCAACATGACCAAGAAGCAGCTATGACAGCCACTTCATAGTCATCAATGTAATAATTCATCAGGAGTACTTACAATTCTAAACATACACACTAAGTATAGGCACACTCAGTTTGATCAAACAAGAATTACTAAATATAAATCTACAGATTAATCCTGATACAGTGACAGTGGGTGACTTCAATTGTCTACTCTGAAAAAAAAAAAAAGCAGAAAAGCACTGGAGTTAAAAGACATAGTAAATTAAATGGACTTAAGACACTTCTACAGAACATTCTACCCACACACTATGACTACACTGTCTTCTCAGCATATCACAGAATTTTCTTCAAAATCAATCTCATATTAGGATACAAAGTGAGTCTTAACAAATATAGGAGAATAAAAATAAAATACTGTATTCTGTCTGACTACTAAAATAAAGGTAGATATCAATAGTAATAGAAACTGCAAAAAGTATACAAATGCATGTAGATTAAAACACAAATTACTGAGTGATCTATGGATCACAGAATAAATCAGGTGGGAAATTATAAACTTCACCAGAGTTGAATGACAATGAAGACACAACTTACCAAACTCTATGGGACCTGATGAAAGCAATTCCAAGAGAAAAGTTTATTTGACTGAATGCCTACATCAAAAAACTTTGGAGGTTTCAAATAAATAAATTGATGATAAAGCTTAAGGCTTAGGGCATTAACTAAACAAGACCAAACACAACCTAAAAGAGTGAATGAGAAGAAATAAGCAAAATCAGCACAGAAATTAATGAAACAGAAACAAACCAACAAAATAATGTAATCAAGTAAGGAAATAAAGAGCCTGTCTTTGAAAAGACAAACAAGATTACGAACTGCTTAGCCAAATCAACCAAAAGTAAAAGAGAGAAGGCACAGATCAATAAACTTAGAGGTGAAAGGAGAGACAATACAACAGACACCAATGACATTGTTTTTAAAAAAAATCATGATTATATACCTTAAAAATGTATACTCCATTAGATTGGAAAAGTTAAAAGAAATGGCTAAACTTTTTAGATATATATGACATGCCAAAATTAAACCAAGATGAGAGAAATAATTTAAACAGATCTATAACCAGCAATGAGATTGAGGCAATAAGAAAAATCTCATGACTAAAAATATGTCCAAGATCAAATAGAATCATTGAAGAATTCTGCCATGCCTTTGAAGGACAATGAACACCAAATTGTTCCATAAAATAAAAAAAGGAAAACCTTTCACATTGTTTTCTTTTACCAATATCACCCTGATACCAAAACCAGCTCAAGACATCACAAAATAGGGAAAATTGCAGAATAATCTTTCTGATGAAAAAAAAAAAAACAGGTGCAAAAATTCTTTATACAATACTCACCAAATGAATTACATAGCTCATTCACCATGATCAAGTTGACTTTATCACTTGATGGTACAAAACACATAAATCAATAAATGTCACAGTCATCTCAATAGACAGAGAAAAAGGCATTGATAAAATCCAACATTTCTCCATGATAAAAGTCATAGACTAGGAGAAAAGGAAACATACTTCAATATAACAAAAGCTATCTATGACAAAATATCCAACATAGTAATCAATGGAGAAACAGTGAGAGAATTTCCACTTAAATAAAAAATAAGACAACTGTGCCCACCCTCTGTACTTCTTTTTTATTCCGTGATTGAAATCTGTTCAGCAATAATTCTTTGGGGGTAAGTTTGATCTTTGGCAGCAGTTCAGTCCTGTAACAAACACCAAATATGACTCAGCACTTTCAGATCAGTCTTCAAGGCAGACAGATACCACACCCAAACCAGGAGTTTCAGTCTAGTCTTCTAGGCATGCAGACACCACACATGAACCAGCAGCTGTAGTTCAATCCTGAAGAAACCCCAATGAAGTGGCAAGCTTCTGCAGGAACCTCACTAGCAGTTCTTGGGAGAGTTTTTTTCAGTGGCAGCATTACCACAAAATGAGCTCAACAATGCAATGCTGAACAGGTCCACTTCCTCCATATCCTAATAACTTTTCTCTTCCACTCCCTTTGGTGGTTGGCAGCCAAGAAGAATTGTTTGAATGTGTATTAAAAGAAAGTTGCAAAAAATGTGTGCCTACAAATGAGAAAGAAATTAGGGAAACAATTCTATTTATGACACACACATGCACACATTCATATATATGTGCATGTGTGAATAAACATAACCAAGGAAATGAAATACCTTTACATTGAGACATTTAAGACACTAAAGAAAGAAACTTAGGAAGATGAAAGACATTTCATCTGGAAGACAGAATATTGTGAAACAACCGTCTTATCAAAAGCAATCTATATAGATTAAATGCAATCCCAATCATAATTCCAATGCCATCCTTCACAGACATAGAAAACAGAATCAAAAATTTTATATGAAAGCACAAAGACTAATGAGAGCCAAAGCAATCCTTAACAAAAGGAAGGTAGAAGGTATTACCAACCTGATTTTAGATTATACTATAGAGCTATTGAAAGAAAAACAGCATGGCACTGGTACAAAAATAGACACAGATCAATGGAATAGAATTGAAAACTCAGGTATAACTCCATGCAACTACAGTTACCTGATTTTGATGCTAGAAATTTATATGGGAGAAAAGACACCATCTTCAACAAATGATACTGGAAATGCTAGATTTCAACATTCAGAAGAAGGAAACTAGATCTTATACCTCACCCTGCACAAAACCCAACTCCAAATGGATTAAAGGCCTCAACATATGACATAGAAGTGAAAATTTGGGGAGCATACTTCAATTTATAGGCATAGCTAAGTGCTTTCTAAATCAGACTCTGATAGAAAAATCACATAAGACCAGCAATTGACAAACGGGGTTTCCTGAAGTCTTTTGGACTTAGAAGGAAACTGTCAAGTGAGTGAAGAGGCAGCCCCAGAATGATGAACCACCTTTGCCAGTGTTCTAACAGAGGATTTGTGCTCAGGGTATACAAAGAACTAAAGCAACTAAACATTAAGAAAACAAACACCACCACAATTTAAAAATGTACTATACAACTATCATAGGGTTATACTGCTGTGAACAGACACTATGACCAAGGCAAGTCTTATAAAAGGCAATATTTAATTGGGGCTGGCTTACAGGTTCAGAGGTTCAGTCCATTATCAAAGTGGAAGCATTTAGGCAGACATGGTGCAGCATAGCTCAGAGTACTACATCTTCATCTGAAGGCTGCTAGTGGAAGATTTACTTCCAGGGAACTAGAATGAGGGTCCACACCCACAGTGACAAAATCCACTGTATGTAGTACCATCCCTGGGCAGGTTGTCCTGGGGTATACAAGAAAGCTACCTGAAAAAGCCAGGAGAAACATTCCTCCATGGTTTCTGCTTCAGTTGCTGTCTCTGGGTTCCTGTCCTGAATTACTGCCATGGCTTCCCTCAATGGAATGTGACCCTGGATATATAAGCAAAAATGTACATTGTTTGTCCCAAGTTTGTTTTGATCAGCGTTTTTAATGACAGCAATGGAAAGAACACTAAGACAATATCTTTGGTCATCAGGGAAATGCAAATTAAAATTACTTTAAGTATCTATCCCACTCTATCAGAATGGCCAAAATCAAGAATACATGTAATGATAAATGCTAGTTTGAATGTGGCAGACTTGAGCACTGTTGGTTATTTGGAAAATGAACATAGTCATTTTGGTAATCAATCTGGAGCATTCTTAAAATAGAAACAGAACTGCTGTGTGATCCAGCTATATAACTCAAGGGCATGTACCCAACAGGCTTTATATCCTATAAAGAGAGACTTGCATACCCACGTTCATATCTGCTCTATTCATAATGTCTAGGAAACAGAATCAGTCTAAATATCCATCAATAGATAAATAAGAAAAAATGTTGTACACATGCACAAAGGAGTATTAGGAATAAAAAAATGTAACCATGAAGTTTGCAGGTAAATGGATGGAACTGGTAAGAGATTATGCCAAGTGAAGTAACTCAAACCCAGAAAGACAAACCACAGATATCACATGCTCTTTCACAAGCAGATGTAACTTCAAACCTCTTCTTCTGTGTTTAACTTGGGACATAAGTGAAAGCCTGGAAAATAGAAAGGCAAGCAATGGGAGGGGGTTCTGTGGGTTTGTAGGAAAAAGAAGAGTTGGGAGCAGAGAACTAAACTAGAAAGGCTTAAGCAGGGAGAGGTGTACAAGTGTATGAGAAGTTGGGGGTGGAGAGCAGAGTCATGGAGAGTTGTGAAAGGCTCTAGGGAAGCATCTATCTTGCAGCCCAACTAAAATAATAATTGGATGGACAATAAAATAAAATAAAATAAAATAAAATAAAATAAAATAAAATAAAATAAGAGGGAGTTCTGGGGTTAAAGGATTAAGTAGGGCTGAGGAGAGCAATAGGGGAGAAAGGAGGCATAGTTGATGGCTTGACAAAAATTAAGTAACTATGAAAAAGTCCTATGAAACCCATTAGTTATTTAGCTAATATGCAACATATTAAAAAAAGTTAAAGTAGAATTACCCTTCATGGTAGATAATGACCCTCTTAGAAGACATAGGTCATTAAGTGAAAGTTGCACACAAAGCATGTGATATCTCCCTATAAATTACCAGTCAAGGAGGTCCTAGAGGTCTCCAAAATTATACTGGCTATTGCCATTGCCCCTAATTATCCACCACAGCTACATGGTAAGATATTGAGACATTAATCTCAGATCTACTAAGAATCTTCCTCCTTGCTGGCTAATTTCCATAGTGTTGGAAGGTGTTAGGCAGGTTGCTAGGGGAGAAAAAGCATTAGCCATTTTGCTCAGCACTGGACTCTGTCCTAAAATAGTGACAGACTATTCAGTTATGTCCACTGGTGCAATAGTAGACGGTTCTGCAGTTAACTACTCTCTGATTGGAGGCCAGCTCCACAGTGGAGAATGTCATACTTAGTATTGTAATCCTGGTTAAGAGCTTATGGACAAAGGGATAATAGGCCCTATGGTAGAAATTTGCTAAATGATTATTTTGCTAAATTCTCTACTAAATATTTATATTTATTTATAGAGACATAGCTGGTTTGATAATCCTGGTCCAGAGACACTCCCTTCCCCCCTTTTTAAAAATGGGTAGAAGTCAATGCAGAGATGCATAACTGCCCAAAGTGCTAAGAATCAGAGACCGAATAGTGTTTTATTCTTGTACACCTATATCACCCACCCATAACCTAGGTTCAGGGAACACCAGAAAGAAAAGATAAGAAAGTTATGAGCTAAAGGATAGTTAGGAGTACTGTGGGATTCTGTCTTCTGGACCTGACATGGCTGTTATACATGAGCTCCTAACAACAGGGATTGCCTGCACAAGATCTGTACAAGAGTAAGCAGACGAAATTCCAACCTAGATGGGGTAGATGATTTCCAATTCCTACCCATTACTAATGAGCCACTGGCAGTAGATAGATGTTGGGGGAGATAAAGTCATTCCTTCTGATGATGTGGACATGAGTAGAACTCCTAGTTTCTAGTGACTGGCTCTATACTCATGTACTTATGGGTAACACTAACTGGACTTAGTGAACTATTCAAATCAGACCGGGGAGCAAAAAGATAGAAATGTGATGTTGTGGGGGGAGATTTGCTAGGATATATCTGTGAAGCTGAGAGGATTTTTGGGAAGGGTAGATGTGCTCACATTTCATTGTATAATTGCACAAAACAATAAAGAATAAGGAAATTTTAAAAATTTAAAGTAGAATGCCATCTGACATATCTCTACACATGAAAGATGTCTAAAAGAACTTGCCATATTACTCATAATAGCCAAGATATGGAATCATGCTGGTTGTCCATCACTACATGAAAGGATTAAAAAAATGTTATGCATCTACACTGGGATTTTATTCGATCTTTAAAATGAATGGAATCATAAGATATGCAGAAAGTACGTTAATAAGACACAATGATGTTAAGAGATATAGATAATACTCTAAAAGGCACATGTGCCTGCTCACATTCAGATATTTCAGATTTAATGGTTTATATTCATGATATACAATTAGAAGGGGATGTTTTCAGGAGCCAACAGTACAAAGGAGCTGAGAGGGAAGACCCTGTGACTGTGATGGAGGGAAACACAGGACAACTCAGCATTTTCTCTCAGATGCATTGTACTGAGATACATATTTGAGATGAAATAAAGGATAATATTTAAAATATATTCTACTTTGCTGCTCTGTTGCTGTGGTCAAACACGGGCCAAAATCAACTTGTGGAGGAAAGGATTTATTATATCCTGTAAGTTAAAGTTAACTCTCAAGGTAAGTCAGGACAGGAACTCACAGAAAAATTCTGGATGCATGTCTTAGTCAGGGTTTCTATTCCTGCACAAACATCATGACCAAGAAGCAAGTTGGGAAGGAAAGGGTTTATTCGGCTTACATTTCCATACTGCTGTTGATCACCAAAGGATGCAGGACTGGAACTCAAGCAGGTCAGAAAGCAGGAGCTGATGCAGAAGCCATGGAGGGATGTTCTTTACTGGCTTGCTTCAGCCTGCTTTCTTATAGAACCCAAGACTACCAGCCCAGAGATGGTCCCACCCACAAGGGGCCTCTCCCTCTTGGTCACTAGTTGAGGAAATGCCCCACAGCTGGATCTCATGGAGGCATTTCCCCAACTAAAGCTCCTTTCTCTGTGATAACTCCAGCTGTGTCAAGTTGACACAAAGCTAGCCAGTACAATGCAGAAACTGAGCAAAAGCCATGGAGGAACAACTCTTATTAGCTTACTTCATATAGTTCATTCCTCCTGTGTTCTCGTTCTCTCTCTCTCTCTCTTTCTCTCTCTCTCTCTCTCTCTCTCTCTCTCTCTCTCTCTCCAAGGTCAATGAAGCCCTGGCTATCCAGGAACTTGCTATATAAACCACACTGGCCTTGAACTCACAGAGATCTGACTGCCTCAGCCTTCCAAGTGTCTGGGTGTAAAGGTGTGTGGCACCATTCCCAGCTCAACCTGTTTTCTTATACTTCCCAGAACCACCATTTCCAAGGGTGACTGCCCAAAGTGGTCTGGGCCTTCCTTTATCAATCACCCCAATCAGTGCACCACAGGCTTGCCTACAAGTCAATCTGAGGGAGAAAACTCCTCATCTGAGGTTCTGTCTTCTTGGGTGATTCTAGTCTGTATCAACTTGACAAAAACTAACAAGCATAGGATGAAAAAGGGAGTCAATGGGAGAAGGAGGTAGGGACAAACAAAGAAAGTGGAGGAGAAAGTGAGTGAATTACAGTGTTATATACACATGACAATGACATACTGAAAGCCATTAGGCTGTATATCAACTACAAATTAATAATGATAATAAAACTGAGATACATACTAAAAGGAAAAAACCCACAGCAGTGACATACATGAGAAACATTGGAAAGTGACTTTTGTGCTCGCAGGAAGTGCAGACTAATAAACGATATGAGACCTTAAGGTTAGTCCTCAGCTGGTCCTAGGCATACAGTGAGCCTATAGTAAATTAAAACTACAGAAAATATAGTAATAAAAGCCATCAAGAGACAAGGAGGAAGAGAATCAGATTCCTACCAGCATCAGGTATTTAGGCTCAAATGTCCAGTTTTCAGCAATAAATCAGAAAACATACAAACAGAACAAAACAAACAAAAAAAACCACAGAGATCTGATCCCCATGCACACAAAAAACCCTTAAAATTGACCATGAATAAGATTTGACAGTTCAGCTTCTAGGTAGAGATGTTTAAAATGTCTTTAAAAACTCAGAGATGTGAAAGAAGTCAAGAAAAATAGAAATAAGTAAACAAAGCACATTAAGAGAAAATTCTGGAAGAGAGGTATGACTGAAATGAAAAATCCATTGTAGAGTTTCAGAAGGAGATTTGAACAGATGGAAGACTTCATCAGTATATTTGAAGATAGAACCAGGTCAGCAAACAGACCCAGTGGTGGAGGGAATTAAGAAAATGAGAATGAAATCCCAACATTCACTATGAGAAATCAAACAAAGCCTGAAAGACAGGCAATGGAAGGTAAAAATCAATAAATAACATGAAGCAAAATGAAAGAAGTCTCTCCCCACTGTTGGCAATTATTTTAAATGCAAATGGAGTGGGCTTCCTAATCAAATGACAACAAATGATAGAAAGCACATAATAGGAATGTGTTACCTGTGAGAGACTTACTTTAGAGTTAAAGAAGATACATGTATGAAGGATACATGAATAAAGGAAGATATATGTGTGAAGGATATAAACATGTAGGAAGAGATAATGTACAAATAATTCCCCTAGGAGGAAAATAGATATGCTGATATGAGAAAAAGTAGATTTTGAGTTGTAAGTTTCTGGATATTTCAGGTGATGCAGACTCGCATGATGTTTTGCTAAGACACACTCATGTGTCTCTAAGACAGACTCACGTGGTATTTTGCATGGAAGGACACAAGATGATTGAAGAAAGTATAAATAGGACTCAATGGACAGAGATGGTGTGTTTGCATAGCTACCTTTGAAACTCTTCATTGGTCTCCAGTCTTCATCTTCTCTTCATTGAGAGAGGCATGGCAGAGAAGTTCTCCTGGCACCCCTGAAGACCCTCATTGCTCCCACTGACTCCTGCTGATTAGGTGGAGGCCTGGCTGTTTCTGCTGGATTGTGCTACTGCTGCTGGTTTGTGTTCGCTATCCTAATACTACTGACCTGGTCTGCTGGTGCCCTGACAGAGATTGGAATTGCTCCAAGGAGCTACTTCCAAACAGCTCCACACCCCTCTGTACTATTTAATGTCTTTTCTCCCCTACCTTTGGACTGTGGGCTAGAAGGGGGGATGGAAGCATTTGAGAGCCCTTATTAAAAGTAGATTTTAAAAGCCTAAGTTAAGTCAGGCGTGGTGGTGCATGCCTTTAATCTCAGCACTTGGGAGGCAGAGGCAGGCGGATTTCTGAATTCGAGGCCAGCCTGGTCTACAGAGTGAGTTCCAGGACAGCCAGGGCTATACAGAGAAACCCTGTCTTGGGAAAAAAAACAAAAAACAAAAACAAACAACAAACAAACATCAAAAAACCCCTACGCTTATAAGATTTGAAACAAGACAGGAGAAAGATAGATACTTTATGTTAATGAAAATTTAGCATATGAGTGTTCATAACCATTATAAATATTTATGTATGTAGCTATAGGTTCTCAGACTATATGAAGGAAACTCAGTTAAGGGAGAAATATGGCTATACAGTAATAGTTGGAAACTTCAATGTCTCATTATAATAGATAACACATGATAAAAATGAACACAGGCAGTAAGCTAATGTGAAGTAGCAGATGTAAACAGCCAGTACACAAACAAACAAACAAACAAAAACAAAACCCCAAAACCAAAATCAAAACCAAACACAAATGTCCACTAAGGGGAGTGGCATACAACTTTAATCCCAGAACTTTGGAGGCAGATGTAAGTAGATTTCTATGCATTCAAGGCCAGCATGGTCTACATAGGGAGTTCCAGGCCAGCCAGGCCTACAAATAGAGACTCTGTCTCAAAACATTACAAAACAAAAGAAAAAACTCAATAACACCACTGTTGCAGAAATGAATGAATATAAAAATTCAATATAGTATAGCTTTTTGGATGCAGTAGAAGCATCAAGGAAGAAATTTATAGTTATAAATGCTTATATTAACAAATAAGAATGATGTCAAATCAATGATCTAATTTAACAACTTAAGAAACTAGGAAAAGAACAGACTCAGAGCCATCAGAAGGAAGGAAATAATAAAGATTAGAGCCAAGATAGAACAGAGAACAAGAAAACAACAGAAAAAAAAATGAACACCAAAGGTGACCATTGGAGAAGATCAACAAGCCTGGCAAGCATTGAGCTCCATGAAATAAGAGAAGACTCAAATGGCATTAGTTAGAAATAAAGCCAAGGATGGTGCTGGTGATTCCATGGAAAAACAAATGGCTACCAATAAACCAGATAACCCACATCAAAAGAAAGGTCTTAGAAATATAAAACCTACCAAATCACAAGGAAGTATAAAGAACAGAATCTAAAATTGAAGAGATCTTTTTACTAGATAGGAGTTTAAATGAGTACTACAAAAAGTCCCCCAAAATTCTGGATAAAAAGACTGTCTTTGTGAATGACACCAAACTCTGAAAGAAAAACCCATACCAATCTCCCTCAGTCTTTGTAATACAAAAAACAAAAAACAAAAAAACAAAAAACAAAAAAATACTGAAAAGGAAGCAGTGTGTCTGTACATGCCCTGTGAGGCCATTACCTTGACATCAAAGCTAGAGAAAGATACCCCATGATAAGAATGTAGTTCAATATTTCTTTAAAACACAAATCCAGAAATTCTTAGGAAATACTAGAAAAGTGAGGTCAGCAACATGTTAAGTGTCCGTACACTATGACCAAATAGGATTAATTCCTAGAGTGCAAAAATGTGTCTATATATGGATCATCACACTGGAAGGAAAAGACATCGTGGTCATCTCAGTTGACAGAGAAAAGCATTTGAATCCTTTAAACCTAGCACCTGGTCATGATACCACTCACCAAAGAGGATACAAAGAATGGATGTTCCTATAATGAATGCTATGCATGAAAATCTCGTGGGCAATATCACATCCAATGGTCAAACATACATCTTTCTAAAATCAGATAAGGGTAAAACACATGCCCCTAATAAGAAGAGAGAAGTAAAATTATATATGTTTGTAGATGACATGGTTTTCTAGAAACTCTTAAGGGGTCTATGAAAAAATAAAAACAACAAATTCACTCGAACTAATAAGTTAGTTCAATGAGGGAGCTGGATAAAGAGTCATTAGAAGTACGATTCCACTGTGTAACTATATCACATATTCTTTATCCATTCTTCAGTTGAGGGACATCTGGCTTGTTTCCAGTTTCTGGCTATTATGAATAAAGCTGTTATGAACATCGTTGAGCAAGTGTCCTTGTGGTATGGTGGAGCACATTTTGTGTATATGCCCAGGAGTGGAAGAGCTGGGTCTTGAGGTAGAACGATTTCCAGTTTTATGAGAAACCACCTGATTGATTTCCAAAACTGTTTTACAAGTTTGTACTCCCACCAGCAATGGAAGTGTGTTCTCCTTGCTCCACATCCTCGCCAGCATGTGTTATCACTTGAGTTTTTGATCTTAACCTTTCTGATCGTGTAAGAAAGTATCTCAGAGTAGTTTTCATTTACTTTTCCCTTATGACTAAGGACATTGAACATTTCTTTAATTGCTTCTCACCTATTAGAGATTCCACTCGAGAATTTTCTGTACTCCATTTTTAAATTGAGTTATTTGGTTTGTTGATACTTAATTTCTTGAGTTCCTTTATGTATTTTATATATTTTAGATATCAGCCTTGTGTTGGATGTAGAGTTGGTGAAGACCTCTTCCCATTCTCTAGGCTGTCGTTTTGTACGTAAAATATTTATAATTAACTCAACCAAAGATGTAAAGAAAGAATAATGAAAATTACCGAAACAAATAAATGAAGATTAAAAATTGAAATGCTCTTGTATTCCTGGATTAGAAAACTTAATAGTGTTAGAATGTCCACACTAACCATCATTTATTAACAGTCTCTACAACTCTTATCAAAATCCTCTTAAGATTTCTGATAAGAATAGGAAAATGACCTTAAAACTCATAGGGACCTTTGAAATGTTGACCATTGCCGAGTGGCCAATATGATCTTGAAAAATAACAAAACTTGAGGAAGTCTGTCTTCTGATATCAAAACTTATGATTACTGTAAAGTAACCAATACAGGCATAAAAATTCAATATAATATATACTAAATAGATACAAACGGGGGATTCAGAAATAACTTGTGCATGGCCTAGAGATGTGGTTCAGTTTGGAATTGTTTGCTTTGGAAGCATGAAGAATTGAGTTCAGTTACCCAAAACCCCCTGAACAAAGACTAGAAGTAATGACCCGTGTTTGTAATCCCAGCACTGGGCAGGTGGAGACAGGCATTTCTCTGAGGTTCATTAGCTAGTCAGTCGTCTACCAGGTAATCTCAAGGCAGTGAGAAACACTGTCTAAAAAATAGAAAGAAGTGGATTATACCTGTGGAGTACACATAAAGCTGTCCTCTGACCTTCATATGTCTTCACACACACACACACACACACACACACACACACACACACACACACACACACACACACACACACACACACACACACACACACACACACACACACACGGCCTCCTACAAATGATTTTGACAAATACACTAAGACTGTCTTTTTTTTTTTTTAAGGTAGTAGAAAAACTGGTTGTTCATATGAAGTTTGATATTTTTCAATACAAAAAAATGAACTGAAAATGGATCAAATTTCTAAATACAGAATCAATGCAACTCTGAGAACAAAACCTCACGTGGTTGGATTTGTTTTCTAGATATGGTACAAAATGTAGAGGCAATGATAGAAAACTTTGAGAAACTGTACTACATTAAAAATTTTATTCATCAAAGGTACTATCCACTGAATAAAAAGTACCACCCACAGAATGTGAGAAAATATTTATATAAATTATATATCTGAATAGAGTATTCCTAAAAAAAAAAAAAAAAAAAAAAAAAAAAAAAAAAAAAGAGTTCCTAAAATGCAGCAACAACAACAGAAATCTTTCTTCAAAACTGCAAAATTAGGGTTGTCAAGATGGCTCAACAGGTAGTAAGATACATGCTGCCGAGCCTGATGTTCATTCCTCAAGTCTAACGTGACCAAAGGAGAGAACCAACTCCCAGATGTTGTCCTATGACCTCCATGTGTATCCCTGTGGCGTGCGCCCCAGCACACTGACAAACTAAGAAAATGTGAAAATGGGCAAAAGACTCAACTGACACTTCGCCCCTAAGAAGAGATGCAGATGGCCCACATGCACATGAAATGATGTTCAATGTTGTGAAACGTCAGGGAAACACACATCTAAATCACCATGCTATTTCTCCTCATTAATCATTAGAACAGCCAACGCCCCCCCCCCCAAAAAAAAACCCTATATCAACAAGAAATAAGTGCATAGAATGCAACAATAAACACAGCAGGCAAAAGTGTTGAACTTGTGTATCATGAAAGACACCATTAAATAACCTGTGCATATCTGCTTAAGTCACTATCCTCACTAGCATTAATCAGCAGGCTGGATGTTAACAGTAGTCAGAACCCAGTCCACAGTGCCAGACAGCTTATGCACAAAGACTGTGGTAGGAGCACAAAGCACATCGCCACTTCTGACATTCCTCCAACAGCAGCTATTAAAACAGGCATATATCTACCATAAGGCCCAGCTTTCTCCAACACAAGTGTGACTTCCACATTTGTGTATCATATCAGAAACATTGCATGAAAGGAATACTGAGATAAATCCATGGATAATTGCACATAGAATAAATTGAATATATTTATGCAACACATTTTATAGAAGCGTTGTTTGCAATAGTGAAAATTTAAGGACACTGAAACATTCAGAAGCAAGGAGATGGATAAACTCTTACATAGGCACACAATAGAAAACCTCAAAGATTAAATATAAATAGACTAGTTTTTCCTGTATAAGAACATTAAGTGCTAAAGAAGCTTACAAGAACACATGTGGTGCTATCATAAGCTCACCAATAAACAGTTTGGAAAGTCATAGTTGCATAGTAAAACTGTAAGGTTAAGGAGAAGAATGAACCTAAATTCAGAAGAGAAATTTTTAAAAATACTCTTTTTTTTTTGATGCTAGCAATTAAACCTAGTGTACTGCACAACAAAGTAAGTGTTCTGTAACAGCTTTATATCCCGAGTTTACAAGTGGTTCTGTATCAAGAGAAGCTCCATAAATCTGCAATTTGTTTCTCTGTTCATTATTCCAGGGTTGAGGACAGTGCTCAACACCTGGTAATCTGCAAAATATTTGAGTAAATTAAGCAAAAGTAGAAGGTGGTTGATACAGGCAGTTGCAGTTGGGTTGTTGTTGTTCAGTTACCAGTCATGATGCACACACACACGATGTGTGTAATGCTTTCCCTTACGTTGTATATGTGAAATGCTATAGTCTAATGAATTACAGAATACAGGCCATTTAAAGGTTTAAAGTTCACCATTTAACTTTCACAGTGAAAAACATGACCAAGTGAGGTAGGTGGATCTCTGAGTTCAAAGTCAGTCTGGTCTATAAATTGAGTTCCAGGATAGACAGGGCAGTTACACAGACAAACCCTGTTTTGTAAAAAACAAACAAAAAACAAACAAACAAACAAACAAACAAAAAAGAGATATGAAGTAGTCAGACCAGATTACAACAGCAACATCCAACAATATGGCTAACTCTCAACAACAAGAAGTTGCATGAGAATGTCTCCAATATATTACAATAGCACAGCAACCCAAGTGTGAGCAAGATTTTAGAAACAAAAAGATATTTAAGCCATTTAAAAAGGAAGAGAACGCTGGTCATTGTATGAATGCACTTTGTACAAAAATAACAGACCAGATAGATTACATGCATGGGTAGCTCTTCTGACAATGTTGTCTGTTTCATGGTTCTTTTGGTTTGGCTTTGTGGTGCCAGGAATTTTCCCAGGACACCTAGGATTCAAGGATGCCCTCTACCACTGAACTGCATCCCAAAGATCCCAAAGATCCTAGCTTTCATTTTGCACAGATGATTTGAGGCTAGCAACTGAGAAATGATTCAATATAGCCCACTCAATAAGCAATCACAACCCTACTTGGGAGCAAAGACAACCCATCTAATTAATTCTAATTCTAAAACTAATCTGTAATTCTTCCTAAAAGGAAATAAACTTTTTTTTTTCATTAAACATGTATTACCATTTAAAAGCTTTATAGTTAGCATCTGTGCCCAGCTTCCTCTCAGCTTTTCAGACATGGAGGCTGTGTCTAGTGTGGAAACGCCTTCCCTCGCCTACAACAGAGAAAAAGAGCCTATTCCTGCTCTCAAGAAATGGATGGCTATGTAGGGTAATCCTAAAGAAGAAAGCTGTCCTGGGGTAGGAGACAGGAAACTAGCCTGAGAGTAGAAAGAGCAAGCCACTGTCAGGATGCAAAACCTAGCTATGAACTTGAAAAGGGAGGGTATTTTACACATGTATGAGAATCTGAGAGTGGGCCAGTGGAATTGTTGAAATTAGTTTTACTTGACTGAAGAAGAGGAAAGGGACATGGGGGCTCAGACAATTAACGAGGCCCCTCCTGCAGGGCCTGTTAGCTGTACAATGGACTTGGGGCTTTATCTGAAGAGCTACAGGAAGCCATTGAAGAGATTAAGCCGGAGAGTGATATGATTAGACTTTTCACTTAACAAGCAGTGGGGCTAAAGACAGAAAGGATCAGGTAGCTCACGTAGAGGCTGATGCAATTGTTTAGGTGGGCCATGGTCCTGACTGGAAGTATGGGCAGCTGGGGTGGGACAGCAGACAGACTGCAGATCTAGCAATCAAGTAGAATTAGTAGTACTTGAAGGGTAATTGGGTAGAAGGACTGAGGAACACAAATGCAGAGGATTTCCTGTGTAGGGAGGAGATGGTGATGTCAGACACCAAGACGGGCTGATGGGACAAAGCACAGATGTATGTTCTTTTTTTTTCACTCTTTAATTATTGGGATTATAATGTAATTGCATTAATTCCTCCTTTTCTCTATCAAGATCCTCCCATATACCCCTTCATGCTCTCTTGCAAATTCTTAGCCTCATTTTTCACTATTTGTTGTTATATACATATATATGTATGTAACTATATATATGTATATACATAAACATATATTCCTCAATATGTTTATTTCTCAATACAACCTACTCAGTCTGTATGATGTTCTTTGTATGTATATTTTCAGAGATGACCATTTGGCATTGGATAACCAATTGTGTTCTCTTCCCAGGAGAAACCTATGTCTCCCACTCACAGCATTCCTTAGTTGACTACAGTTCTTTTTGTAGGGTTGGGACCTCATGGGCTCTCTGGGCCCCAATGCACTTGGGTATGTCTATTGTGGTGGTCCTTGTTCAACTCATATTTAGGCAGTCAGGTCATATTGGTGAGGCTCCATGCCTGTAGCTCCTGTCATTCCTAGAAGACACAATCTCACGGCAAAACCCCTGATCCTCTGGCTTTTACACTCTGTCCATTCCCTCTTCCACAATGTTTCCTGAGCCTTAGGAGTGGTAGCTGTTATGTAGATGTATCCAGATATATATTCTTATTCAGTAGAACCCATTTGCTTAGACAGTGGTTTGCAGTCTTAGACCAATTTTCAGCTAAGTCTAGGCTCTTAAGCTCAGGAAATATCAGAAGTACCTTTATTGTTTACAAACACCAGACTAAATTTTTAAATGAGACTGAATACCCACTTCATGTGTGAAATGTATTTAAATGGAAGGTTCTAAACCCACATCCCAATAATAAAAGATGCTCTCAGGGCCGGAGAGACACCTGAGTTGGGAAAGTGCTTGTCCCGATCCCCAGAGCTCATATGAAAGGTCTAGGTCGCATGTGTTTTTTTTTTATCCCATCTCTGGAAAGGCAGGGGCATGGGACTCCCTGGGGGATTTCTGGTCAGCTAAGACAATGTCTATGCACTCACACATGCGTGCATGCACAAGCCCACTTACACACACACACACACACACACACACACACACATACACATATATATATACATAGATACAGCTACCTAGCTTTATGTTATAAAAACCTTTCAGATTCCTTACCCATATGTCATAAAGTTTACATGCAGCACTGCTAACATTACAAGCATTTTGCTCTGGGGACTCCTGATTAGAACATAAGCTCACAATTTCAGTTAGCCCTCTATGTCACATTCAACAAACTGATAGGAGGATGGGGTGAAGAACTCGTGGAGGGGGGAACTAGGAAGGGGGCAGCACTTGTAATGTGAATAAATAAATCGATTAATAAAAAAATCCTAATACTGAATTGTTATTGCACTGGGTATGTGTTGACTTTTTCCAGTGTCTTCATTCCGTAAATAATAACGTTAAAACAAAACATATCTAGTGTTTGAATTGCATAAAGTGTTGCTCTGAATGTGTACAAAAGGGTTTGTATCAGTTATACAAACATCATCCCACTTTTACAATGGACTCAAGTACCCTAGGATTTTGGTGTTCATACAGTGAAACTAATTCCCCTAAAATATTGAGAGGTGACCGTGGTTTCTTATTTGTAAAGCAAAATAATTATTCAAGCATGACTTCATAGTGCAGCAGCTGAATAATGTGATCTTTTGCATTTGATAAAACAGAGAAAAAATGCATAATGCATATATTCTCTTCCTTCATACTGTGCGCCATAAGCACGTGAAGGGAGGAACATTAATTTCCTGTAGACTGACTGCCAAGGCACAATGTTCTGATTGTTGGGACAAAACAAAACACACAAACAAAATACAACAACAACAAAACAAAAGTGAGACAAACAAAAATACAGAAAGAAAGAATTCATGAATCTACCTATTATAAGTTGTCTAAGACAACAAGCATTATGGTCATTTTATAGATAATCTCCCAGAAACGTAAAAAGCAAAATGGCCATTTGAATGATGTGTGCCAAGCTGCAAGGCATACTGACCCCGCACCTTCATCTCAGTGCCTGGCATTGTTACTAATACTCAGCCGTGGGGAGAAGAGAAAAAGGCCATGGTGATGGTGCTTTACAGACTCGAAGAGAGCGGAGAGGCTAAGGAAGTGACTGTGTGTGTTTTATTACACAGCACATGCTAAGGAGCATTAATAATATTTGCTGATTCTTATGCGTGTGTTTGTGTGAATGGTAGCAGAATAATTAGCAATAGTAAAGTCAGATCTTGCCTTTGCTACTTCAGAATCAAAGTGACGTTAAAATTTTTTCTAAACATTGAAAACCTCCCCTCCTTCAACAGGGCAATGTAAATCTGTTATCATAAGCAGTCAGCAAGGAAATATAGTGTCAGTAAAGGATTGTAGGTAAACTCTTAAGTTTGATACTAGGTCTGAATGCCCAATATTACCAAAATATTGTAACTTAGTCCTTTCACTTATAGTTGGTTCTTAACATGATTTATAGGAAATGGCATAATACCATATTTCACTGATTTTTAACATGTATTTTTATTTATTTTATCTACTTTTTGTGAAGCACATGCACAAATACTATATTTACACAGTTTCCACCCTTCCTTTTCTCCTCTCCATTCCTCCTGTGACCCTCCAAGAACTTCCCATTAATTATTGTTGTTTTACACACATGTGTGTGGGTGCATGTGTGTGTGTCTTGTTTCTAATTTAAAAAATGAGCAGGTATCTAAGGAGTTAAAATCAAATCAAATCAAATCAGAATAGGACAGAACAAACAAGAAAAAGAGCCAAAGAAAAAGCAGAAGAAATCAGAGACCCACACTTGCACACACCCAGGAAATCCCATATGAACCTCAAAGAGGAAGATGTAATACATAGGCAAAGGATTCATAAGGTATGAAGAACAAAACAAAACTATTCCTGACTTAACATTATGTGAAAAAGTACCTCCAAAGATGCTATTAGGTTAGTTTTGTGTTGGCCATCTACTGCTGGGCATGGAAACTACTTTCAAGAGTGACATTTCCCCAGTAAGACAGTGTAGGAGAAAACAGTTCTCATTTGCAAGTAGCTAACATTGGAGAGAGCTTTAGAATTAGACCTGCAACCATGTCCACTTCTCTCTAGGTCTCTAGGACCCTATGTGTACAGACCCATGCAGACCCTATGCATGCTGCCTCAATCTCCATGAGTTCATTTGTGCACCAGCACTGTTGTGTCTAGAGGGCCTTGATTACTTGGTGTGCTTCATCCCCTCTGAGTCTTACTCTATGCCTCAAAGTTGTCTGAGCCCCAATGGGACGATAGATTTGTTGGAGACATCCCTTTTAGGGCTGCATGTTCCAAGATCTCTTACTCTCTGCCCATTGCCTATCTGTGGGTCTCTGTGTTCGTTCCCATCTGCTACAGGAGGAAGCTTCTCTGATGATGGCTAAGCAGAGCACAGATAATATGATTATGACAGAATGTCATCAGCACTCATCTTATTGTTATGTTCCTTTAGCAGATCAATAAGTATTTGGTTTTCCCTTAGGTCCTTGGTCTTTCTAGTTTCAGGTTCTTGGCCATCCAAGCAACATTGAGCATGGGTTTCATCTCATGGCCTGGGCTGTAACTCCAATCAGATATTGGTTAGTTACTCCTGCAAGGTTTGTGCCACTATTGCACCAGGATATCTTCTAAACAGGTCACCATTGAAGACTGAAGGGTTTGTAGCTGGTGTAGCATTTATCTTTTCCCTTTGGTAGCACAGAGAGTGCCTTCTAGTGCTATGAATATTGGTCTGCAGTGGTGAGGGTTCTAGGTAGGCACTACCTAGACTTCTCTGCATTTAATGAGTTATGTGGGTGTTGACTTAAGCTATCGGACCTTACTGCCAGTTTGTGGAGAGCCACCAATAGCTTTGGCAATAGCCTGTGTTGTTTGGGGTTTCCCATGGGACCCCCTTAACCAACAACTCAATTAGATGTAACCCATTCCTGGTACTGGAAGCTTCACTTGGTGACAAGAGATATCCAGTTGGGGCTCAGTCTCCCTCACTATTTGAGATTTTATTTAGATGGCCTACGTACATGCATATAATATAGGAAGTTTCCACTGTATTAGATTTTCATACTACACTTCAAAAGACCCTTGGTTTTAGCTGTCCTCACCATATCTCCTCCTTGGAACACCTCTTCCCTCCCCAATTCTGGTTTGATCCTCCCATTTCAGTCTGCCTGTCACCCATAACTATCTATTCTATTTCCCCAGCCTAGGAAGATTCACTCTCCCCACTATTTCTTGCTCTCTACCTAACCTGTGTGGGTTGTAACTTGGTTATCAATGACTTAAGAGCTGACATCTACTTATAAAGGAACACATGATATTTGTCCTTCTGGGACTGAGTTACCTCACTCAGTGTGATTTTTTTTCCCCCTAGTTCCAGTCATTTACCTGAAAAGTTCATTGTTTTAATAGCTGAATAATATTCTATTGTATAAGTTTATCTATTCATCTGTTGACAAACATTTGGGATGTTTCCAATTTCTGGCTCAGGAGCGATACAGCTTGATCTTGAGGTAGACTGCCTCCTGAGGAACTGCCATGCTGATTTCCAAAGTGGCTGTACAAGTTTGTGCTCCCACCAGCAATGGATGAGTGTGCCCCTGACTCCATATCCTAGCCAGCACCATCTTTTATTTAATGGATCTTGGCCATTCAGATTGACATAAAATGAAATATCAAAATAGTTTTGATTTGCAGCTCCCTGATAAATAAGAATGTTGAACATTTCTTTAAGTGTTTCTCAGCCATTTGAGTTTCCTCTTTTGAGAATTTTTTTAGATCTGCACCCCATATTTTAATTGGGTTGTTTCTTTGATGTCCAGATTTTTGAGGACTTTATATGTTTTGGATATTTAACCCTCTACTGAAAATGTAGTTGGTAAAAACCTTTTCCCATTCTATAGGTTGCTGCTTTGTTTAAATGATGGTATCCTTTGTCACAAGAAGGTTTTCAGTTTCATAAGGCCCTACTTAGTAATTGTTGTTCATAGTGTCTGTATTATCAGTGTTCTGGTCAGAAAGTCTTTTCCTGTGAACATTGTTCACTTTCTGCTCTATCAGATTCAGTGTATCTGACCTTAGATTGAGGTCTTTGATCTATTTGGAGTTGAGCTTTGTGCAAGTCGATGAGTTCAGACTGATTTGGATTCGTCTACATACAGCCATCCAATTTGGCTAGCACCACATTGTATTTGGATAAAATGTTCTATTTATATGAGTTACCACCATTTGTCCTATAGGTCAGCTTCAGCATGTCTCTGTTTAGTTTTTATCCAACTGTCCTGTCTTTTGGTGAGAGGTGAGTACTGAAATCACCCACCATCAGTGGGTTAGGGTCAATATGTGGTTTAAGCTGTAGTAGTGTTTCTATTATGAACTTGTGTGCCCTTACATTTGGTGTATAAATGCTAAAAATTTCATTATCATCTTGGTGGTTTCCATTTGATAGTATGTAATGACTTTCCTTATCTCTTTCTGTTAGCTTTGGTTTGGCATCCAAATGTTTTGTCAGATATTTAAATGATCACCTTACTGGGTAGTAGTGGCAAACACCTTTAATCCTAGCACTTGGGAGGCAGAAGCAGGTGAATCTCTGAGTTCAAGGCCACCCTTGTCTACAAAGTGAGTTCTAGGACAGCCAGTACTACACAGAGAAACCATGTCTTTTTTTTTTTAAAGGCTATATTGTTTTAGGTCCATTTACTTGGAATATCTTTTCCATTCTTTTATTCTGAGGTGCTGTCTATCTTTGATATTGAAGTATGCTTTTTGGATGAAGCAGATTGCATTTACATATTTATGCATTTATATATGTGTTTAATATCAATAACTACATGAAAAAGTCTATGACTTTGAGTGTGGATTATGAGAGGGCTTGGAGGGAGAAAAAGGTAGGGAGGAAATGATTAAATTTATTTTGATTAATAATTTAAGACTTACTTTTAATTGAAAAAAATCCATGCATGCAAAATGCCTAAGACATATATCAAGCATTTATATTGTTGTTGATTTGAAATATAAAAATTAATAATCACTGACTTAATAGTGGTCTGACTTAAGAATAACTTAAGTGCCCTGTTTAGAAATACATAGTGGGAAGCCTAAGAAAATAGAAAAGCAAATGAGAATCTTCTATAAAAACCTTGCAAACAATGAATCTTCATTGAAGAAATTAGATTATAATATTAACAATCACAGAAAACACCACTGTTACCAACAATGTAACAAACATAACAGGAAGCATAAGGCTTACATGGAATTATACTAGCCCCAAGACACACAACTGATGGCCTTATATGCAGGGAGGCTAATAGTTATCAACATAGCTATTTGTTTTAGATTCCCATGTCTTCTCTTTAGGTACCTGCTGCAGAGTTATCATAATGCTTACATAGAACATCTTGTAGCTAAAACTGCTGATTTTAAGCTAATATCAATTTACTGTTTTGCAATATGATTGTATTTTTAATCAAAAATTCAGAATATGCTTTATAAAGGTATTCAAGAAAAAACACAATATTTCCTAGGTGTTTAATACAAAGTTCTTTCTGTGAATAACAGTGAAATAGTCCCTAGTTATTCAATGATAAGAATTACAATATCTTCATAATATTTATTTACATACATACACAGAGAAGCACATTTCACTTACTCTAAAACATTTTTCATATTTTATATAAAAATCCTAGCATAAAACATAGTAACTAAATTTACTTTCATATTAATGAAGTAATTTTAGTTATCACCTTTAATTCAATTATCAAATTAACAAAGTAAATTTATTTTCCCTCCCTATTTTCTTAAATAGTTATTTAAGAATTTCATACAATGTGTTTGATGGTATTCACTCCTCCCTTACTCCTACCATATATTTATGTCTCTTCTCTACATATCCAGCTTTGTACCTAAACAAAACAACACACACACACACACACACACACACACACACACACACACACACACATGCACTGCCATCATCATCAAATATAATTTTTACTGCTCATTTACTCTTGAATATGTGGTCTTTTTTCCCTTTGTCAACCCACCAGGAGCTGGAGCTTAAAAAAAACTCTCTCTCCCTCTCTCTCTCTCTCTCTCTCTCTCTCTCTCTCTCTCTCTGCCTCTCTCTCTCTCTCTCTCCCAACAAGTATAATTTTCAATAGCTCCTTGGCCAAGGAGACCTCATTACCACCTCAACTAACTCTATGCTGAGACTGTCTGGCTTAACCTTGTGAAGATTTTGTACATGTTGTCACAGCCACTGTGAATTCTCATTGTGTAAATATACTACACAATCTCTTATTCTCTGCACCCTGACCAATTGTGGTTATTCGAGTTAATTACCACATACTGAAAAAAGATGATTCTCTGATAAAGGTTAACAGATACACTACTTAATGTGGAATCATGTCATTATGAGTCAGTAAAATACTATGTCTACTTAGCAGAGTGATAGTAGTAGGTTTTCCCTTAGAGCCTTTGACCTATGTCACCACATATTCTTGGTTCCAATAACTGTGCCAGCTATAGGTTCCTGGGCTTTAAATGCAATCAGGAAGTGGTTGATTGCTCCAGTAACATTTGTGCCACTATTATACCAGTAGGGTTGTCTTGCCCAGCTGATCATTTTGTACTGTTTGGGAATCACAGCTGGATGAGATTATTAATTTTCTCTTCTGGTTACACGCATTACACCTCATAACACTATGAAAGGTTGTCGGTAGGAGTAAAGCTTTCAGGTGAATACCAGCTTGTTTTCTCTTGTTCCATGACTGAGTATGTGAAGTCTTAATGTCAAGTTCTGGAGGGCAACCAAGAGCACTGACAATATCTTGTAACCTTTGGAGACACATGTGACCTCATTTGCTCGCAGCTACAAAAGGTTTTTTTTCGCACCTCTGACACTGGGGTATTATTTGTTATTCTATGTTGTCTACTAGTGTGATTAGCTGATCCATTGTAGGGAAATTCCATTTAAATTCCCTTTATAAGCAGGGCTGGAGAGATGGCACAGCTGTTAAGAGCTGACTGACTGCTCTTCTGAAAGTCCTGAGTTCAAATCCCAGCAACCACATGGTGGCTCACAACCATCTCTAATGCGATCTGACGCCCTCTTCTGGTGTGTCTGAAGACAGCTACAGTGTACTTGGATATAATAATAAGTATATCTTTAGGCCAGAGCAAGCAACCTTCATTCCCAGCAATCACATGATAGCTCACAATCATCAGTACAGCATATACATAAAATAAATAAATGAATAATTTTTTTATAAACGTGTAAGTATGTACTTTAGGACATTTTTACAAGAGTAAGTTTCCTGTAACTTTCTCAAAATGTCTTCCGGGTTCCTTACCCCTCCCTAGATTCTCTACTATACCTGCCCTCTCATCCCACTCTCCATTTAACCACTCCTGTTCCATTAGTCTCCTTTCTACCTCTTTGTTCTATCTCTCTGCCCTTGAAACAACCCATATCCTTTCCCAAATTTCCTGAACTCTATGGGGATTCCAAATGAAACACATATCTACAGAGTTAAAGCTAACACCCCCAAATGAGAAGTCAACATGACACTTGTCTTTCAGGGTTATCTCAGAATTATTGATTCCAGCTTCATTCACTTACCTGATTACTTCATAACTTCATTTTTATTAACATTAAATAATATTCTATTTTGTAAATATATCATATTTTCATTATCCACTCAGTTGATGGACATTTGATCTGTTTTTAATTTCTGGCTCTTATGAATATAGCATGAGCATGGTTAGTTCCTGCAGTAAGATGTGGAGTTCTTTGGGAATATACCTAAGCGTGGTACAGCTAGATCTTGACATATTCAATCCCAGATTCCTGGGGAACTTCCACACTGATTTCCACAGTTGTGACGCCAGTTTGTACTCCCACCAGCAAGGAACAAATGCTTCCCTTTCTCTGAATACTTAGCCAGCACATGCTATCTGTCATTTCTTTTATTGATGTTTGCCTTTCTGACTGGTATAAAATGAAATCTCAAAGTAGTTTAAGTTTCTATTTTCCTATGACTAGGGTTATAGAACATTTCTTTAAGTACGTTTTATCTCTTGGTGCATTTCATCTTTTGAGAACTCTCTGCTTAGTTCCTTACATCATTTTGTATTGTTTTGTTTTCATGATGTTTAGTTTTTTATTTCTTAATATAGTCTAGAGAGTAACTATCAGATAGTCTTGCTTATCTAAAGCTTTCAAGTATACCACTGTCATTAAAATGAGGTTATTTATTTATTTATTTATTTATTTAAATGGTGGTAATGTAGGTGCCTTGGAGCTATAAATGTTCCTCTTAGAATGGTCCTCATTGTGTCCCATGGATGTTCATTTCTTTCTTGAGTTCTCCCGTGACCCAAGAGAGCGTTGTCTACTTCCCATGAGTTTGAGTATTGTCTGCCATTTCTATTGTCGCTATTCAGCTTTATTCCTTCAAAGTAAGACTGAAAGCAGAGTGTTATTTCAACTATTCGTCTTTGTGTCTTTGTCTCTTTTGGGTTGTGTACTTGTCACTTTTCTGTTGCTGTGATAAAACATCATGACGAAAGCAACTTATACAAAGAGAAGTTTATCTGGACTTATGGTTTCAGACAGATAAGAATCCATCCTGGCAGGGAAGCATTAGTCATGGCAGTGGGAGTAGCAAGCTAGAGCTCATATCTTGAATCGCAAGCACTGACCAGGGAGACCAAGCCGAGAATAACATGGGTCTTTAAATGCTCAAAGCTTACCCCTAGTGACTTAATTCCTTCAAAACACCTTCTACACAGTCTTAAACATCAACCAACAACTAGGGACCAAGATTTAAATACCTGATACTATGGGCGACTTTTTCATTCAAACCATTCAAGTTGTTTGGCTATATTTCTAATTACTCCTTTGAATTATTTTCCTGTATATTCTTCCATGTTATTTTTATTATTGACCATGACTATAGGATTGGTATTTTTTTGAGATGTCATTTTATTTCTCTTAATGATGCTTTTATTTCTGTGTTGGGATTTGTATATCTGGAGTTAGTTTGTTCATTGACATTTTCTATTATTTGCAGTGTTCAGGATGAGACTGACTCATAGCAAGGTTGCGATCTTGGTTTCCTCTGTTTGTCTGGTATTGGAAGATACATCTATCCAGGTCTTCTGTTTCTTTCTCGGCTACAGACTGATGGCTTCATTAGGTTATTCAAGGAACCTGGTACAAATTTCCTCCTCCAGCGTGGGCTGATCTTGTGGGTTAAGACTGGGTGGAACAAATAGAGGGTTCTAGTCAGATAGCTGGCAGGCTTCTGGAACTGTGAATCATGTATGATGGCTGAAGGGTACCTGGCTGGGTTCTGGCAAGTCCCAAAGGGAGGGAGAGAGGCTGAGAGGAGATGTCTGTCCATGGCAAGCAGCCTTAGGATTCAGGCAACCCTGGGTCCCTACCACATGTGGTGGCTACAGTGTGCCCAGTAGCAAGCCACAATTTACTTTTCATTGTAAGGAAACTACCCATCGCTTTTATTCACTACCATTTCTTTCAGAAGATTCTCCTATATTGATTCTCAAACTTGAAATTCTTTAAAAGGAAAACTAACCATACTTCTCCAGTGTTGACTTATTAAAACAGCATGTGGATGTCTAATGCAAAGTTAGATACGAATAATTATACAAATCAAATGGAATCAGCCACTAAATAAAAGTAGAGAAGAACCAAAGATTTGAACTCCTCGTGTTTGTTAAGTATAGATACCAAAATTCTTCTGCTTAAACACAATAGCTGCTTGTTTAGTCAAAACAGTCATGGCCAATACTTTTAAGATAGCTCTTCTGAAACCCCAAGCTGCTGTTGATGATCCTCTATCTGCTCATTTTTGTTGTTGTTGTTCTTGTTGTGAACTGCTTGGAAGACTGTATCTAACTTGAAATGCATTTATGAAGTCAATCTCTATTCCATGTTTCTAGCTTATAATAAAGATTGTAGTGTTAGATGTGAATCAGTCCTCCCATATGATATCTGCTGCTTTGTAACAAATAGCCCAACACACAGTGGCTTAAAATGGAAATGATCATTTGTTGTCTCCCCTTGTTTTGTTGGGTCAGGAATCTAGAGGTGTGCTTGGGGTCTGGGTGGTAACTGAAGCTTCCTTAACCTCAAGTCTTTGTCAGTCACATGTCTGATGAATAGGCTATCCAGAGGTAAGCAGCTGGGGCTCTTCTAGAAAGTGCTAAGCAGTCTCTTCATTTGACTTTTATATAAAGGTGATGACCTCAGGGAGGGCCTGCTTTCAAAGGGAGGGAATTTAAGATTCTTACTTTGATGTGAAAGGCATGAGGCAGTTTGTAATGTATTTTGAAGCCTCCATAACACCTAAAAATGATCACACTGAATTTTAGGATGTCCTCTGTATTATTCATTATAGACGATGCCTTAGGGTTTCAACTGTTGTGATAGAACACTATAACTAAAAGTGACTTAGGAAAAAGGACTTCATCTTACAGACGGGTAACAGTCCATCGCTGAGAGAAGTCAAGGCAGGAACTTAAGAAGAGTAAGAATCTGGAGGCAATCATACCAGCTCCATGATGCGAGGCACAGCTGGCTACTCCATAAAGAAAGTGCGAAGGTGAGAGGGAAGACATATTTTCCCACCTACAGACAATAGATGGCCTGACATCTTTCTCTCCAATCTGAGGGTATCTTCTTGGAAGGAGATGCAACTGCCTTCTTAGAGAAGCCCTGGAATCCTGAACATTAAAGCAGATCTCCTTCCCACCTGGCCCACATTATCTTGGGCACAGTCTACTTCTTGCCTTGGAATAACCAGTTTAATAACCAAGATAGCATGTACAAATTCACCAGACTGTCCCCAATATCTGTGCTGGGTATCATGTTAATGAAGAGTTCCCATTGAAATACTTAAGTGAAAGTGCAGAAGCTTGACTCATGACGGTGGATGCTGGCTCCTGGGATGCAGAGGGATCCTGGGTGACTGCATACTTTCTCTCTCATTTCTGAATGGTGGGATGAACTGTGACACTTGAGGAGAGAGGGAGGAGGTACTCTGAGGACAGTGGATGTTTGCTAAGTGATCAGAGAGCTGCTTTAAAGAAATAGTTACTGTTGTGTCTGTAGTGATGGTGCTCGCCAAACCAGTGGAAATGTGGAGCAAGACATGTATACCCCAAAGCAAGAGGTGTGAACTTGGAAAAGATGCTCAGAACATGGTTCTCTAACTTGATGAAAATCACCTCTCTCCCTCCACCCAAGTTCTCCCATCAGGTTTACTGAATGCTATTGAGACTAACTCCCACGTACAACCTAAATTGTCACAGATAATGATAGATAATGATAGATGCACAGTTTCAGACTTCGCTACCCAAAGGACAACGTTAAATAGCTGTTGAAAGCCTGGCTCGTGCTACTTGGTCAGAGTCCTGCTCAGGAATCAGGGATCAGATTTTCTAGATTTTCTGGGTGTGTTCCTTGTATGGTAGAGCAGGGATGATAGCAGGGCCTGCCACAAAACATTGTGCAGGATGGTCAAAAGGAGACCCAGGAGAGCCGCAGTACTCGGTACACACTACCTTCTCTAAGGTTAAGTGATGGTTGTGTAGTAAGGCTCACCCACAAGTTATGGTTATTTCTGAACCCAAGCTTGCCTCACTCTCGCGATACATTCCTACCTTTAACTGGAGCATGGAGGGTTAGAAGGGGCAGCGAGTGGCACTGGGCCATGTGCTCCTGAGGTGAGCCAGGTACTTCCCAAGGCTATGTCGCATGCAAGCGTCTTCTCAGCCACAAAAACTCCACAGTCTTGGTGCCTGCAGTAGAGTGAGTGTTCAGTGATGGAGATGTGATATGTGCCTTCTGTTGGAACTTGGTAGCAGCACTCACAGCACTTCCATTTCATATGTCCATCTAGGGGTACGACAGGGACCAAGAAAAGTGGGTGCGGCTCTGGATAGAACCACTCTAATTCCAAGTTTCCTGTTAATTTCTAACCAGAATGAGAGGGTTATATGGAGTAACAATGTAGACTTAAATATAAAGGAGAAGAGCGGATATTCCTATTATAATGGGCAACTGAATTTCTGGAAATTTGTTGGTCTCTTTCATAGAAGGATCCAGAGAATATGTTGACTTCTGACTTGATCGCTTCTAATTGTTAAACTATTTCTACAAAAGCTGTTCTTGTTAGTGTTCTACCTCACTTTTCTTCTGTTTTGGTTTTATTTTGAAAGAGTTACCCCATCTCCATGCCCCAGCTTCAATCGAAACTAAGTCTACGTGTGTGTGTGTGTGTGTGTGTGTGTGTGTGTGTGTGTGTGTGTGTAAGCAGACTCAAGTGGATGTTAGGAATCTTGCTAAATCATTCTCCATTTTATTCATTAAGGCAGACCCTGTCCATTGTACCCAGAGCTTGCTCTTTCAGCTAGTCTAGCTAGCCAGCTGACCCTGGGATTTTTTGTCTGTGTCTCCCAAGCAGTAGGATTACAGGCAGGCTACCACAACTACCTAGTATTTATGTAGATGCTGGAGAACTGGACTCCTGTTCTCATTCATGAGGAGTAAGCGCTTTGCCCATGGAGCCATCTCCTAGCCCCTACATTAGCTTTACCATGTCACTGGCAAAAAGAACTACATCCAGCAAGTTTCCAGGAGGGGATTTTCATGGGTCCAGCATGAATTATGTGTTGTTCTCTGAAGAATGGGAACAGCACCCTGATTGGCTGGCCAAACACAATCCCCTTAGGTGAAATAGAAGTATTGAATTCAACCTTCACATTTTAAGAGGAGGGGAAAGATTGGTGGCTTCAAAGTAAAATTGGAGCATTGTTCCCCAAAGAAGACAAAGGAAAAAGTCAAAACTGACAGATCCCATTCCAAGCAAGGGTTCAGAGCGAAGGACATTAGCACACACATGCCTGTAAAACTGTGAGCCAAGAAATGTTAATGCAGCAGCTGGGTAAACCTGATGATGATGTGTGGAGGAACTCTCTCTCTCTTTCTTTCTTTCTTTCTTTCTTTCTCTCTCTCTCTCTCTCTCTCTCTCTCTCTCTCTCTCTCTCTCTCTCTCTCTCTCTCTCTCTT
>NC_034591.1:109950229-110000028 GCF_900095145.1 Mus pahari
TGTGTGTGTGTGTGTGTGTGTGTGTGTGTGTATGCACGTTTTCTTAAAGTCAAGAACTCAAGGTTCATTTACCTGTTCAGTCTTGCCCTGGTGAGTGTCCTTTCCTCTCTGCCTGGTGCATCACTGGAAGCTGAGGTCAAGGCAGCAGCAAGACCTTCAAGGCACCTGGGCCTGAAGTCATTCTAAAAACTAAACTGTGATGACACACTCATGATCTAGTTCCCTCCAGCTGGGATTTTCATTCTATCATTCTCCTCCAATAAGACTGGGACCTGCTCACATCCCTCTGCATCCTGAGAGCATGCCCTCCCCTGGAAGTCGTGTTATGAAATGAGATGTATCATTGGAGATGCAGGTAAGAAATCTGAAACAGATGACCTCATCTAACCCACATCAGCCTCCGTCCTGGGCTCTCGCCACCCTCCCCCATCAGGTGTAAGGACAAAAGGCCCATTGTCCTTAGAAGCCTATAGGATAAATGGAGAGGGAACCTGTCTTTGCTGGTTAATCTGCCTTGATAAAGAGTATTGTTTTATCTCTTGCCATCGCTGGGGTTTCAAGGGGTGAATTCAACTGGGGACAAAGTCTGCTTTGTCTTTTCCAATCCACTGAGTCGATTAAATTGACCTTTCATATACTCTGTGGTTGTCACAACCCAAGGTGTTGGGGTTCATTGAGAATATTCTCCTTTCCTCCCACAAGGGGCATAGCATCTATACGGATGCTGTGGGGTCGAGGGGCAGTGGGCTTCTCCTTGGTTTTCTTTTTAATTTTTAAAAGTAAGAATGTACTCTCTTGAGCAAATTCATGTTTACATGAAAGATGAAAAGCAAAGACAAAGAGCTGTCTTCTTCCCCCCCCCCCCCCGAGCAGCTTCTTCCAGTTGGCCCTGGTGATATCATTTGCAATGATGGCGTGATTATTAAGCCAGTGATGAGGCAGGTGCCAGTACTTTATCTTATTATATCAATTATATTAGGTTATATCACAAGTGCACAGCTTACGTATGGGTCATTCTGCATTGTACATGCAGTGGGTTTGGTCAGCTTTATGACATGTACCTACCATACGTAACACTGTTTTTGTGTGTTCTACCAGCTCACCCCTCACTCCTACCCGCCACTCTCCCTGGGCAAGCGCTTACACTTTCACACTCTCTAGAATGCCGTAGGGTTGGCATCATCCCGACAGTCATTCAGACAAGCATCTTTCACTGAGCATTGGGGTAAGTTTGTGTTGGGATAAGTTTCTTCCCTGTTGTGCTCCATGATAGCTCATTTCCTCTTTTTTAACTACTTGAGAGTTTCTTGAGCTGCTGGGGATTGAACACAGCGGCTTTCTTACATTGGCCAAGTGCTGCACCATGGAACAATATCCAGATCTTGTTGTCAAATAGTTTCTACCTTACTTTAAAAGCTTTTCATATAACAAGTAATATTCTTGGCCCTGTTCCCACGCCCCCTATGAGATATTTCCTATGAGATAACCTAAATTTTAGAAAGGGCCTTATTGTGTGTGTTATTTCAAAAACTAAAAGGACTAAAGAAATATTTCAAGTGATTATTTTGTAAGGTAGAGAAGCAGAGAACAAACTGTAATACGTCAACTGTGATCTGACTAGATTAAGTTGGCGTGGGCTGCAGGCAGCGTTGGTATTCATGACAATTGTATCCAGACAAATTTATTGTCATATAATTAGTGTTTCTCTTGAAATAAATGATCTCCTGTTTTTTATCCCCCAGCAACTTTGGAGGTCCCACTTACAGTTTAGTTATAACATTCAAAAATTCACTATTAATACATGGATCAAACACTTTCCTCTTTATTTATACTTCTGGAAGAGAACATACCTAATCTGTCCAGGAAAGTAATATATAAGATGTGCTCCCATTTAGCTGTTCTATGACATGGAGGCTGGGTGGGACCTCACTCTGTACAAGTCATAGAATGCCAGGGTCTGAGCTGAATGCCCTTGTCATGCCCCAGAGAAAGAAGCCTTCTTAAACATCCATTTCTCCCCAAGACTCAGTGTAGTCATCCATAAACCACAACTAATGGTAGTTTCCACCTTCTAAGACTGTCCTGGAGGACAAAGGAGGAAGCCCTACAGAGCGTGCCAACTACAGAGCAATAACAAAAACTCCTTGCAAACAGCGATCAGCTATCCAGGGCCTTTGGCCCCTAGAGAAAGCAAGGGCTGAGTTAGGTGCTCATTAAATTAGTCCTGACTGTCCATGGATGCAAATTCAGGGTTAATCCTGTTACAGATGTATTCCTAGCTAAGTCTGTCCAAGAGGCCAGCTTCACTGAGATGAAGGGAAATGGAGAGGTCAGGGGCCATGTGAAATGTTACAGAATTGAGCACACTATTTCTTCTTCCTTTTTTTTTTTTTTGGCTCTACATCTGCTGTGACAGAGTCAGTGATAATAATTTTCAATCTCTACTCTGTGTGCCTTAAAAGTTCCATTTCCCAAGCAAGTATCTGCACTGGAGAGATCATCAGTAGGCACCATGATTCCCAAGTAGTTGTTTGTGTGATGTTAATCAACAGTTAACTTGAGGTACAGCAGACAGATTCAGGATCACTCCTTGCCTCCTCCCATGCCTCTTTCTCCTATTATACAACTTTGTAAGATCCTGGTGCTATGAGAAATCTACATCTCGGATTCTGTATTATGGAAAGTGAGTGAGGAGTTGCTGCGTGTGTATCTGTCAGCAAGCTTTTGACCCTCTGGGTTTTGGCTCTGGATCATGTTCCTTGTGTTATTGCTCTCTGCTCTCTGCTCTCTGCCTCAGCATCAGTGCTGTCCTGACCTTGGCAGCCTGCACAGAGTGCTGACCAGGAGGCAGCCAGACTCCATAGTCTATACTCTCATGTTACAGCTCTGCTTGTATTTCTGGATTATAGTTTTATGCTTTAAAAAGATAGTGGAGGAGGAAATCTAGATCTCGTCAAACCCAGGATGCTCTGAATATCATTTTATCATGAATTCGATGTGCTTTAATTTTGAAGAATAAGCTTCCTTTGCCAAAGGTAGACTACAAACCCTGCAACAGCCTGTTCCCTTACATTTTTGTGTATCTATCAAAAATATGGATGGGGATCCTAGAAAGTGTGCTTGAAATGATTGTGGGAGGAGAGGCCCAGGAAGATGGGAAAACAGCAGTCTAATGTTGGGGAGATGTTATCTAGGGTGAACCCAGGCAGGCATAATCCACCTGATCATAAACTTGATGAGAGCAGATTTGAAAGCAACTTGCACTTTTAACTGTGCATTCCAACAAACCAATCCAACTCTCAACTGTTTGTGTAGCAAATGAGATAATGCTCATCTCGGCATTCTTGAAATTTTGTTTATTTAAAATAAACAAAACCTGCCTAAATCAGGAATAGTTTTATGAACTGTTCTCTTCTATTCAGTTTTAAGGGTTCTGAATGAAGGGGCACAGGGCATGGAACACCATTGAACTTTATCACCATAAAATCCCATATTCTGAAGAAACATGCATTAGATATGTGTTTGAAAAATGAAAATTGAAACTGTGTGTGTTGAAACCTTCATTTAAGCAAGGATTTTGAAGTACGGCTTCTGATTCTTTCTCCAGGACTTTGGGCATTTGGGTCAAAAGTGCATCATCATTAATGTGGTCTTCGTTGCTATTGAAAATGGATTCTGTTTACATTAGTCCTATTTACAGCATCGTTCCCGGGACTCAAATAAAACAAAGCTCTCCCACCCACTAGTTTGCAAGTTGTGCAAAGTACAGTCTTCTATTGTGACATGTATCCTGGCAGTTCGCCACTGTCTGGCCTACCCTACTGCAGGGTCAGAATCCCCTGCTGTATCCTGTAAAATCGCTGAACTCTTGGGAGAGTACTGAGAGCCTGGAAGAAGCATTCAGCATCTCTCTGGAGATGAGTAAATTACATGGAAGGCTAGGGTATTTTATGATCTGTTATAGATGGAGAATTCAAGGTGCAGCTTGCCTTTTTTTTTTTTCCCCTTAAAGCAAGAAAAGCTTAGCAGTGAAACTCATTTTCCATGACTCCCAAATGGTTTCACAATAAATCTGTGAACTTAATCAGCTTCTTCTGTTGAGGAAACCTCTCTAATTGTGTTCTTGTGTGAAATAGACATGATGACAAAAAATACTCCGACTCTGCAAAGAAAGTGTGGCTCACCATGTTCTGGGGAATAACAGTCTCTGTCGGGTGAAGAGAAGCCAAGATCGTGCTGTCTCTGGTAGTATTTCTCTTCTAGATAATTGCCAGGCTCTTCTTTCTTGGTCAACAGTACAACAACGAATATCCTGAATTAAGTGTCTCTGGGACATAATGGTGTAGTAACTAGATTTCTAGAAATTCCCACAAGACTCCTGCAGAGCCACAAGACACTAGAACAAATGAACACCGAGATGAAACACAGAACCTGAACGCCTTGCTTTCATCTCTTTTCCTGGTCTCTAGGGGCCAATGGTTGTCCTTCCTTCCCTTTCCTCCATGCCAAGTATGGCGGGTGCAGAGGGGACATGCCCGGAATGTTAGCACAGCTGATCACCGTCAGCTAGCAAAGCAATCTGGTGGAAAGAAGACAGGGACTCCGTGCGCTTGCTTCTTCTTCCTGTTCCTCAGTTCTTGGGCAGTGACCTTCAGAGCTGCCGGGGTTTGTGGGAGCCAGTGGGTGTGGTCTGAGAGGGAGAGTCTACAATTGGAAGCTGACCTTTCGGAGTCTAGATTTTTTTTTTTCCGTCCTGGAAAATAAGAACTAAGCATAGAAATTGAATTAGAAGTGGAAGGATTTCCCAAGGCTCTCATCGGTCCCAGCTGCATCCAGAGAGCCCGCTTTTGCCTTGCTCCTGTCGTTCCCAGCTAGGATTCCTCTGCCTGTCCCTCCTTACTCCTGGCTGGGTGCTGAGGTCAGCAGAAGCACCTTTGAGACAAACACACAAACTAAGCTGTCGTCAGCAGACCCAGCCTCAAAATTGGAGGAGGGATTGTGAAAACATCATTTCCCTGCAAATCGGACACCCTCCTCACTCCCACAACAAAAGAACTAGTGTTTCTAAATGCTCTTGCCGCAGGCTCTCACCCGCCTCTGTGAATAGGGGCACGGAGGGGACAGAAACACCATAAACTCCTAGGTTCCCTCCACTCAGCCTCAAGCTGTGGTTTCCTATTTCCTCCCACTGGACAGCTTCAGTATTAATTGCTCCCAAAACCAACAGTAAAATTTCACTACCGCTCCTAGCAGGCAAAGAAACCCTCAGGTCTTCTGGGAATTTCGGAGCAGGGCTTGGTGACCCTGGCATCTCCCTCCTGTATACACACTAGCGGTGTGTGTGTGTGTGGGGGTGGGGGGGGTCCAGACAGGTCTTTGGTTTGGGGCACAGGCTCTTAGCAAAGAGTAGTCCAAAGCTGCACATGAGAATTCTCTAGAAATGCAAATTTTCAGTTCATCAGAAGCCCCAGGACTTGGCTGCCTCCTTAGTTTGTTGAAGGAAAAAAACAAAAAACAAAAAAGCCTGTACGTGATTTCGGTTCAGCTAAATCATTAGGATTAGCGATCTTGGCTAAGAATACTGCAGACTTTTATTGTCTGTGTGGTCTACGGCGTACTTCCTTTAGTTTCTGTCCGGCAGGCTCCTAGTCTGCCTTTAAGCCCTTCTGAAAATACCCTTTATATGTAAGTCTCTGTCATCCTCCCAACCTAAGGAAAAGAATGTCCTCTTATGTCTGTTATGACATTTGGAGCATCTTATGAATATATTTTGTTAAAACTATCAGGTTCCTCCATTCTGTTCCAGGCACAGACATAAGAACATGCTTACATCAGCAAGTGCTTTGTGTAGACTATTGTGGGACTGTCCTTTTGTTTCTGGTGATGCCAAGATAAGATTTTTAAATTGATTAAAGAAATCAAAATTTAACATCGTATCCCGGGCTTCAAACCTCACCTCTGACACGTGCCGCCCCTGTGGCCTTAGGTAGTGATTTGACCACTTTAATTGTCATGTGTAATGAGGACATGGGTGCTGGTCATGTTTACCCCAGCATGACTGGATGATGGAAGGAGCGGTGCCTAGCGCGGTAGCTGGCCTGTGAAAGTTGGTTGCTATTGGTAATGTTATTCTTTTCGTCTTCATCCTCACTAGAACGTTGTTAGCAGTGTTCACTGTGCCTGGAATAGAGAACACAGGCAAAAGCGGCTGTGAAAAATCTTTGGGAAGATCAGGGTTGTGGGCTTTATCTCTTATATTTCCTGAAATGTAGGCAAATTTGAAGAAGTAGGCACTTACTTTAGGCAAATTTGACTTTTTGTAACATGTTTCCTAAAATACACTGAAAGGCGTTGATGACTTCCAAATTGCCTTTCTCAACTGCCCAGGATCCATCGCTGCCTTGGGGACATCATTTAAAGTCCTGGCTGTGTCATTTAAAATGGCCATTAGAGGATGGCAAGGATCAAAGCTTTGACAACGAGTCAGAGTCACCTTCTTGTTGAAGTCATGAAGACAAAGGTGAAGCACGGAGGTGGTAGAAAACATATTTCAGTAGCAGACCCAATTTTTTTTTTTAAAAAATAACCCTTAAATAGCTTAAGATCAAAAACCAGACAAACCTGAAATAGGTTTTCTGATTAAAGAATATCCCATAACCTTCTAACCTTGGAAGTGCAGTGAGCAGATAGCCACGTTCTCTGTAAGTCATCTTTGCAGATCAGTTCCAGCTCAGCCTCTTTGCCCTTTCTCTTCTCCTCCTGATCCGCGCTGATCTCCTTCTGCCACTTTTCGTCAGCATTTGTTTTGTTTCTCTGGGTGTGTAAGCATGCCAGCATGTGCACATTGTGTGGACTTAAGTCAACAGTGGCTGTCCTCCCCAATCCCTGTTTTATTTTTTGAGAGAGGGTCTCTCACTTAACCTGGAGTTCACTGATTTGGCTACACTGGCTGGCCAGCAAGCCCCAGTAATAACATCCTCTGTTACTAAAGGTGCGCCCTGCCATTCCCGGTTCTGTATGTATGTAGTTTTAGGGGTTGGAACAAGTCCTTAGCCATTATACTTACATAGCATAAGTATATAGAGTGTATATACTTAAGTATATATATAAATTGATTACATATATATATATATATATATATATATATATATATATATATATATATATGGAGTTAGGATCTCCATTTTTTAGTGCAACCCAGTTGTTTTCTTCTCAGTTTTTATATATATATATATATATATATATATATATATATGAGATATATCTTACATAGTTTATTACTAACAGAACCATCTCTGCCTTACTGCTGCTCATCATTCTAGACCCAAGGAGGATACAATAAAACCAGAAAAGAAAAGAGAGTTGCCAATCAACACATCTCAAGATTTGCTTCTATCTCACAAACCCTATAATCTTTACAAAATATAACAAAGGGATACTGTGCACATATTTTTATGACACAGAAACTAAGTTCTGACAATAGAATACAATCTTGCAACCAGAGCTAGTAGTATTAAAACCAAGATTCAGGTTTGAAATTGTGCTCTTTGGTGTAGATAGAGATGAAGGAGAAATCCCTTGGCTCATCTGGTTAGAATGAACTGTCTGAATAGCTTGGATTTCAGTTAGGATTTCCATCTTTTAGTGTAACCCAGGTGTTTTCTTCTCAGTCTGTCCATGCCTGAGATGCCAGGGGAACCTAAATGAAGAGTTAGAAGACTTGGTGGCATAAGACTACAAACCATCCAAGGGCTGATTCTGAAAACCCAACAGCTCTTAGAGCAGGTAACTCTCATATGTGTCTGTAGGAGAGGAGAAAGAGAGAGCCAGAGGGAGAGAAGAAGAGAGGGAGGGGGGACAGAGGGAGGGATGGAGGGACAGAGAGGGAGAGGGAGGGACAGAGAGGGAGAGGGAGGGAGAGAGAGAGGGAGAGAAAGACCCAGCAAGCAACAGCTCTTTGAAGAGCCAGCAGTGAGTGTCGGGCAGCGCTGTGCTGATTGCCAGTCGGTCCTGTCCCATTGGTTTCAGCCAGACCAATGTACCTGGAGAGGACCCCAGAGCTGAAATGTGGCTTGGTATCTGACTAGGCCTGTGTCTTCCTTGGGGAGCAGGGAGCTCTGCAGCAAGGAGGATGCCAAAGCCAGGCCCTCACAATGTGGGGAGATTAAGCATGGGAAAATGGAGTCTTCACTAAGTCTCTGGCTGAACCTCAGCATGTACATGTGGCATAAATCCTAAAGCCAACAGCCTTTTCATTACAGAGAGAGCTAGGTGCCCCCGGGGGGCCACCCAGGCAGCAGGAAGTTGTTTGCTTGTTTGTTTGTTTGTTTAAGCATTTCTTTGTGTTGTTCGAGGTCGGCTTTGGTGCTGGTAAGGAAGGGACTTGGTTGTGTTTTCTCTCTTCTCCCTGAAGTCGCAGTACACGAGCAGGCATTCGGATTTGGCAACACTAAAGCATGGTTTGGTGATGCTTATTCAGGAGTGGGAACGGATGGTATGACTTCAGTCTCCAGAGAGTATCTTTTGAACTTAAAGTCTGTAATAAATTATTCAACTAAGGCTAAACTAGTCTTTTGAAACCAAGTATACACACACACACACACACACACACACACACACACACACATGCACACACACACACACAAAGAGAAGAGTGGAAATGGTACAAAAAAAAAAAAATCGGTTGGGACTAGGTAATGGCCATGTTGGAAGTAATGTCAGTCTTTGGAGCAGGGTGGACCTGGAATTGCAGGAGGGAGGGTTGCTGCATGAGGGAATCAGAGAGTCACCTTCTGTTCTCTTCTTCCCTTTTCTTCCTCACCTCCGTCCTTCATCTTTTCTCTCTCTTCTCCCCGGAGTCTTCTTGTCTTTACCAAATTGGTGAGGAAGAAGAGAAGAGTTGGTGCTTAGAACATAAAAGTTACCTCAGGACTTTGCTAAAAATATAAGCTTTCAACTCTGTAGGTTTAAAGTCAGGGCCGACATCTGTATTTCAACGTGCCCTGGTGTGTTGCTGGTCCTGATCCATACACAGACCGCACTTGAGTCACAAGTGCTAGAGGAAGTTCAGATAAAGTTATAATGGAGTAGAGCTATGCTTTGCCAAGCTAGTAAATTGGTTATTCCATTCATTCTTTCAATAAGTACTTATTGAAACCTGCTTTATGCCGGGCCCAGAGCCAGCACCAGGCATATAATAGGGAGCAAAAGAGACTCTATGTCTGTTTTCATTGAATTTGGAGCCTAGTGTGTATGGTGAACTTTAATCACATGCATAACAAGATACGGCACTGCTGTTACTGTATGTCTAATGAAGAAAGGGTATAGGGATTAATGAGGTCTGAAAATGGGCACTCTTCACTGGATGGCCATAAAAGTGTCCCTGGAGGAGTGATATTGAGCTGAGAAAGGTCTTCTTTGTTATTTTTTTATCATATTGATTGATTGATTTTGTGCATGTGTGTGTGTGTGTGTGTGTGTGTGTGTGTGTGTGTGTTTATAGACACTCATGTCAAGGCTCACATGTGGGAGTTAGATGACAACTTTCAGGATCTGATACTCTGCTTCCATGTGTGGGTCCCTGGGATTAAACTGAGGTCATTAGGCTTGCTAGCCAGTACCTTTACCCACTGAGTCCTATCATTATAAGAACAGGCAGCTGGCCATTAGTTGAACACTTATTCGGGGCACGTAGATTACTAAGCATATAGCTGTGTATTATCTCATTTAGTTTTCATAACAACCTCCCAGGATGATATTATCATTCAAGTCTAAGGGATCAGCCACTAGAGAATTTGTACCAGGGCATAGGGCTGGTCCACGGCACATTTAGAATCCAAGCACAGAGCATACACAGTATTCACAACTTCACTTGACTGCTGCCAAACCATCCAGCACATTCACCAGTGAGATCCCCAATCAACTAAAATAATCAACTCCTTTGCTCCTTGCTGTGGTTTTTGCCACACCTAGGTCTACTATACTCACATGGTACGATGCAGCAAATCAAACCAGAATTTGTCTCTAATATTTGCTCTGGCTTAGACATTATAATGAATGATAGGTACCACTTTTCTAGAACCTTCTGTGTGCCACATACCTTCCCAAGAATGTAACATATGAATGTATCAAGTTGGCATGATGAGTTTGCAAAACCGGAGTGATATGTGATATGTCATACATCATAAACACACATACACACACACACACACACACACACACACACATTTATTTTATGGAGGGAAACTGTGAAGCCTAGAGAAGGTAAATGGCATAATTTGTGTAAGGTAAGATTGTTTAGTACAGTGAATCTGTCCCCAGTGTATGCTCTGTGATGCCTGAGGCCTTTGCAAGGGGCAAGTGGTCAACAACTCCAACAGCTCTCACAACAGCGCTGAGATGTTATTTATCTTTTTTATTGTGTTGGCAGTTGCAGTCATGAGTCAGGAGCGAGGGTGAATAAAGCTGTCTGTACCTCAGCAACATGTTTCACGTTTTTATTAGCGATGTTAATCATAGACTAGAAGTAGTTTTTTCCCTAGATAGGTGAGGACTTTATATAAACACAGTCACACAAAGCAGCAGAAGATAAAAACAGGGCCGCACCTGGAAGCTAATGTCTAGAAATAATATCAATGATTGTAAAGGCCTTTGGGACAAATCCTCGGTAATGTGATTTGAATTCTCATAGATATATTTAAAAAAATAGGATTTTAGAAAATCTGACTCCAGAAACTATCTTTTCTGCTTTTCACCTCTTAAGGCAAAAGTAAGAGCTGAAGTGACATTAAAATAGTGGCTTCTTAAAACAATTTTGAAAAGACTGCTGAGACTCAGTGAACCAGTGTCCTCTAAACGTCCATGGCAAAACATTAAAGGACTCTCTCTCCTCAGAAGAGCTGGTGAACACGCAGGGAAGACACAGCTTCTATTGTAACAGACCATGAAAAGTTCACTGCTCCAGTTTCAGATTCCACATTGCAACTAACCTTTATGAAAATATCACTCGTCAGGTACTGTGTGCTGTTAAAGCACGGCGACAATGACTTAGAAAGCTATTAAACTAACGGCCCTTTCCAATTATGCGCCTACGGAGTTGGATTTTCTTCATAGACTTCAGTCAAAACAACCCATCACAGCAGATTGAAAGCAGAGGCAGATAGATCATCAAGCTGCTTTCTATTAAAGCAGATATTGTAGGCAAATGGACACTCCTCATTTTACCAAGCACGTTAGTCTGGGTTCTGTAAAGGAACAGAACTGATAGGAAGAATGTATGTAATTTATTAGAGTGGCTGACAGGCTGTGGTCTGAGTAGTCCCACTGTTTCCCATCAGAGAGGCCAAAGATCTGGTAGCTGGTTAGTCCATGAGACTGGCTGGCTCATCAGTCCTAATCTAGCTCTGGAGTTCTGGGGAATGCCCAGGGAGCTGCTGGTCCTCAGTCTGCTTTGGCAGCCCAAAGAAGCAGGCTCTAACACGGATGAGGGAATGTCTCAGCAGCAGGATAGATAAACCTGGCAGAGTGAGAGCAACCAGGCAAAACGCCAAAGCTTCCCTGTTCCGTATCACCTTAGGTGGGCCGCCACCAAAAGGTATGGTTCACAGTTAGGTGGTTCTTCTGACTCCAAGTGATCCCAGTTTAAGCTGGTGTCCAGCTGCATGGGTTTTGATTGATCCAGATGTAGTCAACCAGGTTTATCATCTATGATACCAAGATTTTTAATTTTTGGAAAGATATTATTTCTTTTCAAAATACGTTATGATAGTGAGCTTTTAATATTTAAAATAATTTAATAAAGATATTCCATAAAAGCTCTAATTTTGAATACAATAATTATACCAATCATATACAGAAACAGAACGATTTGTGGTCTACATTAATTTTTAGGTATCTAAGGGAGACCTGAGCCCAAGCACTTGAAGATCTTTACATGAGACCATGGACTCTGGAACCATATCTTCCTGGGAGACCTACACAATGATCTGTTAAGAGGTTTTGGACACTGAGCAGTGTTCCCACATTCTCTGCTGTCTTTCTATGTGAAGGGAACAACAATAGTAATTCTATCCTAACCATGCTTGTGAATACCACGTGAACCCTTGTCCAGTTCTTCCATGAATGTTCTTTTCACTAGATTCACTCTCAGGAACTTCACGCTTCTTATTTCTGAGACTTTAAAGAGGACTTTTACCTTAGCCATTGCCCACTTCTGTAAACATCTTTCTGAGGATTAAAAAAAAAATTCACAGAGCAACATTCCGGCTAGACCAGGCTAGAAAGTGCTGCTCATCCTTTTAGTGGTGGTCACTTGCACTGTAGGCAGAGGTAGGAATGACTGGGAAAGATAATGTGCTGAGAAGAGGAAAGGGGGTATGTGACATGAATCCTAGGATGGCTGTGATATTCACCCACCCCATCCCCCCAAAAGAAAGGCAATTTTGAAGCAAAAATCTGAGAGAGGAAAGATATGTGACCATCTGGACAAGACAATCCCTGGCATGGAAAATCTCAAAGGCAAAAACACAAGTAGAGATTGATTTTGGTGTTTTAGGAACAGGGAGGACGCCAGAGCGTGGCAGAGAATGCAAGGTAGGAGTGGAAAATGTAAGCAGTGACACTCGGGGTAGCAGATCATCTAGGGTCTTATTGGCTCATCAGAGTCTTCTGAGAAGGCAGCTCAAGTGATCTGTATCAGTGGAGTAGCAACAGAGGGCATGATGCGTGGTTAGAGCCTGGGTCTATTTGCAGGTAAAGCTAATAGTGATTGACTATGAGTAAGATGTGTTGTTTAAAGAATGGAGTCACAGAATGCTCTGCAGTTGGACTAAGAGGAGTCATTGAGTTCAGTAATTGAGACTGGAACACTGAGGAGTGGGCAGGCTTCGACAGGCACTTGGGAAGCAGGCCAGCCTTGGGCTTGGAAATGATGATTTGGGGATAATCTACTTACTAGGCATTCACATTTCTTTTGGATATACTCAGTTAGAAGCCAATCAACAAATGCAGTTGATATGTTGTCAGATATAGCTGGGGAAAAAAAATAAAGATGGCTGCATTCTTAGAAGAACCAAAAAAAAAAAAAAAAAAAAAAAAAACCCTGAAAATTTCCATTTCAGAATTTTTTTTATGTCATTCTGGTACAGTTCCAGAACTGAACGCCCCATGCCAGGTGCGGCCTTATTAAAGTTTCAGAAGAAAAGACTATCTGTTCTGAGACACAATGCCTGGGCTTGTGGAACTAAAAATAGCTCAGTTCTCATTCCCCAGGGTACTCGAACTTCTAATTGCTGTCCACTGTGTGTCCATGTAGATATGAGAAGTTCTTAGGGCTCATCTGTCTGAGCTCTCTCTACTCACAGATTTATTTTCATTTTTCTTAGCTCCTATTCTCTTCCTTTAGAATATAACTAACTTTCTTTATTTCATTCTTCTCTCTCAGTGATGCTGTTGTATCTGGCAGCCTTTATACAGCATTATCCTTACGAATAAAAGCAACCTTTCCCAATTTAGTATCATCTGCAGATGTCATTAACGTGACATCCGTAACTTTATCTAGACATTGAAAAAAGGGCATCCAATAATATGTGGATCATCTTACAATTCAAGCAAGGGAAAGGTCAATTTTTTAAGGACAAAAAAAAAAAACAAAACAATTCCTATTGTTTTATATGGTTTATCTGCTTAGTTGCAAAGGACCAAAGATAGGCTGAGTTTTTTTGTTTGTTTGTTTGTTTTTATGGTGATGCCAATTCATTTGTGTGTCAGAGGTGATGATACTCTCTTGTACCACATAATTTTGAAACAACAGGCAGGAAATATAGATTTCATAACCTGAAATCTGCTATCTTCCACAAATACCAATGAGCAATAATAATGGGAGAAGAAAAATCCACCAATGTGTTTTGGCACAGTTACCATGCCTGCTTCTTCTTCCTGAGACAAGCTGGGGAATTCCAACTCCTTTGAGGCCATGAAGACACAAGATTGTCAAACCACCTGCTGTGCTTGTATAGGACACTGGCTTCATTGATCATCTGAACGCTTATCTCCATGTCAGGGATGGTGCAAGCATGCTATCTCGACTTGGCAGTCTTTATGGTGTAAACACTGTTATGAAGTCATGGGAGGGGACTTAGGAATAAGTCACCCAGCTCTGCAGCAAGCTGAAGACTGAGAAGGGATTCATGTTCTACAGCTCTGTGAACCATGGAGCAGTCCATGTATATTATCCTAGCTCTGCACGGGGCAGCTTGATTTTCCTCTTCTTGGTATTGAGGGAAATATCTTTGGTGGTTTGGGAAATGACTATTGACTTTCTCACCTGGGTAATTTCCCATATTAAGAAAGTTTTGACTAATGTATGAGGTTTTGTCTAGTTGGGGGCAGGGGGGAAGGGGGAAAGAATCAGACATTACCTTGGGTTAACTCAATCACTAGATGAAGAACTACCTAAGTGTGTGTACATATTGTCCTAGTAACTTGGGTGATTAATTCAGGGTGGTCCAAGTCAGTTTGAGATAAGCCTGGGCGACATCAACATAAAATCATTACCTAGTGTAAAGACACAAGGGTTCTGCTGTGTAATAATGTGAAGAGAGCAGTAAGCTCTCAGGCAAGACTAGAATTGGCCCCGGGAAGAGATGACTAGGCCTGGGACCACGGTATCCAGCTCTGCTATATTCATCTGCTGTTTTTTTCTGCTTATTTCACATGGTGAGGAGAGATGCCCACCCAGAGTTCCCAAGGCCACATGGGGGGATTCCACTCACATGGAATGTCTAAGTCAATACTGTTCTTTATCTAGGAAACAGTGACCTGACCCACTTCCAACACTCTTCCCTGTTCCAATTGGTTGTGAAACCCACATGCATAGTTTCTGTTGGTCTTTTGCTATGGATTGGGTAAAGGCTAACAAATATTTCACTGTAGGCTGGCCACATAAACCAAGAAGTGTCATATACTCTAATTGGAAGAGAAATCCAAGAACACACATGTTCACTTCAGAGTGACAAGACACTAGAAGGGAGAATCCCAATTGTTTTTTTCCTATGCAGTTAGTCTTTCAACCATCTTTATCCCATACACATAACAAACTGTCCATGGGGGAAGCTTAGCAGATGGTTTGGACACCATCAGCAGGTTTATCATCAGTTTTCAACGCCTTGCAAACACCAGGCGTGGCTCTGGCTGCCACATGCATTTCTTTAACCACACTGTATCTCCCTGTAGTTGTGTCATACACTGAAGGAGAACATAGAGTTCTGAGTCCTCAGTAGACACGTCAAGTGCTACCTCGATGGAACCTGGGAAGAAACATCAAGTCACTGTAGGACTAGGTACATTCATTTTTTACTGCTGAGGCCAGACAAGGCGGTCCAGTTAGGGGAACTGGATCCACAGGCAGACAGCAAATTCAGGGAGTGGATTCATGAGTGTCCCCCATGAAGACCAAGCTGCATATCTAGGGGGACAGGAGTTATTTCCAGCCCATACTCACTCTTTGGTTAGTCGTTCAGTCTCTGGGAGCCCCGAAGGTTCTAGGTTAGATGACTCAACCCTAACTACTACTATTGCACATCCATCAAAAGTCCACAGATAATGCTTAATTAGTGTTAACTGGATCACCAGCCTACCACTGAGCCTGTGATGAAGTTCACATTGGCCAGGCCTCTATCACATGCCCAATCATGGAGTTGGAATAGACATAGCTCTAAGATAACCACAGTAATGGAATATGGAGGGGGCAGCCTTCCCCAAAGAAATTCCAGATACTGACACACAAATATGGAAGAATTGTTGCTGGGAAGGCATTGAAGCTAGTGTTCTGATTGCTGTGACCAAAGACCTGACAAAAATGCTATCAAGGAAGGAAAGTTTTATTTAGCTTACAGTTTGAGAGGACACAGTGTAGCATGACAGAGACATCATGATGGTAGCAGGAACTTGCAGTAGCTAGTCATGTTGAAGTCACACTCAAATAGCAGAGGGGAATGAATGCTAGTGTTTGGCTAGCATTTTCCTTTTTATGCAGTCTAGGACTCCAGTCCCTAGTAATGGTGCTCCCACATTTAGGGTCAATATTTTTTATCTCAGTTAACCCAGTCTTGAAAGTCAAAGACATACTGAGAGATTTGTCTTCTATGGTTTTATTTATAATATTTTTATTCTCTACAATTATATCATTCCCCCCCTTTGTTTCCTCACTCAGATATCTCCTGTCCATTTCTCTTGCCCGTTCTCATATTTATGACCTCTTTTTCTTTAGTTATTGTTAATATATACATGTATATTTGTATATTCTTAGATACATAAATACAACCTTCTCAGTCTGTGTGATGTCATCTGATCTTGATATTAAGTAAGCAGTTGGGGGGCTTTGCCCTGGAGGATGGCCATTTCCCCATTTTCACAGTTGCCTGCAGTTCTCCCACCAAACCCAACATAATATTTTAATTGATTATTTGGGAATTTCACATCATACATCCTGATCACACTCACTTCCCAGTCCTCCCAGGTCTGTTTTCCACCCTTGTGACCTTCCCTCCCAAAGAAGAAGGGAAAGGGGGAGGGGGAGAAGGAGGGGGAGAAGGAGGGGGAGGAGGGAGAGGAGGAGGGGGAGAAGGAGGGGGAAGAGGGGAAGGAGAAGAGGAGGAGGAAGAGAAGGAGGAAGAAGGAGGAGGAGGAGGAGGAGGAGGAGGAGGAGGAGGAGGAGGAGGAGGAGGAGGAGGAGAACAACAACAACAACATCAACAAAGCAAGTCCCCAACTTGCCCATACACTCACTGGAGCACAGTGAATTTCCTAGTGGTCAGCCCCTTAAAAAAACCTGAGTGCTTCCCCACCCACATCCCTGCCAGAAGCAGTCAGTTGTGGAGAGTTACACTTTGTCATCTTTACCACAATTTTAAAGACTTTTCTGTGATGGCTTTCAGTCTAGGCTCCTACCTTTTGGTAAGAGATACATTTACTGATCCCAGGGATTAGTCTGGTAAAAATTGTGGGATTTTTCAGGCCACTATCATCTGTTGACTGACAGATGATGAACCTGAAGGGTGAACCTGAGGGACTCAAATGGAGAGAACCAGAGTCTATTCCTTGCCATCTATCAGCTCTCCCTGAGAAAATCAACTCTAGTCTCGCCCTCGCATCTATAGCAAAGGGATTGTTTTAAAGAAGTAGATTCAAAAGTTTCCTTCCACTTTGAAAATTACATAGGCATATTTGGAATAGATGAGCTTATCTTTCATCCTCTTAACAGTGTAGAGGAGCTCTGGTATCCAGTTTATACAAACATTACAACACCCAGAAAATGACATATAATGAAACAGTCAGAATGGCCTTTGACTTGCAGCCTATGACCATCTATGTATTTGAATGTTTGGCCCATAGGGAGTGACACTATTAGGGGTTGTGGCCTTGTTGAAGTAGGTATGGCCTTGGAGAAAGTATGTCACAGTGGAGGTAAGCTTTGAGCTCAAACTACATCCAGTGAAGAAAATAGTCTTCTCCTGGCTGTATTCAGATCAAAATGTAGACTCTCAGACTCTCCAACAGCACCATGTCTGTCTGTTTCCTGCAATGGTTTTAGCCATGGTAACAGTGGACGACCTCTGAAACTGTAAGCCAGCCCCAAGTAAATGTTTTCTTTTATAAGAATTTCTTTGGCCATGCCTTGGTGTCTCTTCACAGCTATAAAACGCTAACCAAGACAATAATGTTCTTTTTCTCGGAGTCAGAGATGCACAGAAACCTTTTGACTACAGATTCTGCAATTGCAGGACTTGGTTTCATGAGCCTCAAATCTTAGAAAATTGTATCTTCTGCTGTACATTGACAGATAGTCACTCTGGCTAAGAGGCCAGACATTTATGGTTTCCTCAGGCCTTATCACCACAATGTAACTAGGGTATATAATTCTTCAGGTCTCCAAGTTTGAATTACTTGGTAAAATTTCCCCTAAAAGAGTCTGAAGAGTCTGACATTTATGAATCTATGTAACAGATACTGATCTAAGGCCGATAATAATTATGGTATGTTTTGTACATTGAATATATGCTCTGCACAGACACAGGACTAACTGTATACTTTACTCTCTTCATACACACACACACACACACACACACACACACACACACACACACACAGAGCAAGAGAGAGAGAGAGAGAGAGAGAGAGAGAGAGAGAGAGAGAGAGAGAGAGAGAGAAAGAGAGAGAACCCCCCAAAACTCACCAACCAACCAAATTGAATGCTGTAGGAAAGTGATTTACCACTGAGCTACCTCTAGCCTTGAAACTATTTCTTCAATGAATATCTGTTTGGTATCAGATATGTGATCGATGCTGAGGATTCAAAGACTGACTTAAAGAACCTTATGTTGAGCAATCAATCAGTTAATATGATATTAACTCACTTGTACTGTCCATATGCAGTTTAGTCCCTTAGCACTGCATACACTGGGTGTGGTTATAGATACCTGTAATGCCTGCACTTGAAAGGTGGGGGCAGAAAAATCAGACTTTAAGTTCATTGCCTACTTCATGAGAATGTGTCACACAAAAAAAGGAAGAAAAGAAAAGAGAAAAAAGAGAATTATATTAAATTTAAGAGAATTATATTAAATTCATTCTAGCCAAGGGAAGATGTGATGCTGTTATAGTTGTTGCAAACACAAGAAAAATCACCTGAAGAGAAAGTACACGAGGAGTCCCAGAACACAGATGATGTAAACGTCTGGTGTCTGGCTTTAATCAGGGACAGTTGACACTGAAGACCAGCTGGTGACCATGAAAAGGCTGGGCTCCAGGTCCGCTTTCGCCATCACTGTTGAAGCTTCCCATGCTATCTTTCCAGAGGATAATCTTCAAGGGCTTAATTCTATACCATGTCTATTTGTCCAGTGTTTAGTTTTACTGTCCCCCTGGGTGTTTCCACTGCATGGGAATTCTGCAGAGAGACATTGGACCATTCCTGGAGTCTTGAACACAGACTTGTCACTCTTTTCCATTAAGAGTTTGATTCCAGGCCCACTTCTGAAAGTACAGATTCAGGAACTTCCTGAAATGGACAAGAACCTTTAGCCACATTCAAAATTATCTATTGTAAGGACCCAAAGTGCAAAGCAATGTCCAGGCCTGTTCCCCTACTCTCCCCCCCAAAGTAGACTGCTATACTGTGCTTATTACTGGGTAAGAAACCATTTCCCTTGAAGATAATCTGAAATCATTGGATGGCGAAAGTGGACGGGAATGCTGAGCTGATAGAAATCTTTTTAAATCTCTACTTCTAATTTTTTTCAACTGGGCAATTTGTAAACAATAAACTACTTGTATATGATTTTTAAATTAAACTTCACACACTGTTAACCATGGCATTAGTAAACACAGCTATTTCCTCTTACATTGATATAGTTACACTAAGAGTGAACTCACTTTTAAGTTTTCCTCCCCTAAAATTACAGCAGTTTTTCATATATAAACAATACTTTTTATGTGGGAAAAGCCAATATTCATTATATATTTTATAGTTCCTGTACATAAACACAAGCAAGAGTGTTGGCTTTCCATCTACTTTAAATTTTAAAAAACAAAGCTTGATTTTTAAGTCATTTTCCTTCATTTGTATGCAATGAAACATCATGCAAATCATCCATTAAAAATCTAGACATTTTATTTTTTTATGTTTTTATTGTTCAAATTAATGGCAAGATCATAAAAAAGATACTGTTTTTCTTTTTTTTTTTTTTTTTCCTTTTTGGAATGAGCAGTCAGTCTTGGGGAACACTTCCTTATGTTGCTAGCTAGCAGATGTGCTACCAAATCAGAAACACTATGGATTCACATGCTCACTGTGAGCCAGTAACAGCAAGGACCGTGGCCCAGTAAGAGTCACATTCAGATGGCGACAGCTTCTATGTAGTGTTTGTACCAGGGGAGTGCCCTTTCAGCTCAAATGACCATTTTCCCATTGACCGCAATAATAAGTCACAAAGGAAGTTTCCCAAGACATTATTTCCATTCTACAACGAACTGACCCCAGCCCTATTTTTAAAAATCCTAAGTAAATATTAGTAACCCTTGTCCTCTCTAGGTGACCAGTCAAAGGGACAAGTCTTGTTCTTTGAAGGGCAAAACAGCTGTTTTGTTTCCAATTTGGGGAATGATACTAGGAATGAGAGTCCTAAATAAATATATGTTACAAACCACTGATAACAATTTGAGTATTTGTGGCAATTAGGGAAACAAATGTATACACATTGAATATTTCCCTAGAAGCTGAAAGCCAGCCATTGTAAATCTTTTCCAGGATAACTATTTTTAATGGTCTGTACCTAGAAAGTTCCATCTCTCTCTCTCTCTCTCTCTCTCTCTCTCTCTCTCTCTCTCTCTCTCTCTCTCTCTCTCTCTCTCTCTGTGTGTGTGTTCTTGTGGTGTGTGTGGGGTGCACATGTCTTTGTATGAACATAAGAGTGACTGATGTGTGAGGGTGAATCTCAGATGTCATTCTGAACTCATTGGCCCTGAACTCATCAGTTAGCCTGGGCTGAAAGGCAGGGAGCTTAAGGGATCCTTTCTCATCATCTCTGACATCAGGCTTACAGGTCCACTTTCTTACTCTCAGCTTTTTGACATGTATCTTGGAGAGAGAACTCAGCTCTCCGTGTTTGCAAGGCTCTACTGACTGAGTTCTCTTCTCAGTCTGGGTGTTTTGCATTTTTGCTTCCCCTGGCCCCAGAAAGGGCATACAGGAGACATCTCCTTATGAAGGGCCCACATCCAGCAAAAATACTTCCCCAAATGGGTACTGGGCTTCTTGCACTCCTGGTTTCAAAACTGTGAGGTTGCAGGAGAGGCTCCCAACTCCTTGGTAAGGAGTGATAAGGTACCACTATTTCAAAATGATGGGAAAACAAGGTGTGAATTAGTGTGGTCTAAATTCAAGCAAAGGCTTGCATGACATTGGAGTCAATGCTGTCATGTGCATTGACATCTTTTCCCGTCTATATGCCTCATGGAGGAATATAAAATACATCTGGAAGACAGTGTCCTCACACTGAAGCAATGCTTAAGTACCTGCAGTTACCTAGAACATGGGGAAAGTAAAACAAGGCTTTCTTTGGAAGACTGCCCAAACCTTGAGTACTGTCTTCTATCTATTCTTTTGCAGTCTTTCAACATGTCACCTCCTCCCGCACCACTCTCCTTCCCTCTCTGTCTCCCATGCCATCCCTCTGTCCCTCTATCTCATCTGTCCAGGTTTTAAACACTTCCAGGTTCCATTTATCTAATATATTTATGATTGCATTAAGCAATCCAGAGGTTAAAACTCCTTTTTATACTGTAAGGAAGGGGGACAACGGCCGTGACAGGAAGAGGAGCTTGGCACGAGGGGAACATCAGCTCAAGCGGAGTCCATCTGTCTTGAATAATTTAGACCACAGTAGAGCTGAGAAGAGGAAGGTGCTGAGATCCCTTCCCACTTGGAGAGTCTCTGATCTTCCACATGGTCCTCCAGACAAATAGCTCAAAAGCAGTTGTGTGTGAGCATGTCCACTTCCCCGGCTGTGCCGCTCAAGTTGGCCATGCTAAGGCAGTTTCTCAATGTTGAAGACCCAAGAGTGGCTGACTGATGCTTTTGAAAATCAAAATCTCTAATGTCTAACTTTCTGCTCATACTGCTAGCATTCCATAATCTCATTGTTATATATATTATGTGCAACAGGTACTCTTGGGAATAACTGGGTACTAATTCAGACTACGAGACATATAAATAAATAAACTACGAGAAATAAATAATTGTGAAATATATAAAGCTAGTATCCATTCTGACATTAGACCAATGGAGGGAAAATATTGTTTTTTTGAAATATCCAATTTGTTTTCTGCTGTCCACTTTTCAAAGCAGGAATGAGGACTTCCCTGAAAGTGACCATATGGCTTTCTCATCATTCCTTGCCTCAGCTTGAAGGTGATATTTCCAAGTATTGGAGACTTGTCCTCTGGTCCTTGACCAATACTACAAAGTCAATTACATCTTTGCTGCTACCCATTCTTGCCAACTGGGTCAGGTTGTTAGAGTTATGCAGCCCTGACCACAAATCATGACTCATGGTTGCTTCTCAGTATAGTATTACTCAGGTAAAGACCCAGAGCATCTTTCTAGAGAGATGCTCAAACTTGAGCTAGCGTGAGATGCTGCCCATGGTGGTGAGATCATCTTATAGCATCTGGCCCTGAAGGGCCACAATATCACGTGAAATTCACAAAAGAGCCACCCAGTTGACCAAACACTGGAATGAGTGCTCAAAGCATTGGATACAGCAATAATCAAAAGTCCAATTAGAAAGTATGCAAATAGAAGATGGCCTAGTCGGCCATCACTGGGAAGAGAGGCCCTTGGTCTTACAAACTTTATATGCCCCGTACAGGGGAATGCCAGGGCCAAGAAGTGGGAGTGAGTGGGTAGGGGAGCAGGGTAGGGGGAGGGTATAGGGGACTTTTGGGATAGAATTTGCAATGTAAATGAAGAAAATATCTAATAAAATATCTAATAAAATAATTTTAAAATAATTTTTTTTAAAAAAGAAAGTATGCAAACCCAGAGACTCCTGGGTGCCCACGTAGTTGCCTTCTCCTGCCTGAGGTTTAAAGACATGGATGGAGAGAGAAAGTAATGATATAGTCTGAGAGACACAGAGAGTCTCCTGCCTCACTTTGGTCTTTCTAGACACCACTTAGCTCTTCTTTGGAAGTTTATGCTGGGCTGAGTCAGGTGCTGAGAATAGGAAAAAGTAGGGAGATAAAGCTCATTTGCACTATTTCTTCCAAAGGGTGCCTGAGAGATCAAATCTTTGGTCTGTACACTCACTTGACACCAAAGGATTGCTGGGAGAGAAAGCCTCCAGCGATTTGGGGTACACACTTAAATGCTATCCACGTATAAGCCCTCCTTATATATGGTCTAACACTAACTGCTGTCCCAGAACAAACATCAAAGAGTGACTTTTGCAACAAGTTTCAGGCTATCAAATCCAGCTGGAGCACAAATGTAAACAGTTTTCCTTATGTGCGGCGAATCCCTTCCTCTGGGTTTCAGCTTTTATTTGTTTGGATTTTTGTTTGTTTGTTTTGTTTTTGTTTTTGGAGACAGGGTTTCTCTGTGTGTCCTGGCTGACTTGGAATTCACTCTGTCTATACAGCAGGCTGGTCTTGAATGCAGACATCCAACTGCCTCTGCCTCCTGAATGCTAGGATTAAAGACGTGCGCCATCACCACCCAGCTGGATTTCAAATTTTAATGTGACATTTGCAGTGGTTTATGTTTATGTTTTGTCTGGCTTTTCTCCCCCTTTTGTTTGTTTTCATATAGGCTTGCTACATAGCGTAGGCTGGCCTAGTACACATGAGGCCTTTTGCTCAACCTTCCCAAATATGGGGGACTACCATTATAGCCGGCCCTTTTTAAAAAAAAAATCATAAAAATATTATTTCAGCTCAAGTATGAATGCATGGCAAAAACAAAAATAAAATGGCAAATAGCAACTTCCAGCTCTTCAAGTTCCAATGTGGTTTCCAAAGTAAATTAAGGAAACATATCTAGGACAGAGAGAGAGAGAGAGAGAGAGAGAGAGAGAGAGAGAGAGAGAGAGAGAGAGAGAGAGAGAACATGAATCTGTCTTCATTCCCATTTATTAACTGGTTCTGTATTCCTCCAAGAACAATAGAGCAAAGAGATTCCTCTCTTTCTTTTGGTCTACCCATTATGTGATAAAGGATGCTTCAGAATTAAAAAGCTACTGTTTGTTAGGGTCAACAGCTGTACAGCTGTCCCATTCAAAAGAGCATTCCTAAAAATCACACAGATAGACAAACAGCCTGGATAAAGGACAGAGACAAGATTCCCAAGGGCTCCCTTGGCTGGCTGCGCAACTGAATGACAGCTTACAAGGTTTTCAATAATGTCCACTCAGCTCAGCCACAATGCTGTGTGTCCCAGACATAATTAAAAGTGTTAATTTTGTATTCTTTAACAGAGCATATTCTCTCCACATGCCTTCAGTGACCTGGTCATAACTAAGAGAGATTAGGGAAATCTCATATGTCACTTTGTATACTTAAATTACTGAACCCTGGGCAAATTCCCTGACTATATCATCCCCAAACCTCGGCAAATCCAACATCTACTCAGAGGGGCTGTGTGTGGTCACTTTAGTAGCATCCCTTTCTTTTTTCAGGATGACAGTCAGTAAGCCTCTGAGCTATTTCCAGACAGGACCCGTGTATGGTTTTAATCACTTTCTGTCAGTTACAAAGGTTCAACCCATCTACTCATGAGAGAAATGAGATGTGGCTTGTGGAGTTGGAAAGGACTTAAGACATCAAGATGCGACTGACAGTTTACACTCTGAGAATGGAGGGCTGGAATGTGGTATGGTTTCTGAGAATGATGGCTACTTCTTTTATCACGCATGGGATAAATATACAATTGTAAATCTGCAACTAGATCTTGGATGAAGACTCCACAGATCAAACTTCAGGCATAAAACCAGTTTCTAGTGACCTTTTGGCACAAAGCTCCGTATTCTTAAAAATGCAAGAGTAACTGTTTATTAAATGCCTACCTAACATCTTGCATAGATCTGGTACCCAGGAAATAGTAGAAACTAGTTTTCTCTGGCCAACATGTTACTAAAGTTGTGTGGGTGACAGACAGGTACATCATTTTTCTTATTAGACTGCAATCAAAAAGGAGTTTCTGCCCCAGAAAGTGAGACAAGAACCTACTATTCTATCCCATGATTCTTTGTGAAACTTCAGAATTCTTCTAAAAGCTTTACCTAAAGACTTTGCCTTTAATATCAGCTGTCAACGTGGCTCCAATGTAAAGTTACCATTAAAATGTCTTCTCCACCTCTATGGCCCTGTCACGACTCTCACAGCACTGTGAATGTGTGTGTGTGTGTGTGTGTGTGTGTGTGTGTGTGTGTGATAGGCACTCAGTGGTTATACTAACAGCATACAATCAGCTTCACACCAATCAGATAATTACAAGAGTTCAGAAGGAGAAAATTAGAGGCTAGAGATTGTTATTTATTCTAAATTCTCAAGACTTCCTAAAACCTCTTGCAGGGTGGCTTAAAAAAAAAAAAACACGATGAATCAAGACCCTGGCTTAAGCCAGGTCAGAGAGACACCTTGGCTCCTTGGAACACCTCTCCTGGAAAGCATAAGAGTTGGGCAGAGGGTCAAAGGCTACTTGGACTTGAGCTGAAATCATGTGGTTCTCCTTGAGGCTTCCAAGTCAGAGGCGCCAGTAGAGCTGTCTGCAATTATTTCTGACCAGAGTCTCCCCCTGGGCCTTGGTCTTGGTTCTTTGTGGCTGGACACACACTAATCTTGGCTCCACATAAATAATCTAGGGAGGTGGCCCACAGCCAGAAGCTACCCCAGTGCCCCAGATCCCATCCTCAGTTCTTGGGAAGACAGGGAGAACTCAAACTTTATAATGACCCACCATACCATTCCTTAAGACAGGGAGGAAAGGAGCCCAAGGGACAGGGATGAGCATGTGTCTCCTGCAAACCTCAGAGGGCTTAGAAGAATCATGAAAATATGTTTCTTTGGTACTAAATTAGAGACTCATCAAATCTGATTAGACCTGCCCAAGACCGACAAAATGGTAAACTAAATTGAATTGGCCATCTCCCCAGAGTGATTCTTATAAGCATTGCTCAACACAAATAGGCCTCCCATAGCTCAAGAGATTTTCATACCCATTTCTCAATACCAAGTAGAACCAGCATAGCAAATTGTGGACAATTTGTTGGGGTCAGCCCAACTGATGTGCAGGTTCCTAGTAGAAGAAAGAGAGTATTGTGTGTGCATAGAATGGAGAGGATGCTAATGTGAGCACCTTTGGTGGATAACCTGGGATTCTAAGTATCTGAGGGGGAGCTGTAGAAGGAGATACAGCAGTGGAGGGAGCGACAGTCAACAAACTTTCCTCCCTCCTCCCTTTCTCCCTTCTTTCCTTATTTCTTTGGCTCAATCGTTGAGCTGAAAAGAATTTTGAGATGTTAAAGAGCCAACTCAGAGCTTCATGCATGCTGACAAGTGAGGTACACTCCAGCACTGAATTAATATTTATATATACTCTTGAATATAAAAAGCATATCTGCATATCAAATTTAGTCAATCCACAGGACCTCAAGCACTTAGAATATTTTCATAAATACCTGTGCGCACATGTACACACACACACACACACACACACACACACACACACAAGCTCAAACAGTAGTTAGACAATGTAAGTAGCAGAATCAGCTTGTTTTCAAATGTGTCCTTTTCGCCTTATGCCATGAATACAGGTGGGCTCCTCTAATATCAAGAGTTTAGCTAGAGGTGTGGTTCTCAACTTTTCTAATTCTGAGCCCTTTAATACAGTTGCTTATGTTATGGTAACCCCTGACCATAAAATTATTTTTGTTGCTACTTCCTAACTATAATTTTCCAACTGTTATAATTCTTGGAGATCAAGGTCGGCCAGAGGGGTCTTGAGCCCCACGTTGAGAACCATTGTCATAAAAGGAGCCTTCAGAATGCTCAAGAGATGGGTGGGTACTTGCCTAGTGCATTTGAACTATTTAGTATCTTAATGGCTAGTATGGCTTCATTAACTGAACACCCTGGAATGAGAAGCAAATTTTGAATTTCAACCAAGAACTTTCCTCATTAGACTTTCTTCTAGCTTTGAAGACTTGATTGCTCATTATGGAACCCCCTAGTAACTGCTGTTTGGGCTGGATAGGGACCAGCTCCTCAGTAACTGCTTACACAAGCTGCTTGCTATCTGCGATTGGCCAGGGAGCCTCATCTGCTTACTTGACAGGTGATAAACTAACAAAAATAGCCCCAAAGATAGAGACCTACAAAGATGATGATCTTGCTTTCTGTTTCCACTGTTTATTTTAGATAAGTCCATGAATCAGCCGCATAGAACAGCTTACACTTTTAATTCCAGCAATTGCAAGGCTGGGGTGTATTGCTGTGAGTTAGAGGCCAGCCTCACCTCTACAAGATCCTTTGTCTCAAACAACATTAGCAAGAAAAATGAACAAGGCATGGGTCATTTAAATTATTTTCACCAGTACTGTAGTTAACAGGAAATTCAGAAAGGGCTGTGGAAGAAGCAAAGACAAGGTTCTAGTCATATGTATTATAACTCTAATAGTCTAAAAATGAGCACATGGTACAGTGTGGTGCCTTAGAGAATTGTTTCTGAGGTTAGCTGACTGGGTGTGAATCCTAAAGCAACTTGATTGCTCTGGGATTGTTGAGCAAAGTATCCAACTATAAACTGTACATGAGGATATCGTTTGTGCACAGGTATTGTAAATATGAAGTAGGATGATCCATCCATAAGGTGGTGTTGTTAGTACAAAGCAAATGCAGAACTTACGGTTCTGAGCTCCGATGTGGTCAACCTTTAGTGTAAGCAGAATGCTGTCTGTGCAGTGTGTGCAGAAGGAACTCATTGACGATGTTTCTATTCCATAGGTAAGGTGCGTCCGGGCAGCGAGAATCTTAAAGGATAACTTTAGGTTGGCTTGCCATGATATTAACATTGGGAGACAGTTAAATTGTCTTAAAAGAATCTATTAGCAGAAGTGTTCACATCTAGGGCATCTTCAAAAACAGGCACCCTAAAGTCAGCTTGGCTCTTGGGTCTTGGCATGTTGGACTGCTTGTGGTGCCCAGCTCTTGGCAATCCTGTAGCTTGGAGCTTGGTTTCTGCCTGCATTCTCTCTGCCCTCTCTAGGCCTGCCCTGGTGAGGCCTAGCTTACCCACTCTTGCCACTGTGTGCATGTATGTGGGTTTACTTTTGAAAAACCCACCACAGCAGATTTCAGCCATGCTGAGTGGCTTGCCTGGCCTGGTTTCCATGGAAGCACTGTTTCTGTTAGTGACAAGTAGGGGTGGTGGAGAGATCAGATCGTCACCTCTCCAGCTTGGCAGTTGTTAGTGCATATTTGGGGACAGAAGGACTTGGTTTAGGAAAGTCTATGTCACATTATCAAGCTGCTATACCTGAGCAGAGTAGAAGAGGGATTCAAGGCAAGCGTGGCTGTGGGTGGTGCACACATATATGTGAGGGCAGGAACACATATATGGGGAGGCCAAAGGACAACCTCCAGGGATGTTTTTTGAAGCATCTCATCATCTCACCTTGTGTTTTAAGTCAGGGTAGCTTATTGGACTGGGCCTTGCCAATTCAGTTAGGCAGTCTGGTCAGGAATCCTCGACCATCTCAGGAATTGCTCTGTGTCCTTCCCAGAAAAAGAATTACAAGTACATGCCATAGCATCTGGCTTCAGGGAACTGGACCTGGGTTCAAGTGCTTGTGTGGCAAACCCTTGCTAAACTGAGCTATCTCCACAGCCCCAGAATGTATATTTCCCATAGAATAGAGTCCAATGCTTCCCTCACCGTCTCCAGTAAGTTACACTTATAGAATAAGCTTTTGCCCAGGAAAACTGTGCAGCAGTTCCCAATTCATCCTACTCAAATCGATCCTGGTGGCAGTGGTGGCAGCACTCTTTGCTACTCCCCTCCCCCCCGACTCCTGCAGTGTTCTGGGTTCCTGAATGACACACACAGCCTTTATGTTTCAATATGCCTTAAGCAGTTCAATGGTTGTGCCACTTCCTAACCTCCACATGGCTGATAATCCCAACTCATTACTTACTAAAACCTGTATTCCATCTTTACTGCCCCGGACCCAGACCTGCAACCCTCTCCATCTGTGTTTCCTAGCACCCACATGAAAGCTATGTTCTCTGTCTGGCACACACACACACACACACACACACACACACACACACACACACACACTTCTACTCTGTTTCCAGCATGGCAGCTATATCTTTCCTCTTCCTTCCTCAGTCCCTTGCTTGGGAATCCTAAAGTCCCTCCTCTGTCTCTCTGCCCAGTCATTTGACTGCTGGCAACTTTATTTATCAATCAAAACCAACTGGGGGGGAGGGGCAGAGTCCTTAAGCATCTTACTTGTAGATGTACAGATTCTCATGCAATTTGGGGCACCAAATTCACATAATATAAGCAGCATTAGATCAAACCCACAACAAAGCTGTGTGACACTGACTGAACCTTTGAGGTATTCCATAGGATTTTTGTATTAGCGAAGTCTCAACAGCAGCAAAATGCCCTGGTTTCCCTTGTGTTGGCAGAGAGTACTATTTATTCAGCACCACTTTGTTTGTGCTACTTGCTAAATAGACAAACTCTTTTAGACCTAAAATAACCCAATGAGCAACACCCTGTGCCTATTCTTTTCAGATGGGAAGACTAAAGTTGTCACAGACCAAGCTCTTATGCTAGACAGCATTCAAGGCCTGGGTTTTCCACTGCAAAGGCTCAGTGACCACAGAGTGTGGCACTTGCTTCTTAGCCCCCATTTCAAGCTCTAGAACAGCATCAACCACAGAAATGTGAGCCATGTGAGAGAGAGCCATATATGGACCTTTCAAATTGTAACAAACTACATATAACATAAACTTTACCACTGCATCCATTTTGACTCAATCCAATACCATTCAGTATGTTCTTGTTGGGTGGCCCTCGCCACTCAACATTTCCGGAGCCTATTCATTTCTGTAGCCATTCAGCAATAGCTTTCCGTGGCTCTTCCCTTTCCTCTCAGTCATCATTTTCACTCTGTACAGATTAACCTGCGGTTGCTGCTGTATATAAGCAGACTCTAACAGTATTTCCTCAGTTGTATTTGACTTGTTCTCTTCCCTATGGTGTGTCTTTAAAGGTCATCCATGCTGTAGTGGAGGGAAGCCACCAAGCCTTGAGGCTTGTGTTCTGCTGTATGCGTCTTCATTTCAGTTACTCACCCCTCTGTCAAGGAGCATTTGGCTGTGTCAAGGCTGGAGTGTTAAGTGTTTCAGTGGACACATTGAAAAAAGCCAGTTGAAAGACAGTAGTTTGTTTTACTACTGTCCTTGTGCTATTGGCTAAACTTCGGATTTATGATAATACAAGATATGTTTAGCCTGATATGTCCAAATTGCTACGCTCTCGCTATGTGATCACGATACAGATGATTAATGATGCATTTTTCATCTTTTATTTACTACCTCGTCTTTAAAAATCCAGTGTGTATTTCTTTCTGAAGCATTTTAGTGCATGGCCACATTTCACTTCTACCTGACTGCCTTTCAGGGAATTCACAGGCACAGGAGGCTGGGTGTTCCACACAGGACAATGCTGTTCTCCGGAAGAGTTAAATGATCTTGCCTTCATGATGCTATTTTGAGTCTCCAATCTTAGCTATATAACTTTTTCAATTACTTCAAATGGTATTTAAACCCTCCTTTTCAATCATTCACGATTACCTTGCTCTTTGAAACAAAGATTATTAGATAGATATTACTTAATCACAATGAGAAAGCCACACCTGTGTAAATGAGACAAGGGACATACAAAGGTGCTACCCTCTCCTCAGCCCAGAGTGAAGATGGCTCCCTGCTGCTGTAGAGAGCTGATACCCAATTCCAAGCAATTTCTCTTTAGATTTAATTGTTCCTTCCTTCCTTCCTTCCTTCCTTCCTTCCTTCCTTCCTTCCTTCCTTCCTTCCTCTCTTCCTTCCTCTCTCTCTCTCTCTCTCTCTCTCTCTCTCCCGCTCCCCCTCCTCCTCCCTCTCTTTCTTTCTTTTCTTTAACAGAGTTTTACTAAATATCCTGCCTCAGCCTTCTAAGTGTCAAGATTACAGGCACATGCTCTTAAGTTCAGTTTGGTTAATTAGGTTTTTTTATATATAACTTATATTGTGTTAAAATAATTTCGTTAAGCATTCAAATAATTGCCTTTATAGAAAAGGGTTTTCTAATAGGAAACCAGAAACCTTGCTGAGCCTCAGGGGTGATTGTGGAAGGATAGGCAGAATCAGAAAGGAAGGAAGGAAGGAAGGAAGGAAGGAAGGAAGGAAGGAAGGAAGGAAGGAAGGAAGGACAGAGGAAGGAATGAGGAAGACTTTTTACAGAGATAGTCTCCCATATACCAGTCCCTGCTCTCAGTGTAATCTACTACACTGGGCTATGTAACATTATCAATCATTGACTGTTTTTAAAAAACAAACAAACAAACAAAAAAAAAACTGTCAATTTTATGGGTTTAGCAGAGCATGCTCTTTCATTAGCATCCCTGGAATTATCAAAGTCTTCATGAAAAGGCAGATTCGGTGGAGGGTCTTAAACTCTGAATCATATTACAATTGGCACACCGGAAGGTGAGACCAATAGAAAGAAGGAGGTGTCCCAACAGCAACAGCCATGATTACAGATGCCAGTGCTTCCTACGTGTGCAGAATGTGACAGGAACTGCATTCTGCGTACATCCTCATTTCATTCTTACTGCAACCTTGATGACGTTGCTCTTCCAATACTGAAATTAAAATGACCAGCTTGGGAGCAGTAAATATAACAATGGAGAGATCACACAGTTCCAACCCTAAAGCACCCACTCATAATCCTGCTTTGACAAGAACTGAGCTGTTTCTAGGGTACAGGGCTTGTGTTTTTCAAGCAGTAGCTGTAGCCACATTCGGGGCAAGTTGAACAACCCTGAGCCAGAATTCTATGGCAACTGGCAGCCCTTTCCCATCAGCTTGAAGAGGTCTATTCTCTAAGCATAAAGCACACATGACAGGGCTGGTCACCTTCCAGCTTTTCAAGCCTTCTCCTTGCTGACCTGGCCAACAAGAATACTTGTTGGCCGTGAACAGTCAGAACAAACACAATTAAGTACAAGTGAAGGTGGAGATCATGTATATTTGACAAAACTGTCTTCAGAGGTCTCTTTGATGTCACATCAGGGATTCTAACCTGAGATAGAGGGTGAGGGGCATCCATGAACTTGAATGGAAGGATTGCATCTATCATTACTTACACCCATATCTACCCCAAATTACACTTTCTTCTATTGTGAAGGCAGAGGATAAGCCATAGCAGCCTTAGTTGTGGCAACTGTCCTGCTCATACAACATTTATAAGTTGCAGATATTTATAGCATAGCACTGTTTGTTGAAGTACTTCAAACTGTCAATTAAATGTGTCACCACTATAAAATTACTGCAATGATCAGACTAATGCTGGCCCTCAGTTGAGTACATTAGTGACATACATGTGCTACTCACCTGTTTAGCTAACATGAATTTTAATGTAATTAGTTTTCTTCGCAATTTTGTGCTCCTTGTTTTATTATGCCAAAATAATAAAGAAGGAATCTAGAATTAAGAAGGAATCTATATCCTGTAAGAGATCACAATATCATGCTTCAAATCAAGGAGTGGCACATATTCACCCTTTGATTCCCAGTGACATTGTCTTTCATCTCGGCTCTCCACTTACCCAACATGTCTGCTGAGGGTGAATCTCCTCCATCCCCATTAAAGATTCTCACTGTGGTCCTTGGGAGGTGTTGGACTCCAGTCAACAGAACTGAGCAAGGATCCATTCAGTACCTAAGAGGGGAGGCACGTGGTTTCAGGAACTCTCTCCTAACTCAGTCCAGTCCAGCATTCCTTTCTGGGCATTGCTCCCCTTTGCTAACCAGTTGTGAGAGTCCTTTTGTGAATAACAAGTCTGGATTAGTTTGCTGAACAATTGCTTTGGCTCAGTTAGCCTCTGATTGTCCTTGCTTTTGTGAGTCAAAAAGCCTTAATCTTATTTGAATGCAATTTAATTCCCTAGAGATCTGAGTCTTTAGTCCTCCCTGTTTATAAAGTGAGGGCTTAGAGCATTTCCAGGGGAGATGACATGGTGCTCCTTTCAAGCTGGGTCAATCTACCAAGGAAATAATTAGATAAACGCAAACTCCAATCCAGAAAGGAGGAGGAAAAGAATTTCTCCACAAATTACTTTTAGGACATCTAAGTGGAATTGAATTAGGATGTCAAGGGCCAGAGAGCTCTCAGGCGGTCATATGATCTAGTCCTCTGTTACTGGGCAAGAGCACAGATGGGCAAGTGAAGCTTTCATTTAAAAGGCCTGAGAATGAGAAGCAAACATTTTACCTAGGCACCAGTGCAGGTCTTGCGAGATAGGCTAGAGGACCTTGTGGAATTCAAGGGATACTCAGTAAAAAAAAAAAGCAATATAATTTATTAATCAGTCTTTAAAGATTTATTTATTTTTATTTTAGGATTTAGGGGTAGTAGTGGTGACAGAGTTCTCTTTGAAGAATCACATTCAGTCAAGAACATCTCTGCCCCCATCTTATCCATCCAGGTCTAGGAAGGGTGAGAGGAATAAAAGAAAACTTCAGAAAGAAAAATGGTAAGATAATGCGAAGAGGTAAAAGAGCAATGCACATGAATTAACAGTCTGAGCTAGGTCAGCAAGACAGATTGGTTTAGGCAGAAGGCATTGGAGAAGGGTTGTTACAGATCTCAGTGGCCAGCCACAACCCACTAGAATGGCAGGGTTGACTGTATGGATTCTGACTTAACATCTCATATGCACATCTCTGAACCACCCGTGGTGTATGCTACAGATGAATCACAAATAGGAAGTGCACACTGTCTAGTGGGTATGTCATGAAGTGTACCACAGAGGGCTGTGTGAGCACGTTAAATGGTGGCCACATAACACCACAACACCATCACCTATGCACCACCTCTCAGAATTTGTCCCTGTTACCAAGCAATTCATGACTATGTTGTGCTTTCTCTAAGAAGTTACTGATTTGTTTGAAAATGAACAGACTGTACACACAAAAATGGTAAAAATCTTTATAAGAAACATGTAAGTAGATTCTGGGACAGTAGGTAATCTCTGAGTAGATAATTGTTACCGTATGAGTACTCACCTGATAGTAGGCAAAAACCAAACCATGAACACAGGCAGCGTCAGAGCCTTCCTCATAAGCAGAGCAAAAGCGCAGCACACTTGACTTTGGCCTTATCACCCCCAGTGCTGCTTTGCTTAGAATTTGTCCATCACCTATATAGTCTAGCTTTAACACAAAACCTTTTTAACCACAGAGCAAAACCTGGTCCCATTCAAGCTAAAAGCCATGATCTATTAAAATTTGCTGCAGCGAGCCTAAGAGCATGATTACCAGTTCACTGTAATTTCAAAAAAAAAAAAAATCTTCTCATGTGAGACATTAGAATTAAGCACCTGGTCATTCTGATTGCGTAGCTCAAACACTTGATTTGTTCCCCTGAGCTTCTCCTAGTATGAAGGCTGTGTCTGTTAGCCACATGGACTCCTCTGTGCATTCTATTTCCAATCTCAGTACAGTGTTTCTCTTCTCCTGGAGCTTCTTCTGGGGCAGAAATCCCCTGGGCTTCAAGGAATAGTGCTTGCTTTCGATATCAACATGATGCAGGTGTGTGGAGATTTAGAGGCAGAGTCTGAATATGAGATAAAAATGGATTCAAATATGATAGGCCAGAGAGACTTACTTTTTGAATTAGTGATATATTTGGACATATGGGATTCACATTATGTCTAGTTTTCTTCAGTATTCTTGGTGGGAAAACTGTAGCAAGAGAAATGATTTTTCTATTCCCTTATGGTTTTGCTTATGCAGGGGAGAGTTACCAATCAACATTTGGTCCTCACATCAATGGCCTGCTGTGCCAAGTTACTCAGCAGAAACTTCTGTGGAGTGCTGGGATGCTTAGAGCTGCTCAAATATAGTCTCTTGCCTATTGTGGTTTTTACCATACTTAGGAGACAATATTCTAACAATTTTATAGGAAAAAATATCCCAACAAGATACATCACCTGTCTGAGACAGAATTGGGACCCACATATCCTCGACTCACTGGATAGAGACTTCAGGGACGAAATGGGATTCTGAGACAAGACACTCTCCTGTTTGATAAAGTACGGTATAGTTCAGGGGTTCTCCACCTTCTTAATGCTGGAAACCTTTAATACAGCTCCACATGTTGTTGTGACCCCCCCAACCATAAAGTTATTTCCGTTGCTACTTCATAAATGTAATTTTGCTACTGGTATTAATTGTAATGTAGATGTTTGTGTTTTCCAATGGTTTTCGGGAACACCTGTAAAAGAATCATTGAACCCCTCCAAGGATTCGTGAGCCACAGGTTGAGAACAACTGATGCTGTTGCTTATGCCAAGTATTTTGACTGCTTCATGTATTAGCTCATCCAAAGATCTCATAACCATACTCAGATTAATAGCTTCCTCGGCCTGATTTGTAGCTAGGAAGATGGAGGCACATAGTTGTTAAACACTCATTTCATCATAAAACTCCAAGTGTCATTTGGTTGCAAGCTGTCTAGCTTCAAGTTCTGCCTTTTCCCCTTCCACAGAAAACATGACTTTCATATGTGTTTTATTGTGATGTGTTTGAAATGAAAAGATAATTAGACTTAAATTTAAAATGTTTTAAATTACATTTCTAGCTTCCCTTTCCTTTTTCCAAATACCCCTGTATATCACTTTTTGTTTTCTTCAAATTTATGCCTCCCTTTTTATTTGTTTTATTTTGTTTGTTTGTTTGTTTGTTTTAGAATTGAAATGAAAAAATTTTAATAATGTGTGCCATGGATCTCCTGAGTACAGGCATGCATCACTACCACCTGGTTTTTAGTACATGTATGTCCCATCTATTCTTTACACTGAGAACATATCATGCAAAATGCAATTAAATAAATAAAAGATTTTTCATTATGAAAAAAATAAGATTACTAGACACCATGGCTTCAGAGGTGCCTCAGGTGTACAGAGTTTTTGGTAACTCATTTGTTACAAACATGATGTCTATGGCTGGGTCTATCTTCCAGTGATGGATTCTACAATCACACATTGCAAAGGTGGGTGGAGTGATCTTCTGTGCTCTCAAAGTCAGCTTGGTTAGTTGGATATGGCAGTAATTTCAACTCTGTAGATGGAAAGAAAAACTGCAAAAAATCTAGGCCATCCTAGGTTACAGAGTGAGTTTGGGGCCACCGTGGGTTATAGATATAGGAAGAACTTGCCTTAAAATAATAAAGTGAAACAAAAGCCAAATGCCCACATCCTTGCAGGTATCCAGGGACTTGACCTTATTGGTACAGTGAGGAAAAAAAAGGACAGCCACATACTCAGAACAACTGGGATTGGATGGACTGGGCTCTCTGATGGAGAAGCTGCACAACATATTTATTATATGCATCTGGACAGGGAAGTGGGGTTAGCGCATACAGCTGATTTAATAAGGCAGGGCAATGACAGACACCTCAACCAATGAGGCAGGCTCAGCAGATAATACAGAAGGAGCAGCCTCTGTAGGGAAGAAGTCTTCAGTACATAAATATCTGTTGCAGGGATAAAGCTATATTGGACGTTTTCTGCACACACTGTTAATATCCACATTTTGAACCAGGAAGTAAGGCTTCACCATTTCCTGGAGCCTAGCCCATTGAAAGCTTGGCCATTTCACTTGGGGCTGAGGCTTTTAGATCCTTGACACGGTTATGTCAACAGGACATATTCACTACAGACTTCAATCACTCAGGGCTTCTGATCCCTACATGAAATAGTCACTTCGCCTATACAGAATGAAATATTGATTTTAAATTCATAGATTTAAACAGGTATACTGAGGGTGATTTCATTCTTTTTCAAAACTATGTTACATTTTTCACATAAATGACAAATGATTTGAAAGTCATAGGAGAATAATTACATTAGGAAACACTGGTTGTAATCCAAAATCTGTTTTTTTGCTGGTATCATAGAGGCTGAGGCAGAAAAATTGTGATTTCAAAGCTAACCCAGACTTTATTACAAGACTTCAAGAAAGTAGATGGGGGTACATGAGAAGCAGGAGGGAGGTTTGCAATTTACAAATGAAGTATTTAGAGTTAATGTTGCTTAAAGTGACCAGCTAAAGGCAGCACAGCTAACAGTGAACGATGGCTTCTTTCTCTGACCTCTTAATACACAGTAGGCTTTATTCCAAGCACTGTCAGAGGGCTCAGTATAATGACAGCTTATAAGGTAAATATTGTTTTCACTTTGCAGAGAAGGAAACTGAGGTTTCAAGACAACAAAATTTGTGTTAAGATCAAACATCTGGTGAGAAGTAGATTTGAGACTCAAATGCCGGTCTTCATAATTGCAAGTTTACATAAACTAAGTCCAAGTCATGTGTAGGGTCAGCAGGTTAATAGGTTAGCAAGATAGTAGGTGAATCACAAAGTGGGTCTACACCCACATTTCTTTCAAGATCACTCAGCTTCTTGCTATCTTTGAATATTAAGATTCCATGAAATGTGGACAAGATAGAGAGTATTAAGGTTGAAATTTATGGCAGGAGAGCTCATAGGCTGAAGAAACAACAGAGTTTCTTGGACAGGGTCCCTTTGGGCCTTCTTCATCAGTCAGGAGGTGGAGCTGACCCTCAGTCCTCTGTGCACCTTTCCTGCCAGGGGAGAGTTGGCCTCCAGGGTGTGTTCTGACCCCCAGGACTCAGGAGAGAGCTGGTCACCCAGGAGTGCTGACAGAGTCTAATAGACTCACAGGAGGAACAAGTTCCAGCCAGAGACAGCTAGAACATCTAACACCAGAGATTACCACATGGCAAAAGGCAAACATAAGAATCTTACTAACAGAAACCAAGACCACTTGGCATCATCAGAACCCAGTAAGCCCACCACAGAGAGTCCTAGATACCCCAACACACCCTAAAAGCAAGATTCAGATTTAAAATCATATCTCATGATGCTGGTAGATGATTTTAAGAAGGACATTAATAACTCCTTTAAAGAAATACAGGTGAGCACTACTAAATAGGTAGAAGTCCTTAAAGAGGAAATACAAAAATCCCTTAAAGAATTACAGGAAAACACAAACAAACAGGGGATGGAATTAAACAAAACCATCTAAGATCTAAAAGTGGAAGTAGAAACAATAAAGAAAATGCAAAGGGAGACAAATCTGGAGATAAAAATACTAGGAAAGAAACCAGGAGCCATAGATACAAGCATCACCAACAGAATACAAGAAATAGAAGAGAGAATCTCAGGTGCAGAAGATTCCATAGAAAACATGGACACAACAATCAAAGAAAATGCAAAATGCAAAAAGATCCTAACTCAAAACATCCAGGAAATCCAGGACACAATGAGAAGACCAAAACTAAGGATAATAGGTATAGATGAGAATGAAGACTTTCAACTTAAAGGGCCAGTAAATATCTTCAGCAACATTTTAGAAGAAAACTTCCCTAACCTAAAGAAAGAGACACCCCTGAACATAAAAGAAGCCTACAGAACTTCAAATAGACTGGACCAGAAAAGAAATTCCTCCCAACAGATAATAATCAGAACAACAAATGCACTAAATAAAGATAGAATATTAAAAGCAGTAAGGGAAAAAGGTCAAGTAACATATAAAGGCAGACCTATTAGAATTACACTAGACTTCTTATCAGAGACTATGAAAGCTAGAAGATCTTGAACAGATGTTATACAGACCCTAAGAGAACACAAATGCCAGCCCAGGCTACTATACCCAGCAAAATTCTCAATTAGCATAGATGGAGAAACCAAATTCACACAATATCTTTACACAAATCCAGCCCTTAAAAGATTAATAAAGGGAAAACCCCAACACAAGGAGGGAAAGTATGCCCTAGATAAAGCCAGAAAGTAATCCTTCAACAAACCTAAAAGAAGACAGCCGCAAGAACAGAATCCCAACTCTAACAACAAAAATAACAGGAAGTAACAGTTACTTTTCCTTAATATCTCTTAATATCAATGGACTCAATTCCCCAATAAAAAGACATAGACTAATGGACTGCCTACATAAACAGGCCACAACATTTTGCTGCATACAAGAAACCTATCTCAGGGACAAAGACAGACACTACCTCAGAGTAAAAGGCTGGAAAACAATTGTCCAAGCAAATGGTCCAAAGAAGCAAGCTGAAGTAGCCATTCTAATATCAAATAAAATCAACTTCCAATACAAAGCTATCAAAAAATACAAGGAGCACTTCATACTCATCAAAGGTAAAATCTACCAAGATGAACTTGAATAGATGATCAATTCTGAACATCTATGCTCCAAATGCAAGGCCATCCACATTCATTAAGAAAAGTATAGTAAAGTTCAAAGCACACATTGTACCTCACACAATAATAGTGGGAGACTTCAACACCCCACTCTCGCCAATGGACATATCCTGGAAACAGAAACTAAACAGAGACACAGTGAAACTAACAGAAGTTATGAAACAAATGGATTTAACAGGTATCTATAGAATATTTCATCCTAAAACAAAAGGATATACCTTCTTCTCAGCACCTCAGGGTACCTTCTCCAAAATTAACCATATAATTGGTCACAAAACATGCCTCAACAGATACAAAAATATTGAAATAATCCCATGCATCTTATCAGATCACCACGGACTAAGGCTGATCTTCAATAACAACATAAATAATAGAAAACCAACATTCATGTGGAAACTGAACAACACTCTACTCAACGATAACTTGGTCAAAGAAGAAATAAAGAAAGAAACTAAAGTCTCTTTAGAGTTTAATGAAAAGGAAGCTACAATATACTCAAACTTATGGGACATGATGGAAGCAGTCCTAAGAAGAAAACTCATAGCTTTGAGTGCCACCAAAAAGAAACTGGAGAGAGCATATACTAGCAGCTTGACAGTACACCTAAAAGCTCTAGAACAAAAGGCAGCAAATTCACCCAGGTGGAGTAGACCACAGGAAATAATCAAGCTCAGGGCTGAAATTAACCAAGTGGAAACAGAATTATTCAAAGAATCAACCAAATCAGGAGCTGGTTCTTTGAGAAAATCAACAAGATAGATAAACCCTTAGCCAGAATAACTGGAGGGCACAGGGACAGTATCCTAATTAACAAAATCAGAAATGAAAAGGGAGACATAACAGAATCTCAGGAAATCGAAAACATTATCAGATCCTACTACACAAGCCTATACTCAACAAAACTGGAAAACCTGGATGAAATGGACAAATTCCTAGATAGATACCAGGTATTAAAGTTAAATCAGGATCACGTTAACAATCTAAACAGTTCCATATCCCCTAAAAAATGAAAGAAAGAGAAAGAAAGAAAGAAAGAAAGAAAGAAAGAAAGGAAAAAGAAAAAAGAAAAAAGAAAAAAAGAAAAAGCCCAGGACCAGATGGGTTTAGTACAGAGTTCTATCAGACCTTCAAAGAAGACCTAATTCCAATTGTCCTCAAACGAATCCACAAAATAGAAGCAGAAGGTACTCTGCCCAATTCATTCTATGAAGCCACAATTACTCTGATACCTAAACCACATAAAGACCCAACAAAGAAAGAGAACTTCAGACCAATTTCCCTTATGAATATTGATGCAAAAATGCTCAAAAAAATTCTCTCAAACCTAATCCAAAACACAACAAAATGATCATCCATCATGATCAAGTAGGCTTCATCCCAGGGATGCAGGGATGTCTTAATACAGAAATCCATCAACATAATCCATTATATAAACACATTCAAAGACAAAAACTACATGATCATCTCGTTAGATGCTGAGAATGCATTTGATAAAATTCAACGTCCATTCATGATAAAAGTCATGAATTCAAGGCCCATACTTAAACATAATAAAATCAATGTACAGCAAACCAGTAGCCAACATCAAACTAAATGGAGAGAAACTTGAAGCAATTCCACTAAAATCAGGAATGAGAAAAAGCTGCACACTTTCTCTCTACTTATTCAATATAGTACTTGAAGTCCTAGTCAGAGCAATTAGACAACAAAAGGAGATCAAGGGAATACAACTTGGAAAAGAAGTCAAATTATCGCTATTTGCAGAGATATGATAGTATATATAAGTGACCCTAAAAATTCCACCAGAGAACTCCTAAACCTGATAAACAGCCTCAGTGCAATAGCTGGATATAAAATCAACTCAAAAAAGTCAATGGTCTTTCTCTACACAAAGGATAAACAGGCTGAGAAATAAATTAGGGAAACAACACCCTTCACAATAGTCACAAATAATATAAAATACCTTGGTGTGGCTCTAACCAAGGAAGTGAAAGATCTTTATAATAAGAATTTCAAGTCTCTGAAGAAAGAAATCAAAGAAGATCTCAGAAGATGGAAAGATCCCCCATGCTCATGGATTGGCAGTATTAATATAGTCAAAATGGCTATCTTGCCAAAAGCAATCTACAGATTCAATGCAATCTCCATTAAAATTCCAATTCAATTCTTCACAGAGTTAGAAAGGGCAATTTGCAAATTCATCTGGAATAACAAAAAAACCAGGATAGCAGAAACTATTCTCACCAATAAAAGAACCTCTTATGGGATCACCATTCCTGACCTCAAGCTGTACTACAGAGCAATTGTGATAAAAACTGCATGGTACTGGCACAGCAACAGACAGGTAGATCAATGGAATAGAATTGAAGACTCAGAAATGAACCCACACACCTATGGTCACTTGGTCTTTGACAAAGGTTCTAAAACCTTCCAGTAGAAAGAAAGCAGCATTTTCAACAAATGGTACTGGCTCAACTGGCAGTTATCATGTAGAAGAATGTGAATTGATCCATTCTTATCTCCTTGTACAAAGCTCAAGTCTAAGTGAATCAAGGAACTCCACAGAAAACCAGAGATACTGAAACTTATAGAGGAGAAATTGGGGAAGAGCCTCAAAGATATGGGCACAGGGGAAAATTTCCTGAACAGAACAGCAATGGCTTGTGCTGTAAGATCAAGAATCAACCTCATAAAATTGCAAAGCTTCTGTAAGGCAGAAGACACTCAATAAGACAAAAAGGCCACCAACAGATTGGGAAAGTATGTTTACCAGTCCTAAATCAGATAGGGGACTAATATCCAATATATATAAAGAACTCAAGAAGTTGGACTCCAGAAAACCANATAACCCTATTAAAAAATGGGGTACAGAACTAAACAAAGAATTCTCCACTGAGGAATACTGAATGGTTGAAAAGCACCTGAAAAATGTTCAACATCCTTAATCATCAGGGAAATGCAAATCAAAACAACCTTGAGATTCACCTCACACCAGTCAGAATGGCTAAGATCAAAAATTCAAGTGACCACAGATGCTGGGGAAGTAGTGGAGAAAGAGGAACACACCTCCATTGCTGATGGGATTGCAAGCTGGTACAACCACTCTGGAAATCAGTTTGGCAGTTCCTCAGAAAATTTGGACATAGTACTACCGGAAGATCCAGCAATACCTCTCCTGGGCATATTCCCAGAAGATGTTCCCACTTATAATAAGGACACATGCTCCACTATGTTTATAGTAGCCTTATTTATAATAGCCAGAAGCTGGAAAGAACCCAAATGTCCCTCAACAGAGGAATGGATACAGAAAACGTGGTACATTTACACAATGGAGTACTACTCAGCTATTAAAAACAATGAATTCATGAAAATGGACAGATCTGGAGGATATCATCCTGAGTGAGGTAATCCAATCACAAAAGAACACACATTATATCCACCCACTGATAAGTGAATATTAGCTCAGAAACTTAGATTACCCAAGATATAATTTGCAAAACACATGGAACTCAAAAAGGAAGACCAATGTGTGAATACTTCATTCCTTCTTAGAATGGGTAACAAAATACCCATGGAAGGAATTACAGAGACAAAGTTCAGAGCTGAGTCAGAGGAAGGACCATCCAGAGACTGTTCCACTTGGGGATCCATCCCATAAATCACCACCAAACCCAGACTATTGTATATGCCAACAAGATTTTGCTTACAGGACCCTGATATAGCTGTCTCCTGTAAGGCTATGCCAGTGTCTAGCAAATACAGAAGTGAATGCTCATTGTCATCTATTGGATAGAACACAGGGTCCCCAATGAAGGAGCTAGAGAAAGTATCCAAGGAGCTGAAGGCATCTGCTGCCCTATAGGAAGAACAATATACACTAACCAGTATCCCCAGAGCTCATGTTTCTAGCTACATATGTAGCAGAAGATGGCCTAGTTGGTCATCAGTGAGAGGAGAGGCCCTTGGTCTTGTTAAGATTATATGCCCCAGTATAGGGGAATGTCAGGGCTAGGAAGTAGGAGTGGGTGGTTTGGGGAGCAGGGGGAGGTTGGAGGGTCTAGGGGATTTTCAGAGAATAAACTAGGAAAGGGGATAGCAATTGAAATGTAAATGAAAAAATTTAATAAAAATGGTTGAAATTTATCCAAATAAATGAATATTTATGTTTCCAGTTATTAATACACCTTTCACAGTAACAAGTATTCTTGACTTGAATGTGATAATGTCGTTGGACCACAAGATTAAATTTAATGGTACTATGATAATGTTTTCAAAACAGTGTGATGTAATGTGTTGGATGAGCCAAACATAAATTAACTTCTCTAAGAATTCTCCTCAGTCTCCATGTGCTCAGCCCACATCTTGTTTTGTATTTTTAAATTTCAGTTGACACCCACAGTACTTCAATAACAATCGCCTTTAGGTAAGTCTTTCATCGTCGAGAGAACATCATGGTTTTCTTTATGCCATGCCTTTGTTAACCATCTTTTGGTGGTGGTAAATGAAACCAGGTTACCAGCATCCTGCTCTGTCTTCCAGGGGACCGTGATGGCTGCTGAAAAAGGAACTGGCTTTTTATTTGGAAGCTATGAAACTTGAGGTTCTACTGAAAAGGAGAAGAGGCCGCTGGAGATTAGGAAGCCATGAAAAAGTAAGTGACATTGTCCACCCTGTGTCCCTACATTTCCTTTATCAGCACAACAAAAGTCGAGGGACTTAAAACTGACATTGCAGTGTTTTGTCCCTGAGGCCATAGTAGGAATCAGAACTCACAACTCCCACCCACAACTGTCTGCCTGTAAATTCTTGTGGGTGGGGCCATATGGGTGTGGGGTCTGGAGGTCAGAGGGTAATGCTGGGTTTTGCTCTTCCACTTGCACTTAATTTGCAACAAGTCCCTCTGCCATACTTCAAACTTCCCACCTCCCCGCTTTCCATGAGAGCACATGGACTACTGTGTTTAACTTTGGTGTAGCATCTAGGGATCTAAATGGAAGTCTATACAGCTGTGTGGCAAGTGATTTACACACCAAACTGTCTCCCAAACTCCTTCCCATAAATCCTTACATTCCTTCCCAGCTGGCACAGGAGACTTGGCAATGGCGGAACAGGTCCTTGGAGCATAGACAACCCCAAGGCTGATCTTCCGCTGATTACTTCAGTTTCCTAAACACTTTTTATAATTAAAGAATTGAGTTAATTGCTGATGAGGTACCTGGCGCATAGTTCACACAGGTCCTACTTGTGTTGGCCGTGTTCCTCTGGCTAAGTAGAAAGTTGAGTGTGCTCTGAGGCACCATTTTGCTCTTCTTTCCAGAAAGAGTCTGGACTATTGACCAGTCCCTGGCAGCCCGGACACATCTAGCAGCCTAGACTTGGGGTATGAATAATCATTGCTCTAATGAAGGCTCTCCTTAATCAAGTCTTCTACTTTACTTTCCCACTAAAATGTATCACAACAAAGGTTTCATCAGCTGGAGGTAGGAAGTAGAAATCTCATAATAAGCAAATTTCTGCCATCACACAGATATGGCATAGCTCAAAGTAGATGGTTTATTTCAGCCTTTGTAATGGGTCTGCCAATGTTCAATCATTAAGGAAATGACTTTAACATATACATGACTCCCCCCCAGGGTGGTCTCTAGCTGCCTCACTGTGGTTCAGAGGGTTCCCATAATGTGCTTCCCTGGGTCTTTATCTCCCCAAAACATCATCATCACCCCATACCAAGGCCTTGGTCATATGTAGGAATTACCTTGGTGAGCTCTTTATTGCTGTTGTTACAGCTAAATTGTCACCTTTAAAGAAACTTTCTCTCTGTAAAGAATGATCTGCTATGTAACCTTATGGTTTCTCATGGGAGTGTGTGTGTGTGTGTGTGTGTGTGTGTGTACCATCTTGGTTTCTGGCAACAGAATTATAACCTCAATTAATAGGGATAAAAGACATGTAATGGAAAGGGTTAGTGGGGGATTTATTATTAGCTGGATTGAGTCACAACTAAATTCTGAAATTTCCGTTAACCATCAGAGGCTCCCCTTTTTGGTCTCACATTCACTGGCATGGGCGTGGTGCAATGTCCCCTGCCACACTTCCCCCATCCCTTTCCCAGCAGCTCTCTTTGGTTCCCATTGTTTTTCACTAATCTTGCTCTAGTATTCCTCAGCACAAAAGAGGTGCCAATTTGCCATATCCTGAGGACATATGCCAATGTCCTCAGCCCAACCCTACCACAATTTAGGAAATATTTAATGTCTTTGTATCTACTCATATTGCTGGCTCCATTCTTCCCCCTCCTTTTTCTTAAACTTCCTTCTCTTGAAATCTGCTTTCTGGGATTGTCAAAAATTCTTGTTTCTGGGCCTTGGCTTGTGATACCTTCCATTCCTCCCTAACTGCCCCTGTTCCCCAAGTCACTGGACTAACATATATTTATTTCAGCTTTGAAGTGGTAATGCTTTTCTTCTGAAAACTTCCAGAAGAGGTATGGGGCCTCCGACAGCCAGCCGGGTTCCCACAATGCCCAGCTTCTTAGTTGGCTTCACCATAAAGTTTGCATTTGCCCCAGCCATTTCATCACTCTACAATTGAGCGTGGTGCTTTGTTGTCACTCTGGAGTATTGATTTTAACTTGCATGTGTGTGCCCCCAGAAGCTTGAAAAAAATGTTCAAAATCCCCTGGAACTGGACTTCCTGGTGGTTGTGAGCCACCTGATGTGGGTGCTGGGAAATGAATCCCAAGATTCATTCAAGAGCAGCAAGTACTCTTAGTGACTGAGCCACCTGGAACTCCAGTTCCAGTCATTAGTGAATTTAAATAACCATGAAAGGATTTTTAAAAAGAAAAAATAAAAATAAAATAAAAAAGAATGCTTGATTTGCATGGCTTTCAAAGACATTTGGAGGCAACTCACCAGCTAATTATCCACCTCTACCTATCTGGCTTTCTCTTGTCACCAAGAGACAGCATAACCCACAGAGGAGTCTCCACTCACAGACCTGCCATTCACAGTGTAAAGTTAGAAGGTGACTTTTAGAGGCCACCTTGCCTGTGGTGGTACCTCTCAGCAGAACAAAATCTCAAAAAGGAAGGAGGTCTCAGCCAGGGCTCAAATTGCAAGATTCAGTGCTTTATATTTTTGGCATGGCCCTAGAGACAAATACATAATCACGAAGGTATGTAATCTGGTCTGGAAACTCGGGCCAGATAGGATGACATGGAGAGAAAAACACACACATGAACACACATAACCATCAGCGCTCTGAATTGTAAAAACCACATTAATGGATGGCAGCTTCCTACCTCTGAAGTGATTTATAAATTAAAATAATTGCTTCTTTGAACTGTTCTGATATTAATTGACCTATCGCTAATGGAAGAACAGTCTCCAAACCATCCAAACATTACCTAAACATTCTTATTCCCTTTATTCTGGAAATTCAAAAACCCACAAAAATAGACTCTTTGTTCTGGTGCCAAGGGTCATAAAGGAAAACCCATCATTTTTGATGACTTTGCAATTCTTATTCTATTTCTTCATCAAATTAACTCTAAGAGCAATAGCCAATACTCTGAACTTGAAGTCTTCCCACCCAGCCTTCCCTTTAGAAGTCCCGCCTTGAGCACATGGATCCAGTTCTAGTTCAGATTTCAGTAATGAGAGCAGGGCAATTCATTATTTTTTTATTAATTTAGCTTTGGATCCATACCCCCAAGTCACCTCAGATTGGAGGCGCTTGGCATTTCCTTTCAAGGTAAATGAGAGAGAACTGAACTTGCTGTGGCCCAGATCTGCACAAGTGGAGAAGAGCTTACTGGGGGACACTGAACAGTGGTGACCATGACCTAGCTTGAAAAGGCAAAAAGCATAGTGTTGGAGATAGGGACTCAAAGCAGGAGTTCTAAACCAGGGACATCTGATCCCTGAAGGAACTAGTTGTCCAGAGACATTTGATTGCTACAGATTGGGGAGGAATTAAAACTGCTATTGCCATCAAATGGCTGCTGAGCAATTTTGAAGGAACATGTCACCTCCTAAGACACAAAGGACCACCCAGACTCCATGTCAGTAGGACCCAAGCTGAGAATACAGCCCTGTAGTCTGGAAGTTTTGGTGTGGTTGTTTATTTGTTTTTGATTTATTGATTTTATGTATGTGGATACACCTTGGCTCTCCTCAGACACACCAGAAGAAGGCATCAGATCCCACTACAAATGGTTGTGACCCACCATGTGATTGCTGTGAATTGAACTCAGAACCTCTGGAAGAATAGTCAGTGCTCTTATCTGCTGAGACATCTCTCCATACCAGAAGTTGTGTTTTATAGTGCCTCTTTGTGGTTGAATGACCATGGTATGTTTACTTTTATTTTGTTTTATGTGGATATGCACATTTGAGTGCTTAAGCGTGCATGCATGTAGAGGCCAAGGAACAGAGTGTCACATGCTATCTATATTCTTTTTTTTTTTTTTTTTTTTTGAAGGACATCCTCTCACTGGCATGGAGCACAGCAAGCAGGTTAGGCTGGCTGGCCATTGATCTCCATCCCATCTATCTTTGCCTCCTCGGCACTGGGATTGCGTACACACCCAAGAGTCTTGGCATGTTTCTTTATCATCTCCGTTTCAAGTTTTATTTTTATAAAAGTAAGATATTGAATTTCATTAGTGTTTAATCAAGGAAGTTGTAAAGGTTTAAATATATTTTCTGTTTTTATTCATCTCCTAGTGCGTTTCAAGTAGAACTTTCTAAGATTTGAGGGCCAACTGTCAGCTTCACATGTTTTAAACTGACATGCATTTGTCCAGATTTACAAAGTTCAGCATAGCAAGTTAATGCATGATATGTAATAAGTGATGATCCAATTGAGGTATTTAGCATTTCAATTTCTTCATTTATCACTCTATGCTCTGGGAAGCATCAAAGTCTTTTAGTTATTTTGAAGTATCTCATGGATGTTACAGGCAACAATTAGGTCATTTCAGCATGAACCGTAGGGGGAAAATCCTCCTGTTTATTGACTATTGGTATATTTCTGTGGGTTGATGCCTATTACATAACCTCTTTGTGGCCACACACCCCTGTCCTTAATGACCTGTAGTCTATTCTATTTTATGAAGTCAATTGTTTTAAACCTCCACGATCATTGATAACATGCCATATTTATCTTTCTGTGCCTGGATAGTTCATTAGAGAAAGTCTCTTCCAATTTTATCCATTTTGACACAGATGACAAAAATCCTTTCTTATCTATGACTGACTATTACCTCAATGTGGTGTGCATGTGCACATGTGGGGGGCTGGCATGGAGATTCTCTTTATTCATCTATCAGTAGAACCCCTGGTAGGCATGTCTTGATTATTATGGATATTGCAAGCGCAGATATGTCAGAGGTATGCTGAGCACATTTTCTTTGGGTGTATGCTGAGCATATGGTTGTTCTGACCTTAGCTGTTTGAGGAACCTCTGTAACATTTTCACATTGGCTATACTAACCCACATTTCCACCAACAGTATATAAGCATCCCCTTTGTCCAGATTCTTAATAGCATTTCTTAAGAAGTGTCACACTAACAGGAATGAGATGTCTCAGCGTTTATATTTTGGTTCCAAAGCCCAAGTTAACTTTTTCTTTTACTATATTTGTAGATAGTAATGATGTTCAGTTCTATGAAATAGAAGCATTTGCTAAAAACTAGGTGTTTGTTTGGCATGACTAAGTAATAATAATTTCAAAATGCTAAAGATAATTCTGTTTCCGTGTAGTACTATGATTAATTATCAATACAGACATCTTCCAGCATCTAGCAGACCCATGGTCAGAAATCTAATAGTACTTGGTTTAATTTAACAGCAAAGGAAAACAAAGGTTTCAATTGGTAAGGACACCCTTCTCCAAAAATCCCAGGGTAAAACAAAATAGATCTATCCATGAGAGGCCATGTTTCACCACGTGGACATCAGTAATCTGACTGCTGGATGACACTTAGTATTTAGTTCGACAAAAATATCAATTTGGATGTATAGCATATTTTACCTGAAATTGTTCTTTTACATAAGTCCCTTGTATCACCTAAAATTAATCTGCCTGTGATTTCTATGCACTCTAGGTAATACTGTCAGTGATTTGATGAGGAAAAAGTCAGGATCTCTGAACATTTCTTAGTGTCATACCACCTACATCCTTAGATTTGGATTGAAGAACATAGTCTTTTGGTCATTCTGCAAGTATTGTTAACATAATAAGTATGTGACCCTAGTGAGATGCATGCTGGGGACATAGATATTCTAAATATTCTAAATATTCTAGAGATCAGAGCTTAAGGTGAACTCTACACTTTCACAGAGGCAATACTTTACATATGGCTGAGCCATGACCCTTGAGTGTGTGTGTGTGTGTGTGTGTGTGTGTGTGTGTTTGTGTATGTGTTTGTGTGTGTGTGTAAGATTTGACATCTGGCTGAGCCATTCCTCCTTGATAAGTAAATGTGTATGTGTTTGTGAGCATGTGTATGTGCATATGTGTATGTGTATGCATGTGTGTGTGTGTGTGTGTGTGTGTGTGTGTGAAGGACTTTACATCTGGCTGAACCATGCCTCCTCAATGAGATGTGTGTGTGTGTGTGTGTGTGTGTGTGTGTGTGTGTGTGTGTGTGTAAGTGTGC
>NC_034591.1:110000070-110001963 GCF_900095145.1 Mus pahari
TGTGTGTGTGTGTGTGTGTGTGTGTGTGTGTGTGTGTGTGTGTGTAAGTGTGCATGTGGATGTGTGCTTGTGGATGTGTGTGTTTATGAGTGTTTATCTGTGTGTATTTGTGCTGGGGGACATTCTTTGGCCATGTGCCCACCTTTCCTAGCACATTACTGTCTCAGGTAAGAATGGGCAGGCAGGATCATTCTTGAAAATTCATTAAGATAAACTGTACTGACTGTGATCTTGGTGTTTCTTGGGAGAGTTGTCCCACACTGGTTAGTTATATTACTGTAGTGATGGCTGTGCTGTTTTTATAGACAGAACAGGCTGACAATCTACATTCGCTGGGGAATTTAAAAAGCACTGCCACCCACAGGCTAAATAAAACCATTCATTCCTCAGCATAGATTGTATAACCATATACAGCAAGCTATTGCGAAAACATCTCAGGATTCTTGTTGTTTGGGGGGAAACAGAAAGAGATGAGACACAGGAATAACCGCCAAAAAAAAAACCCCCAAAACCTCCTCGTGACCAGTTGGCCACTCACTCCCAAAGCTAGTGAGGCTTCTCTATCTATACTACATTGTTTACATATTTTCCTTTGACTCAGCGTGGGGGCGGGAGAGCGTTAGGAAACAAATTCTTCAGAATATACCTCCTCCCACTCCTAGCTGCTTTGTACATAGCCAGCTCATCACAAAAATCCTTAATGGTGGTGAGGAAAACACTCAAGGAACATGGTAAAATTTCAAAAGAACGATTTTTTTTTTTAAACCCCACAATAATTACTCAGGTTCTTACTATAAAAGCAATGCGTGTTTCTTGTAGAGACTACAGAGCAAAAAAAAAAAAAAAAGTGAAACACAAATGATGCCTCCATCTTCAACATCCAGAGATGAGAACTTTCCTTGCTGCCTACACAGAAAGAGTTGCTTGCCTCCTGAGTGTGCTCACCCCACTGAACAGTCTCTTAGAAAGGTCTGTTGTCAGTATAGATTGGACTCAGCGAACTTGTTTTGTGATGAGACAAACTGCACATTAGACTTCGTAGGCTGTGTAATGTCTGTTATAACTAGTTTGTTCTGATTCGTTCTTTCATGGAACCATGACAGCAGCCACGAACAGTGAGTAAATATGGAGATCTAACCTGGTTCTCCTGTTAGTGGCCTCCTTTTCTTTCTGTACCTCTTGTTTGCTGATCTCTACTAAAAGAGCACTATTATAATAAAGGGAGGGTTTCTCTGTCTCCAGGCTCCTTGAATAATGACTCCGAGACTCAGATTATATTTACAAATACCTTGGTCCCAAGCTTTGGCTGTTCTCTGACTAGCTCATATATTAATCATCCCATTATTCTATGCTAAGTTCTGCCACATTTGGCTACCTCTGTTCAGATCCTGTGCTTCTGACCTCCTCCACATTCTGGTGTCTATCCCAGAATCCTTTCTGTTTACCAGGTTGACCCAGCTTCTATTCTACCCTTTCCTATAGACCATAGTTATTATTTTTTTTTATTGACAAGTGATGCAACCATACAGTACACAAGAGATTCTCCCCATATACTATTGCTAAAATACTGTTTTTAAAATAGGTTTATTTATTTCTATGAGTACACTGTAGCTGTTTTCAGACACACCAGAAGAGGTCATCGGATTCCATTACAGATGGTTTTTAGCTACCATGTGGTTGCTAGGAATTGAATTCAGGACCTCTAGAAGAACAATCAGTGCTCTTAACTGCTGAGCCATCCCTCCAGCCCCTAAAACATTGTTATTAAATGCCTTTACATTAGTGTCATCAATAGTGTGTTACATGTGTTTACAGGTAGTCATGTGTATATGCGCGTGCACACGTGCATGTGTGTGTGTGTGTGTGTGTGTGTGTGTGTGTGTGTGTGTGTGT
>NC_034591.1:110001998-110032880 GCF_900095145.1 Mus pahari
TGTGTGTGTGTGTGTGTGTGTGTGTGTGTGTGTGTGTGTGTGTGCATGTCCAAAGGTGAGAGATCAGGCATCCTCCTCTATCGGTGCAGAAAGTAGGCCTCAGCACCCGGGAAGTAGATTTTGGAGGATCAGAAGTTCGGTGTCATCCTCAGCTACATTGTGAGTTCAAAGCTAGTATGTGATACATGAGACTCAAAACAATCCTGTCCCCACACGGATAAATAAAAATGAGTCCGAGAGTAGGAGGCAGGATTGTTTTTTGCCCTGCTGGTGATCAAAACCATAGCCTCATTCATGGTAGGCAAATTCTTCACCTCTGAGCTGTATCATTTTATTTTTAAGCCTTTGTTTTATTCCTGAGTCATTTCCCTTTTTAATAAATGGCATTGCTAACAAGCATGGATCAGTTTCTGATGCACTGAAGCATGGGGTCAGAAACAGAGGTCCCTTGTGGGAGGACCTAGAGAATGTCACCATAGCCAAGTGGACATGTGCTAATCTGAAGCTGCTAATCCAGCTCTGGGCACCACAATCCAGACCTTTCCTCTGGATGTCACAAGCTCCTCCCCTTACTATTGCATTTAATTCACTATCATACTATAAAACTCCAGCTGTCGTTCACGAGGTCCCACTGGAGAAAATGCTATATTGAAAGTGCATTCTGTCTCCCAAAGGAGTGCAGCTTTTAGCTCCTTCTCCCTGCAGATCAAAAGTGAGGTCTCTGTATGCTTAAAAAGCTAAAACAGGATGTCAGCATGTCACCTGGAGGGTGAAGTTCAAGATTCTGAAAAGTACTTCTGGGAATTCAAATGAAGGGGAAAAGGTTTTCATTTGGAATACATGTAACATCAAAATAATTGGGGCTCTGACATATGAAGGAATTTATATCCATATGGAATTTTGCAGTTTTTAGGACATACTGTCCGTCAAATATAGATTTCCTTAGTAGTAACTCTGTGGTAATGACCAATGCTTTTTTCATTCCTCCATTCCTTTATTCATTTATTTACACAATAAAGAGCCATTGTGCTTTATGTTTCTAATCAGCATCATTAGGAGTGCTTTCTAGGTGCCCCAGTAATCCTGGAGATGGAGAGAGCACAGTCCATGCAGCCATACCCACTAGGCCTAAATCAATAGCATTTAAATTTATTCACTAATGGTGTCAGTACTGACCACACCTCAGTGCTGTGCATAAAAGCCTCGAGTCAGAAACAGAAGGTCATTGTCTGGCAAAACCACAGAGGCCCACGAAATCGCCAAGATTCCATGTCCACAGATAGTACTAAACAAGCATCATGATGTCTTTCTTGAAGTCAGACAGAAGAATCAGTAGCTAAAAAAAAAAAAAAAAAAAAGGTACAGAAAGAGAATGGAGTGTGGAATGCTAGCAGAGGAACTGATGTTCAAAGCAGAAAGGGAAGTCTTAAGGTGCAGCATTCAGCCTATGGCCCGAAGAATAAGTATGTTTATGAATGGGACATCCAGCACAGAAGAGAAGTGTTCAGAAGATAATGTAACCCAATTCATGAAGGAATGCAAGGCCCAAGTAAGAAACCATGGTACAGAAATGGAAGGAAACCCAGAGGCATAGGGATGCAAAGATAGTAGGGCTCAGATTTTCCAGTGCACTGCAAATTTGTCTCTCACCCTAAAACAAAAGCTGACATTGGATGTCCTATATAGGAGAGCCATGGCTTTCTAGCAAGGTTCCACAACTTGTATTGTGAAAGCAGCTTCTGAATAGACTACAATATATGGGGCTGACAGTATGGGGGGGGGGTGTGCACAGTGCAAGTGACAGGCATTAATGACTTGCTATCGGGCATGTCCACATGCTGAAGAGCTGACCAGATCAAAGTGATCCTCAAGTGCAATGGCCTAACCTAATCTCACATTGCTATTTTGCAGTCAGCACCTCTGAGCTATTTCTACCTTTGAATGCCCTCAGACAATACTAATTGCCATCTATTGTGAGGGGCTCCATGAGAGGCAAAATTATTTGATGTTAACATCAAAGGCTATTGCAATCAAATCTTAGACTTGCCTATTAAGACATCGTGTAGCCAATAAAATAGTCATTACTCTTTTATATACCAAAATCCCACTTGACAGCCTCAGTTAATTCCTCCTTTGCCTTCTGTAACATGCAGTGCCCCCCCCCCCAGTGGGATAATAACAATGCATGTGATCTACCCTGGACAATGCCTGCTAGGGCACAGTTATTTTAGCTACTTATTATTATTGCTATTACCCATACTTCTATTATGTTGGGATCATAGCATGGGAATTAATTACATCCTTGCTCCTCAATATTGGGTACCAAAATTTGAGAAAGTAGATACATGATCCAAAGCAATAGAGATGAAAATTTCTACTTCTCTTATCCAAATGGCTGAACTTATTGACATAGCTTAGCTTTTGTGCTCACATCTGTGATTGGTACACACAGCACAGCAACCATGGGTCTCTACAGACATCAATTTTTCCAATGCCTTTGTCAGAAACAATGACGCTTTTGAGTGGGGCCTGGGTACTGGCTATGAGTTGGGTGTGTTATTCTATGGAAGAATTTAGTAGAATATTCTCATTCCTCATGGAAGTTATGGACCAGCGACATGTAGAGCACAAATTCAAAGGCTGGGTATGTGGGAAGACTTGGCTGGGCAAGTCTCTGTATTGCTGTGACTCGGTTTTCCCATGTATAAAATGGGGGTGATAATGGCATTACCTAATAGGTTAGATATGAGGATTGAGTAAATGGTAACATTTGTGACTGATGCATAGTCACTGATGCCTATCTATGTCTGCCATTATCATTATTTGGAGAATCCTGTCACCCTAGGAGAATGTTCTAGTAAAGCTTCTCCCCCAAAGAGAACAAGCAGGAGGTATGGGCACGGCAGCTCTCTCCTGCTTACACTTCCTGGGATAGAGTTTGCACCAAATGTCAAGCAGAGAGGAAGGAAGCTTTGTCCCACCTGATGTGTCATCTATTGCCGTCGACCGCAGCTCCATCTCTCCCCTCAGTCTCTGTCTCCCAGACAGAGGGAATGGGTCATACTATCGCAGTCCCTTTCCTGACAGGAGCCCGCTCACTGTACTCTATATCCAGTTGGCATTCAATGACTGCTTGCTGGGTTGGAAGAACAGTACTCTTGTAATGGATATCATTCCCAGCTGGATGAATGGCAGGAACTGGTGCATGGCAGTAGTATCCAAACTCTAACTGGGAAGCTGGAGGTCACATGTATCTGCTTTTCATGTTTTCCTCAATTTCTGACCCTTGGGATCTGGTTTCCAGCATCCCCTGAAGCTGCAGGAAAGCAGGCAGAAACTAACACCTTCTGCACACACTCTTTCTTCCCTTTTTTTTTTTTTTTGAATCAGAATTTCTGGGTTTCTCTGTCTAAAACAGACAAAGAATAGTGAATGAATGGATGATAAGATGAATATGCTAATACCCTTGCGCTCTCACTTATATTCCCATACGTTAGGTTTAAGTAAATGTATTAGGTACTGAGTGAGATGTGGGATAGCATTTAGGCAGCCTATTAGAAGACCGGAAACAATGATGGATGAATAGGTACAGAGAAAACACTCACAAGTACCCAAGTAAAACATCACACTGAACTTTAATTGAATTTATTTAATCTGAGAAATTTAATTGCATATGCTGCCTACTCTTTTTTTTTTATCCACTCAATCCAATTGAAGTATCCACTGGTGTGTGTGTGTGTGTGTGTGTGTGTGTGTGTGTGTGTGTGTGTGTAGTCTCATAGTCTGTCACAACAGACTGATGCATAATTCTTATCAATAAAGTTTTATTAGAACACTGCCAGCCCCTTTGCTCATGTGTTATTTGCAGCAGCTTTGCATGCCAGGGCTGAGTAGTCAGACACCATGGGACACTCAAAACCTGAACCACCTGGCCTGTGATGAATGCATTTGCTGACGTTTGCCCAAACATGGGCTGACACACATGAAGTGCTTTACAAACAGAGTAAATGCATGAACACACAAGGATAGAGTGGAGGACATAATGTATTAAAGGGATGAGACTGTACTAGGAATGCTTCGCCTAAATCCTGTCAATTTTTCTTAACGTTGTTTTTAGGGCCAGGGATCCAGGTCAGTGGGCAAAGTGCTTGTCAGCCTATGAGGAACTGAATTCAAATTCCCACTACCCAGGTGAAAGCTAGATGTGAAGGTGTTTATGACCCCAGTACTGGTGAATCAGAGACAAGAGGACATCAGGGGCTTCTAGCCTAGCCAAACAGGGGAACATCAGGTTCAGTGTGAGACTGTTTCCCAAAAAATAATGTGGAGAGTGATAGAAAAAAACACCAGATGCTGAACACTGGCCTCCATATGCCCGTGTAGGGACATGTGTACCCATTAGCAAACATACATCTCACATGCTCCACATGTGCACACATGTGCATAACACAGACACATACCCACACTAGCATACCCACATGCATGCATGCACACACACATTATTATTTTAAAAGCAGAAGCAGATTAGAAAAACAATATTAGTTCCGTCTCTGTACATCATCGAGAATATACTTTTGAAGTTTTTCAGGCAAAAAAAAAAGTTACAATTCTAGATTACTGAGTGATGAGCTCATGTTTTCATTTTTAGTTCAAAGCAAAGCTCACTCATTACCAATCATCCCCCTAATTGTGAAGTAACGATGGGGAGAGGTGGCCTGTGGGAATTAACGTGAGAAACGATCGCACAGACGACAGCACGGGTCGCTCAAACATGAATGGATCGGCAGCAACTGTAGTAATGTAAATAATATTTACCAAACTGGTCGTTCATCAAAATTAAATTGTATAGGGCCCCATGAGACGCGGTTATCAAAGTCTCTACGCCAGACACAACATAAATCTGAGAACTCAGTACAGTTTCCAGGCCAGCCCCGTCCCTGGCAGAGCTCTTCTGATGTTAACTTTCAAAATGAGATTTCTTTGTTTAAAACTCAGTTGATTAGCTAAGCAAAGAGCAAGCCCGTGTGCTTTTACAAGATCAAAAGAGAATAGGAGAGATGTTTTATTTGTTTCACATCAAGGTGAAATATCTCACTCGCCAGTCCCACTACCTCCATGTTGCTGTGAAGGCCATTGGATTGTTGGACCGTTTCTGCCTGCCTTCTGCTCACTTGCTCTAGGTTCCCTCCCAGCTAGTTGCACAGGCCAGAGGAGAGGAACAATCTAATCTCCCAAAAGATTGGGTTTTTCAAAGACATCTTGCATACTTCACTACACAAACAACAGTTCTAAGAGGTCTGGGACATTAATTTTTCACAGGCAAGATATTCATCTTTAATGCACATGGCCATAGGTTAAAAAGTGGTGTTCAGCTTGTGTACCTTGGCCAGAGCAATGTTATTCAAGACTTCCTCCTAGTTCCTGGTTGCAAAGGACTTTTCCCCCTACTGTGTCCTATATTTCTCTTGGCATTTCAAAGCTCCAGAATCAAATGCAATTAAGGGTTTTCATTCTAGTTGGAGGGTATGTTTGCGATTTATATACATTTTTATCCTTAATGAATAGTGGTGCCATTTTTCTAAAACAGCCCGAAAAGTGGTTCTTCTCCTCCTTTTCCTCTTCTTCTTCTTCCTTTTCCTCCTCCTCTTCCTCCTCTTCTTCCTCCTCCTCTCCTCCTCTTCCTCCTCCTCCTCTTCTTCCTCCTCTTCCTCCTCCTCTTCCTCCTCCTCTTCTTCCTCCTCTTCCTCCTCCTCTTCCTCCTCCTCTTCTTCCTCCTCTCCCTCCTCCTCATTCCCCTCCTCCACCTTCTTCTTTTGCCAGAAACTTATTTAAAAGAAGTGGAAGATAAAAGGACAGGAGAGAGAGTATGTGTGTGAGCAAAGAATGAGAGAGGAGAGAGAAAGAAGTTGGGGAATAAGGGAGAGAGGAAAGCCTGGTTGTATCTCTGTGAATGAGCTTCTTAAATATGGCTGCCTCATCTTCTGATTAGCAATTAGTCTTAACTAATTAACATGGCTAAATTAAGTAGCCTCAAGTTATGATAATGGAACTGGCCTTTTGGATTTAGAAGAGAAAACAGAAATGTTTCTGAAGCCTAGGGTTATTGTACAGCCTGTGTAAAGATGCACTTGGTAACCAGCCTTTTCTGAGTACAGAGGTAAAATGTCTTGGACTGAAGAAGATGAGATGACAGCCCCAATAAGAACATGCTGATGTTTATAAGCACACACACAACAAAAGGATCATTAAAGCCAGCATACCAAAAGACACCAAATGTTCTGCCTCAGAAATGGAGCAGGGATGCTATTTGTGAGTTCACTTCATTAAAGACATATTTCCTCATGCCTACAACATATCTGTCTACATGACTGCAAATGTAGGATACCACTTAAGCCCCTTTGCTCCATATCTACAGCTACAGGAAGTCCAGCAGCCATACACTGTGCTTTTATTAGGCTGAGTATATCCAGATGATTTTAATAAAGTTTTAAAAGGACATTAGTTTCCTGCTATTTCAATGAAAACCACTTGCAAGAAGAATTTCAAGCAGTAGATCTCTGTCTTGTCCAGACATGCACTCTTTATGCAGATATACTGCTCTCTAATAGCCAAGGACATACAGATATAGCCATTTGGCTCCATGTGATATGGGAAAATATAGCACCATTCTAACAATATAAGAAGGAAGAGACAGGCCTGGGGAGATGGTTCAATGGGTAAGAACATGGATGTGCAAGCATGAGGATCTGAGTTAGGACTCCCAGTACTCACATTAAAAGGCCAGGCGTGGCCGTTTGTGCCCGTAATTCTACTGCTTGCAGATAGTGAATATTTCTGAACAGAGACGATATTTCTGGAGCTCACTGGCTGCCAGACTAGGCAAAAACATGAGCTCCAGATTCTTAGACAGACCCTCCCTTAAGGAAACAAAGCAGAAAGTAAGAGGAAGACATTTAGTGTTGTCCCTCTGGCCTCTGTGTGCACACAAGCACACATGCATGTGAATATAACCCCTCCACACACACACACACACAAATCAAAGAGAAGAAAGAAAGAAAGAAAGAAAGAAAGAAAGAAAGAAAGAAAGAAAGAAGGAAGGAAGGAAGGAAGGAAGGAAGGAAGGAAGGAAGGAAGGAAGGAAGGAAGGAAGAGGAGTGAGGAAATGCTCAGTAAACTGGATGCCATGGAGTTGCACAGTTTCCTCTTTGGGTTCTAAGGTTCTCTCGAGCCCTGATGCTGAAAGTTCAGGCTCCAGGTTAGAAGAGTCACTCTGTGAGGCTTATCCTCAGCCAGCTTTCCTTGTTCTAGGCCATGTCCCATGGGAAGTTGGCCAGCAGACGTATGTGAGTGGGAGTAGAGAGAAAAGTGCACAAGAACTGGGTCCCTAATGCCAGCTCCAAAGCTCCCATTGTAAAGAGCTGTGGTCCTTCCTGTGACTGTGTCATAGGTTAACATCACTTTCTGCCCGTTTCTACTTCTTGTAATCACCTCAAGAGACTACTGAGCCAGCTCCCATGCACATCTCTACCTCAGAGCCAATTTCCCAAAAAATCTGATCTAAGATGTCAAGCGTATTCCTTCTTACTCTATCTCACAATTTTACTTTTGACTTTTTTTTTCATTGTGAATATGCACAAACCATACAAAAGCCAAGGAAAGAACTCATTGGACTTATTGGCATGTTGGCATTTTACTTTTTATCTATTTCCTAAAATACGTTTCTTTTAATGCAATTTTACCAGTAGATATTACAGTTTATCTAGCAAAGATCTGGAGGTCAGGTTGTGGCCGTGAATACATGAGGACTAGAGGCTGGATTTCAACCATCAAAGTAAATGCTGGGTGGTCATCGCAGCCCCCGGCTCTCAGAAGGCAGAGACGGGGCATTTCTGAAACAAGCTTACTAGCTAGAATAGCTAAATCGGTGATCTCTGGGTTCAAGTGAGAGCCTGCATTAATATAGAAGGTAGAAATTGACCAAGGAAAACACCTTCTGACATTTCATGTATTTGCATGCATACATACACTTAGCCATATGTGAACCAGCACACACACACACACACACACACACACACATATGGACGCACATACTTATGCAAAAAAAAAAAAACCCAATAACCATAGTAATATGATAACATAAAATTTTCTATAGTTCCTTTTTTTTTTTAAAAAAAAAAAACCTAATGTGTGTCTAATATTCTTCAAGTATCTTACAGGTATACTTTTTTTATAGCTGATTTTAGAATTATCATTTCAATTTTGAGAATCGTGTTGAGGTCACTGTTAACTTCCCACCAAGATCCTTACCAGGATCGTGCCATGGGACTTTACTGAGATTCCTCTTTTGAGACTGAGGCTCCTGTTATCCCCACTGCTGAGAGATTGGGGTCTCGCTGAACTTCTTCTTCCTCTCTTTTTTCGTCCTTAAGATCCCTTTCCACAGCCGTGTTGTCAGATGAGTTCCCTGGGGTCCTCTCTGTAGCTAACTATACCTACCATGGTCCTGTCACACAGCTCAGCATGAGGCCCCAGGTTTGATCCTCAGCACTGCACGCACTGGGTATGCTGTAGTCGCACAGGCTTGTAAACCTAGCCCTTGGCAGGCATTGGCATGAGAATCAGAAGCCTAACGCCATCCTTATTCATAGAGATCCTGAAGCTAGCCTAGATTACACGAAAATCTCAAGGAAAAACAAAATACGTGTAAAAGATTACCACCATAAAAATGTTCAGTCTCTAGACGAAGGGTTACTATTCCTCAAGACTTAGATTACAGAACACTAACTGACTTACTTCTTTTAAAAAATTAAAATAAAAATGTAATGCCTTTCTTTGATGTGCATAGTGCACATTTTGAGAATGGGGATCTAGAACAAGTAGGAAAAAAATCAATGAGTGCTTAGGTCACTGGCAGCTCTGTGCACACGTGTACAGAGAAGTAGAAGGTAGAGACAGGACTTTTCATTGAGAGCTAAAGATAGGGAAGTTGAATGGTAATTACATATCAACAAGCTTCGTTTGAAGGCATTTATCCAAAGGTAACAAGGACCTGTTGGAAAGTGTGGATGCATGTGCATACACACACACACACACACGTGTGTGTGTGTGTGTTCATTCATGAGTATGTTCATACATGTATAGGTAAGGAGGCCAGAAATTGACGTTGGCTATCTTTGTCTTTCATTCACTACTACATTTTCTTTGAGACATGGTCTCTTACTAAAGCTGGAGTTTACAGATTTAACCCAGAGAGCTGTCTGCCTCTGTCTGCCCAGTGCTGGCACTGCAGGCATGTAGCAGAGCACCCAGCTTTCTGCATGAGTACTGGGGAATCTAAACTTAGACCTTCATGCTTCTGTAACAAGCACTTTACTGGATGATCAGATCCTCCTTGTCCCCATGGAAGGGTACGAAGTAGCTAAAAACAAGATCCATTCTGCACAGTGAAAATGTCACTCCAGAGGGAGAGAAAATAGAATGGTTTGGCTGCAGAGCAAAGACTACAATTATGTGAGACTATGGCTTATGCCAGCGAGTGCTGCTGGTACTAAAAGCCGTTGTAAAGATTATAATTTTTTAAAATTTCTCAGACTGGACCATGAAGTCAACATAAAGGATCATGGCCAGCATGTGAGCAAACAGGAAGGCAGGAACAGAAGAGAATAAGAACTTCAATATGCACTACACATAGGCAGGTAAGAGTCATGAAGCACTTGTAAACTCAAGAGTCTGTGCAGCTGTGTCTACTGGGTAGCACTGTAACATATATTTATACATGCTGAAGTAAAAAACAAACAAACAAACAAACAAAACAACAAAAAAAAAACACTTGGCCACTATGACTCCAAGCCTGAAGAAGCCTGGCAAATACCGGCTGCATGTTACCATGGGAACCAGGTAGTAGATATCACCAAGGTAGCAAGCATATAGATCCCTTTCTCCTCCTAAGAAATAAGACTCAAGTGAGCAGGCCCCATTGCTCCAGTGTAAAAACCTACCAACAATGAAGATTAGAAAGACACATAGCTACAGAAGAGCCAGTGACAGACTGCTTGGGTTCCACGTATTTCCAGTCGCTCAGTGACATTCCAGGGCCCTCGCTGTGATGTTAGGTATTTGTGGTCTCCTCAGCTTCCTGTGGTTCAGTCACTTTTTATGCTTAGTGTTTACCATGGGAGAGTTGGGACAAGCCATCTGTGTGGGGGGAACTTCAAAGATGTGTTTTTCTTTACATTCTGTTACAATGAAGTCAATGCAAATTGTTTCGTGTGTGTTCAAAACTATTTTGCTTGGTTTCGGAGGGGGATAATAAGGAGGGTGGATGAGGACTAACTAGCTGCGGTTCATAATGTGATGTTGGTGTGGCTTGTGAAAAAAACAAATCCAACAGATGTTAGTGTTGATTCACTGTTGTGTTGTGGGAAGAATTTACACTTTGTTATTTTTCAAACTTTATTTGGATACAGATTTCTCATAGTAGAGAAAACACTACATTTCCATTTAGACATAATTTAACATTGGCGACTTTTTTTTTTTTTTTCATTTTTCAGGAGCAGCATAAATACTTTCTTGAACTTGAGGCTGACCTGATCTTTATTTCATGTTCTCTCAGGGATGAACTGAAAGGCATCATTCCTCATGGAGAAGGCTCCCAGCCAGAGTTCAGATTGAACAAGAGTTCAGAGTTCAGCAGGAGCCTTAGAGCGAATGGAAAGGAACAGAGCTTAAGGGTGGCAGGCTGAGCCTGTGTGTGAACTCTGTGGAGGAGCTCTTACCATTGGGCAGTACCACCTCCGCAGTTGCTTGGCAATAACTTTGCCAAGATGGTAGCTGTACCAGTGACCACACTGAGAACTCCAGTTACATCCAGCAGGACAAATTTTTTTTTTTACTTGCAAGAAAACTTGAAAATATGATGGCATGGAGTTAGATGCTTTCTTGTCAATTGAGTTTATTATAGTAAGGATGTCCCCCGCAAACTGGTCATTATTATAACTTCCACATGGCTATTGTAAAAAGGAGAAAACATCTCCTAACCTGATTCATGTAGAAAACTTCCCATAGAGTTATAATTACTGAAAGTATGTAGATTATATTGAGAGGGGATTTTTTTCCCCCAAAAGTACCCTACTTGGAATCTAAAATACTACTGAAATTTTGAACCAGACAACTGTCTGTTTGGAATTGTCTGAATGGGCTTAATTATGATTATAGATTTTTATCAGTTTCCCTGTCTTCTCCCTTACCAGATGCCAGAAATGACCCCAGGTGTGGTAACCAAAATGGTGCCAGAACTTTAAATGTAGCTCAGTTGACTGATAGTATATTTCTTATAGCATAAAACCCTGGGATCAATTATAAAGACTGAATAAATTGGGCATGGTTGCCCATGCATGTGATGCCAGCAGTTGGGAGGCAGAGGCAGGCATATCTCTGAGTTCAAGGTCAGTCTGGTCTATAGGGTGAGTTCCAGGACAGCCATCTCTCAAACGACAACAACAAAGAACAACAACAACAACAAAGAATTCAAGGTCAACCTGGGCAATATGTTGGAACACTGGCTATGGATCAGTTTGTACTGTGCTTACATACTGTGCATAATGCTTTGGGTTTCTAGCATGTATAAAGTTTCAGTTTCTATCTCTAGTACCATAGAAATGAAGCATAAAGAATATATCTCTCTCAGCACTCAGGAAGTGGTGACAGGACAATCACTAATTCAAGGCCATCCTGGCCTACCTACATGAGATCCTGTCAGAAGCTGGAGAGATGACTCAGAGGTTAGGAGCACTGGCTGCTCTCACAGAGGACTCAGTTAAGGTTCTCAGCACCCAAGTTAGGAGACTCACAACCACCTGTAACTCCAATTGCAGGGGACCCCAACACCTTCTTCTTGCCTCTACAGATGTCTGCATGATACACATATGTACACTCGGGCACACACACATATATAAAATAAATACATCATTAAAAACAACAACAAATAAATGATAGCTAGATTTTGTCAAAGATCTTTTGGTAAGGGTGGTAAAGCAGGCCCCAATTGAAAAACACTAATTTGGACAAGTCTGGACATTTAAATTTTAAGGAGATAGTACCTTTATTAAAGGACGAAGTAGAGGCTAGTCATTCTTGCATTGCTAAAATATGGGAACATACTACTTAGGTAATACCATATCACTTCCGAGTTAGTGTCTGAATGTTGTTTCAGTAAACAAAAGCAGAGTTCTGGCATCCTCAAATCACTAAAAATACACTTTGCATTCTTCTAAACTCTCCTATAGGAGAAGTAGGGACAGGAATCACTGATAAGCTCTTCTGTCTCTCCATTAGTGTCTCTCCTCACAACAGTGCTAGTGCACCGTTCTGCCTTCATCTCCTATCTTGATCCTAGTCACTGACCTCTACTGACTTCCCAGCCTCCTCTTCTTGACCAAACCTTAATATCCACAGACTTGGTTCTTTCCCACGTGGCTCTCCGGTCTTTCTAGTGTGTATTCAGCTAACTTCTTCCCATTGAGAAAGCTTGCCCATCACCTAGCCCACACAGCAACAGGCACAGAGCCCAAGTAAATAGGAGATCTTCTTGGAATGTTTAGAGATGAGGGAAGTTATCAACCCTTAGGAAAGACTATTGTTTTGTTCAGCATGTGTGAGTATGTGTGTGCATGTTGTGTTTTACAAAGGACCAACGGCAATTCGAATGCTTGTAAGATCTGCAATTATTTAGGTAGGTTCTCATGACACAAGGTATTGTACAGAGATTCGGGGTGAACAGGCAAGTTTTTCTTTCCCAGAGATAGAGGAAACAAGGTGACCTAACTTTGGCTTTCACATCCTCTTTCCCTATTGACTCATGAGATGACTTTTAGCTACTTACTTTTAATGACATCATCATCGCTTTTGTGCCACGGTGTCAGTATCTTATGAGAATGTGACATTTGCTCTCACTACAGATAAGACCATAGGTGCTGCCTGACTAATTGGGAGAAATTGAATCTCTAGGGAGTTATGTAAGTTGTGAACATCATATAGGCAATACTTTCCTATTTGCAATGGCAAGAAAAATTCCCCTATTCAAGAATCCCCAGCCCCACCTCCTCATTTACCGCCTGGTGTGGCCTGATAAGGGAACATCTGGTTGCCATTCCCACTCATCTTTCAACAAATATGTGTGGAAAACTGGAGGATGGCTGGTCCAATGGACCACTGGAAATACTTTGCCTGCGATTTTTTATTACAAGAACCTGTCTAAATAGTCTTCCTTATCCACACCAGCCATGCCTTTCTAGGCTGTAAATGTTTAAAGGTCCCAGTAGTCCATGCATACTCTTAGTATAAGTATTAGGAACTGGTGTCATATAATGAATCTCGGGTCATACCCACATCTACTAGGTGGCTTCCCAGATGATTTAAGCGTGATGACCCCAAGATATTGGAAGCTGGGCCTCACCTAAGAATTTCATATTCCAGTGGCTCTTTTTACTTTTATCTACTTTTTTTTTACATTTACTTATTTGTAGTTTATGAGTATGAACATTTTGCCTTCATGTATGCCTACATAGTACGCATATGCCTGGTGCCATAGAAGTCAGAAAAGAGCATTGGCTCCCCTGGAATTGGGGATACAATTACAGATAACTGTGGACCATGATGAAAGTACAAGGAACTGAACTCCGGGTTCACTGCAAGAACAACTGCTCTTAACCACTGAGCCATCGCTCCAGCCCCTGCATCACTTCTTAAAACTAAGCACACACCTAAATCTCTATGAGAACTAATGAAATGTAGACTGCAAGGCTTATCCTCTCCTCTATGGTTTTGAATTCTGTAAGTTGGGGTTAGGATTCAATATTTTGCATTTCTAACAAATTATCTTTTGGCCTGTGGCCCTCAGTCTGTGAACCACTGCTACAGCCAAATAAATTGAGGAACTAGTCAATTAAATGAATCAGGATGATTTTTCTGATATGTTTATTCTATCTTGAAGATGCTAATGTTATTGTTAATGCATTATTAATAAATTATTAATTGTTAATGCTAATGTAATGGGCTATTCAAGCTCTTTGATCAACACAAACCGTGCTTTGGAAGAACTTTATTATAGATAAATGTTCCACAAAATGAACTTTGGGAACCAGTAGTCTTTAAATAGTAATTTTGAATTAGAAAAAGGAGGAGGAGGAGGAAGAGGAAGAGAAGAAAAGGAAGAGGAGGAGAAGGAGGAGGGAGAGGAAGAGGAGGAGGAGGAGGAGGAGAGAAAGAAGAGGAAGAGGAGGAAGAGGAAGGAGAAGGAGAAGGAGGAGGAGGAGAAGAAGATGAAGAAGAAGAAGAAGAAGAAGAAGAAGAAGAAGAAGAAGAAGAAGAAGAAGAAGAAGAAGAAGAAGAAGAAGAAGAAGAAGNGAAGAAGAAGAAGAAGAAGAAGAAGAAGAAGGAGAAGGAGAAGAAGAAGAAGAAGAAGAGGCAGCTGAGTACAAATGACCTAGTTAGTGGAGAGAGATATGCCAATTTCAGGTGTCTGACATGTCAGTGCGGCTGTTCAGTCCTTTGGCAAATAAATAGCACATTTCTCCAAGGGATTAGTATGGGCTGAAAATAAATTCTGTGTTGTTGAGATTCATATACATATACCAGGAAAAGGCGCAAAAACCGTTTCTTCTACAGCATTTGAATTACCATGTCATTCCCCTTATTGAAATACAAGCCAAGACTCAAACACTGATGAAACAGAGATCTGACATTTTATTCTGGGATGCTGGGTATCAGCCTAGACAAAGAGCCTGTTAACTGTGAGAGACAAAGAGTCCTTTTATAAGGTAATACATTCATCTGGGAGAAATATTAAGTAAAGTTTCAAAGGATGGAGTTCTCCAGCATTTTTACCTACAACACTCACTGAGTGATGGTGGGTTAAACCACACTCGGAAACACATGAAGGGAAGTGAGAGGTATTCCTTAAGATGTGGTTGAGATCCACATTAAAAAGTCAGCTTTTGCTTCCAGTGATGGGAATTTATACCAGGAAATGAAAACCAAAATGGGTACTGAAATGTGGGCAAGTATCTTCTACCCTGCAAGATAAACATAAGCTGCCTATTTTGTCACACTCCTTGTGGATAGGAGATAGGAAAGGACAGGATGGATATATTCTTTGCCATTAAAGATCGTTATAATATGAACATTATAATAAGAAGCTGGAAAAGAATGAAAAAAATATATACCAAATAACTCACTGTTACAACTGCCAATTAAAAGAGATGTAGACTTAATGTTGGAATAGATGGCTTTAGAAATAGTTCCTAGAGTGACTGTTTCTGATTTACTTTGTCTAACAGGGGAAGAGGAGAAAGAGGTGGGGGCATGTGCATGTTTGAATGAAGGGGCTTGTAGAAATCCAAAGCAGTATGTGAAAAAGATCACAACAGGGTGGGGGGTAGATTGGGTGCTGTCAGATGAGGAGGAGGACAGATCTACTGCACAGAAGTGTGCAAGAATCCATAATAAGTGGCATGTGAGTGTGCAAATGTGTATGTACATCTGGTGGGAACAGGAGCCACAGTATCCTAGGATTAGTTAGACTTGTTCTTCTGGTTTGGACCATCCCACTGCCCATGAACCATCCCTTATCCCCAGTGCAGCCCAGCACATCCTGCCTTGTTTACACAGACAGGTTAATCACTTGGCAGAGTCTAGGATTACATGTAGCAGCGTCAGACGGCATGCCGATAACTCTTGTTTTTCCTTAGGGCTTCCTTTATCTGTCTGTCCTCCCTGTGGTTAGGAGCTCTGCCTTGATGTTCCTGCTAAGTCCAACTCTGCACAAACATCTTCAACAATGTGCTGTTGCTCAATCTCTTCTACTCTTTTGAGAAGGCTGATCGACTCTCTACAGAGAGAATAAAAGAACCAGAGACTAACATTGGGGAACACAGAGCTATGATGGCCTGAATTCTCCTTGTTACGAACTATATGAAGAAATCATTTTATATCAGTGACTCTTTGGGGTAGTTATTAAGCATAAAAATATTACTAGATAAATTATTCACTAAAGTAAAATGATTTGCTTATCTGGGGTTAAAAAGGAGGAATGGGCCATAGGATATAGATGTCTAAAGATGACTTGGGGGAGATACTTTAGAAAGTAAGTGTTAAGAAGTTATTTTCATATTATTTTCTACTTCTAAAGCATAGAAATCATTCAGAGGGACTCCAAAATGTTGAGATTAATTATCAAATTCTCTGGAGTGACTCAGGAAAGCCTACAGAGGGTTGGCAGGGGATTTCAGGGGATACAGGACAGTGCACATGGGAGAAAGAGCAGACTGCCCACTTTCTGAGCAACTTTTCTCCTATATATGTTCCAGTACCACTGCTCAGGGCACTCCCTCTAAGATGTCCACATTCCTGCACAAGGAACTCCCTTCTATCATGGTGATGGTTTAACCATGTGTGTGTGTGTGTGTGTGTGTGTGTGTGTGTGTGTGTGTGTGTGTGTGTGGTGGGATGGCTCCCAAACACCCTCCCCTGTACCTTGTGCTTTTAAGTAGCATGGAGTTAATCAGGCAGGCTGAACTCCTTGCAAGCAGAGGGAGGCACAAACCTGCTTTTCTTTACCCCTTTTTGAAGACAGCCTGATTGTGTAATTGTACCCACACGAGTCTGGCTTGTGTTGTTAGAGGAATTATCTCCTCATTAAAAATAAATCTTAATAGACCTAATTTGAAGGCTGCTTTTGTCTGTAACTTGATCAAGAGGGTAATGAATGTGAACCAGGTTTTTAAACTGAGGGACAGTAGAAAAAGTCAGAAATGTTCAACAGGACAGATTACAGCCACAGTAGGGGCTTTGATATGATAATGAGCACTGGGACAATCAAATACAAATAGGATGGTCTTGTGCATGGAGTGTTGCTTAACCCTGCCCTTGGGCATCAGGAAAACCTCAGTCTCAGAGAAGGTTCATTTTCAGAGGACAGCTGCTCTCTATGGGCCTCAGCTTCCCCCAGCTATTAAATGGGATAATAGTTTCTATACCAACTATAGACATTAGCTGCTCTAATTGTCATAGTGCAGTGGTTGTAGGTGTTAAATTAGTCAGTCAGTATTAAGCACTCCCAACAGCTTTTGGGTGTCTGGTCTAGTGGAGGGTTAATGACAGCACTTACTATAAGGTGTAGCTATTATTATTCTTGAGATTATTTTTGTCTTTTCTACTCTGTTGAGCAAGAAAACACTCATATATCCATAGATTGTGGAAGTTGGGGAAACATTTAGAGGTTTGTTTCTAGTCTGTTTCGATGTGTGTCTACATTAAGATATTGATTATGTCCCCACCATGGTAGTGCATACCTTTCTTTAATCCCAGCACTCTCGAGGACAGAGGCAGGGGGATCTCTGAGTTCAAGGCCAGCCTAGTCTACGGAGTGGTTTCCAGGACAACCAGGGCTATACAGAGAAACCCTATCTCAAAAAACAAAACAACAAAACAAAAAAGAAAACAAGGCAACAAACAAACATATGAGCAAACAAACAAACAAAAAAGCAAAATAAAAAACCCAAGATATTGGTTATACAAGAAAAGGGTTCCTTTACTTCTAGGTTTAAAGAAATGTTAAGTTAAATAAAATCAGTCTTTTAATGTGGCACCTGCCTGCATCTGTCTCAAATGGGTCATATTCTAGTCTCTCTGTGATGGTTGGATCCAAACACTTTTCCATATGTTCTTTGTTTTGTTTTGTTTTGTTTTGTTTTGTTTTGTTTTGTTTTAGACAGGTCTCACCCCCTGGCTTAAAGTTGATCTGAGCATCATTTTGAAGGCCTGGAATACTGTAGCAAGCAAGGCCTGAATGGCAGAAATAGGTATGTGAGAGTGGATATAAAGGTGATACTCTCTTCTGGTTCTTGACTTCTCTTCTGCTTCCTGGTCCATATCCAGAATGTGAACAAGGCTCACCCACAGGCTCCCACCACCACAGAGCTGAGCCATGCCTTCTCCCACCAAGGTGGATTATATTTAGACATTTTGTGCCGAAATAAAACTTTCTCCCCTTAAGATGTTGCTGTCAGGTACTTTGTTTAGAGATGCAAACATAACAACTCTAATAAACAATCTATAAATGATTTATCATTGTTCCTAGCTCATAATAGCAGCTCACAATTTGGTGGTGATCCCAGACAACACACACTCCCAAGTGATCTGACCACAGGATCTCTCTGTTGGAGGATGTCTCCTGATCTCCCAGGAACTTTGGTTCTTGAAAACTGGCTAAGAACTCACTGATGTTCACAGAGGAAAGTGAAGCTTGCCATGCCTTAATTACTCAGGCCAGAGCCCTACCTGTGGTCTGAGTCTCCCACTGCCTTCCCAGGAGGCTTTGCATAAAGCCCACAGCTTGCCCTGGCCTGGGTTTCTGAAGGAAAAGACCTGGAGTAACACAAAGATGGGTGTAACCCAGGTTTGAGGACACAGACATACAAACCCACCAGGGTGCCTGCCTTCTCGAATGGCCTCATGAGTTCAGGATGCAAGATGCCTGGGAACCACAGAGTCTCACTTCTAGAGTCTCACCTTCCTCTTCTATGCTGAGGATGGCCATACTTGCCCTGTGAGCTCCTCAGACTGTAAGTGAACAGTGTAGGTGAAGGACATCCATTAGTTATCAACAACACAACATTCCCGGCACACAGCATGGGTTCAGAAACCTCTGGCAGTCATTGACAGTGTTTCAAGGGATGGCATATGTCATAGACAATAAAGGAGACTCCATGACAACGGCTTGTTTGCTAGGTCCTTCCTCTTAAAGGACTTAAAAAAAATTTCTTTATCAAACAAACAAAACAAAAACAAACAAATAATACAACCCCCCCCAACCTGGCTAGAAATGGGGCCATAGACCTTAACAGATACTTTTCAAAAGACTATCAAATGGCCAACAGTACAGGAAAGGAGGCTCCTTGTAAAATATCAACTGGGTAATGCAAATCAAACTCACCCTGGCATGGGAACTGAACTCACTCTTACGAGGATGGTTATTATCAAATATAACAAGTATTGTGGGATGTAGGGAAAATGGAACCCCATCCACTGTTGGTGAGAGTGTAAATCAGTGATGGTGGAAAAGAACATGGTGGCTCCTCAAAACGAAACAAATATACAGAACTAACCCAGTAACCCCACTCTGCACGTGCAGCCAAAGGGAAAAAAAAAAAATGAAGGCAGTGTAGTGAGACAGCAGCACCTCCATGCTCAGTGCTGCACTAGACACGGAAGCCAAGAAAGGCAGAGAAACTCATATACAAAGAGGGATGCTATTCATCCATAAAAAGAAAGAAATTGTGCCATTTGTGCCACCACTGTAACTGGAGATGATACTCCAGGCACAGAAAGACAGACAGATAGCATGTGATCTCCTCACGTAGAAGTCAGAAGGTTTTGATCTCAGAGACATCCAGAGCAGAATGACAGCTTCTAGAGGCTAAGAGGAATGTAGTCTGGTGACCGATCACCGAGTCAGTTCTCAGCAGTAGCATGAAATTCTGATGCCACTGCTACATGGTGGGCTGACTGCAGACTACAGCGCATTTCACACAGCACGAACTATGAGAAAAGGATCTGAAAGTGTGAGCCATGATGTTTTCAATCGAGGAATAATTGAACACATGATTAAGCATTAGGTAAGGTACACCTGAATCAAACATCTTGATATTTCATGGATATGAATATGTTTATGTTTAAATTATTGAAAAGTTTGTCAGCAGAAGCATCTTGAGAATGCTGTACAGTGAGCAACACTATGAAGCTTTTTGTTAATATTGCATCGGCCCGAAAGTAAGTCACCACATTCCTCTTTAACAGTGAGCGCATGAAAGACCAATCTGGTCACAGTGCTGAGGGCAAGTGACTGCATTCAACCATAAATGGGACATCTCCATCATGCCTCCAAGGCCCATAGGAAGAGGGTAGAAAGACTATAAGAAGAGGAGGGTGGAGAGGCATGCCATGGAATCCTGCCATCCACCTGTGCCATTGCAACCACAAACAGTGGTGGACATGGGCAAAGACTGGACCCTCAGCACTGCCTCTTGCACAGAGGGCACCCAAAGGACACACCCCTTCCTGAGAGTGTGCTATTAACTGTGTTAGCTGTTGATGGTTGCCACAGGAGGGAGTGCAATCTTCTTGGATGGTACAGCCACTGGGAAGAAGAAGAGAGAACCGGGTGTGAGGTGATAACAGGATGATGGGGGTGTTGGATATAATTACACACATTGTGTGTGCGTGACACTGCTGGAATGGTTTTTTAAAAGAAAGCTGCTAGTTTGTTTTTGTTTGTTTGTTTTTGGTTTTGGTTTTTGTTTGTTTAGTTTTTAGTTTTTTGTTTTTTGTTTGTTTGTTTGTTTTTGCTACCAGCATGGAGGAATTAATGGTTTAGGTTTGGGGACTTGGGATATCACTCCAGAAATTTCTGAGGCAATTAATCATCGCAGGGATGTCTAAACAGTGCTCACCCAGGCAGGGAGCCATGGCAGACCCACAGCCAAGGCCCAACAGAAGAAGAAATGAGATACTTTTTGGACATTTTTACAGTAATTTGAACAGTAAATGTTGCTTGTGGGATCCAGATTGTCAATGGAGTTTACAGACATAAATCTCTTTCATTTCACTTTCCAGCAGCTTATTTTATTGTACTTTATAGAAACAGTCCAGAACGAAGGAGTTTTAAGACAAAATAAAATACAAACTCATTTTAAATAATTTCTAAAAGAATGACCCTCAGAAGTTTGTTCCTGGACACCAGTGTTCTTTTTTATTTTTATTTTTTAAGATATAATTAGTTAGTTAGTTAGTTAGTTAGTTTGTTAGTTAATGTATATGGGTACTCTGTCTTCATGCACACCAGAAGAATGCATCCCATTACAGATAGTTGTGAGTCACCATGTGGTTTCTGGGAATTGAACTCCAGACCTCTAGAAGACCAGCCGGTGGTCCTAACCACTGAGCCATCTCTCCAGCCCCAGGCTGTTCTTAAGAATATTAAAATTTCAGAAGCATTGACATGGTCTCCAGGATAGTGTCTCAACCTCCAAATTGAGTAAGCACCACACTCCAGCCTTGGAGCAGGGAAAGAGTGTGCTACCTCGTCTAAAATCGAGTCTGCTCAGCAGGTGCCTGTCCCTGTCTTGGTAAGATCAGGTTCAGCTGTGTCCAGTTACAGAGGGATGGCCTCTAGGCAGACTGGAGAAAGCAGAAGCTGAAGAGTGTCCTGGTTAAATCTCTCTTCCTTTCCTTTATAGGGTTGAAACACAACCCTATACAAAGGTGGGTCAAGGAGTCCAAAGCCAGATCTAAGTCCATGAGCCAATGACAGCCATCCATAGCCATAAGCCTAGAGCTGGACCGTGGTTACTAATAGTGCTTGTCATCTTGACAGGATCTCAAATCAACCAGGAGAGGAGCTTCTAGGCAGCTCCCCGAGGAATGCTTTTGGATTGGTTTAACAGAGGTTAGAAGACCCACCCTAAATGTGGGTGGCACCATTACATGAGCTGGGGTACCAGACTGGGTGAGAAGGATGCAGTGATCTGAGCATCAGCATCCATCTCTGCACTTCCTGACTGGGGATGCGGTGTGACCCAGTGGCCAAAGCTCTACTTTCTAGCCACGATGGACTGTAACTCCTGGAGGACTACATGAGACAAACCCTTCCTCACTTTGTTTTTCTTTGTCAGATACCTTGTCACAGAAATCAAAAGAATAACTAATACACAAGCCAATGCTCTCGACCTACTCTGAGTACCTTGGCACGGTGGTTACGTGCATATTAAGTAGTCACCCATCACCTAATCCCAGCTGTTAAGAGCACTTGCTGCTCTTGCTGAAGACCAGGATTTAGTTCCCAGCACCTGTATAGCAACTCACAACAGCCTCTAGCTCTGGTTCTAGATGAGATTTGATGCCTTCTTCTGACCTCTATAGGTTGCTGCACACACATGGTGCACATATAAAACACTCAGACAAACAAACAAACAAACAAACAAATCTCCTTTTTAATACTAAGAAGATATGTTTCTAAGTAAGGATATATCCTTATTTACTACTCAACAAACATTTCCAAATAATAGGAAATGAGAAATTTTATTACATCAGATATTATGTCACGTTTGCTTTGTAGGAATAATATGCTATATAATTTGAATGTGGAATCCATTCTTCAGTCCCCTTTACTATTTCAAGTTCAACTTTCCCCTCACATTAGGTCTTAGTTTTAAGGAGAACCACGAGGTATCCACTTATGAATCTTTTAGTTCAATTTCTTTTCATATCAAAAGGGTACCGTTAGAAACACATGCTTCTGATTATATATTCACATGTATTTTTATTTATATTCACAAGATTGCTTTTCTCCAATTTGTGAATTAATGCACACTTATTAAAAATTCAACAGAATGAGTGAAGGGGAAAGTTGGCTATGCTTTGTTGGCAGACCTTTGGACTTAATTGTTCAGAGATCAATTAGATTGGCTCCTGCAATCAGAAGCTATGGTTGGTGGGTTTTTCTCCCAATTACTGGCACAACTGTTACTCTCTAAGTTCTTTTGGTTGAGTTTCCTTGAACCTTTAAAAGAGGAACTTAATAGTTAGAAAATAGCATTGTTTTACTGTTTCTTCTCATAAATAATGCCCAAACTTCTTTTGGCTCTAAAAGAGTTAAATGCAAGGGGTTGGCCTTGTTAATTGAGCATGACCTTTCAATATTTGTGTCTTGTGTGTGTGTATTTATTGTGTATGGGGTATGTGCACATACGCTTCCTTTTGTGGACACACGTGTTCGTGGGTGTGCTTTTCACATGGTATGGACACATAAGAGGTTAGACTTGGATGTCAGCTGTCTTCTTGGCCTCTTTACCTTATGTTTTGAGGCAGGATCTCTCACTTGAACCCAGAGCCCTCGAATTGGTCTCATCTGGTTGGCCATCTTGCTCTCAGGGTCTCCTGTCTCTCTGCATTCTGTGTGTTGGGATTATAGCCTGACTTACATGGGTATGGGGATCTGAACTCTGGTCTCTGGGCTTGTGTGGCTAATGCTTTGATTCTCAGGCCATCTTCCTCTGCCATATTATCTCTACTATGTTTGAGACAGAGATTCATATAGCTCAGCCTGAACTTCAGCTCCTGATCCTCCTGCCACTATCTCCTACATGCTAGGAGAGTGGGCATGGTCCCCAACACCTGATCAAAGTATGTGTTTTAATGTTCTATTTAACAGCATATGCCATGAAACATACAAAATCAAACACACAAAGAAAACCACAAAGCTTTGGGGGGCATAAAGTGGGAGTGAATGGATTGAGAGGAGCTGAAGCTATGAAGGCAGAGAGTTTTATTGTGATTGGACCCGAATAGCCACTCATTTCATAAACTGAGAGAAAAGGGTTAAAAATCAAGCTCAAAACTCAAACTGATATGTGAGAGGTGGGCAGAAACGGCTGTGCCATTTATGCACATGAACGCAGATAAATGCACAGCACACTGAATCTTACCTTTTCCCTCCCCTGAGAGACCCTGCCTCGAAGGTCACAGTTCCCACCCTACCTGGATGCGGCTTTCTCATTTTTTTTTTTTTTTTGATGCAGCTCACTAGGGGGCTACTACCAGTCTATCAAGGGCGACTCATTAGGCTGATTTTCTCTTTGTAGTATTATTTACTTATTTATCATTTATTGAACATGGAACTGTGCCAGCCATGGTAAAGTCATTCAGGAGGAAAATATGAAATTTGCACTCTAATAAAATGACTCTTTTTTTTTTTTTTGGCCCTGTACATAGTAAATGCTCAATTTATTTTATATATATATATATATATATATATATATATATATATATATATATTCATACTATATGGAACTATTTGGTGAAGAGCATTCTGGTGTCAGTTACCGTGGCCAAACCGTTCAGGGCAGCTGTGGTTCTCCCTCAAATAACGAGGACATTTGTTCCACCCCAGTTCACTTCCTGCTCAGGGTCTATTAAAAACACACTCACTGTGACGAGATTCCCTCTCAATGTGTTACGAGGGTGAGGGTGAGTCCCGAGGACTCAGTGTGTTCAGAGGGGCACAGAGAGAAGAGTGAGACAGAGAGCACCACCTCGTTCCAGGAAATCCGAGTGCCTTTCAGATATGCTGATTAGATCCTGGCTAGAACACAGTATCAGAGTCCGTTCTCCGAGGAACTGAATGAAGCCGCACCACATGAGGAGAATTGGCTGAGTCCATTAAGTGCTCACATCTTGTGTGCAGCTGTGAACAGCTGTGCCGATGCCAGTTTAGCTGTGACCACATCGCCAAGAGAGAGATAAAGGATCATTCGTTCACAAAGCCCTGGTCAGAGGGGATCATGGATATATTCCAAGGAAGAGGGGAATCATGGGTATATTCCAAGGAAGAAGGGATCATGGGTATATTCCAAGAAAGAAGGGACCATGGGTATATTCCAAGGAAGAGGTTGCCGTTTTCCTTCTTTCTGAAGTTGATGCTGATGTAAGTGAATGGTCTTATAATTATTTTGTAATTAAAGACTTTCTCTGCCCAGGAACCGTGCCATAGGGATATATTCACGAGGGTGCTTCCAAACAGACGTGAAACAGGCAAAAGCATTCTGCAGCTGCCCAAGAGGCTGAGTCTCAGGAGAACTCTGACCCGCCATTCATTCCCTTATGAATAAGCCTCAGCAGTTCCCTCTGCAGAGGGGAGGACACAGACTATATCAAAGCGAGGAACTGCCTTAGCGGCCTGTTTTAACATCCTTACTCACATACTTACTGGGTGGGGGGAGGTCATTTCTCTACCCATTGACAATGTAGAATTCCACCAGGAGACCAGGACCGGGGGGGGGGGGGTCTATACTCCTGACTGGGACAAAAGAAACAGCTGAAGTGTCACTTGGATGTTGGTTTTAAAAAGACTTCATTTTGCTGTCTGAAGGGAAAATTGTACGTACCCTCCCCCCCTTGAAAACTGAATGAGAAGATACCAGCACAGGCTATAGAGGCTGCCTCCTCAGAGCTTCCGAGTAGGGCTCGGGTGATGATTTAGTGGGTAAAACACTTGTTGCCCAGACCTGATGAACTGAGCTAGAATCTAAAGAACCCACCTAAGAGCTGGACACACAGTGTGTCTGTAAAGTCGGCATGCCTGCGGGAAGATGGGATGCACAGACAGGAAAATCCCAGAAGCTCACCCACCAACTAGCCTAGAGTATCATGTCTTCTGCAGCAGAGTGGCCTCATGGAAGTGGGACGCCATGAGTCAATCAGTATTCCAGTAAAGAAGATGGGGGATGATGTCTGTGTACTACATCTTGCTTGGAAGGGAACTAAATGCCAGTCTTAACATACTTTACCATTAGTGAGCTGCCACAAGCTCACCTGCATTCTAAAAACCTTCTCTTTCTAAAACATTCTCTAAGAATGGGTAGCCCAGCTTTAAAATCATCATATATGGTCAGCATTTATAAAATGCTTCCTATGTGCTGGGTACTGTAAGTCCTAAGGGAAAATACTCAAATTGTTTTCCAAGAGTACAATGTGTAGTCTGTTATCATCTCAATTAGATCAGAAATGAAAGGTTTATGAAGGTGTGTAACTTGTCCAAAACAACCAGGAAGTAACCAAGCTGGGAAGTAAAATCAGATTTGTAAGATTTATATCCTTAAACCAAAGCCACATCACCTTGGTATTCTTAATTTCGCCCTGACCCCCTCACCCCCTGACCTCCTGACCCCCTGACCCCCTGACCCCCTGACCCCAGTCCAATAGGAATAGTAGAATCATTATAAATGTTAAATGCTTCTAAAAAGGCTATCTTAGCAACTAGCTATCCAAAGGTCCTCCAACAGGGGCTTTGTTGAACATCATTAAACTGAGTACCCATTGCACTCTCTTTCCAGAAGTAGAATGCTCTGACCTTATGTCTAAGTAGACCTTAGACCTGACATTTGCAGGCTTAATATAACTGCTTGAATAACTATCCATTTAAATGACTCATACTTAGAGGACTTATCCCTGGATCTTGAAGTTGAGACAGTCACGATTCCAAAAACACTGCTTCTAAATCAAACTAGGGAGAAATAGCAGTTGGGAATATTCATTCCTAGAGTGTGGAAAATTATCTCTTGGCAGTGGTTTATAACTTACATCAGTAAGAAAAGGAACTGGCAGTGTTTCAGTGCAAGTCAACTTGGTTTACATTTATTCCTTCATCCAAATAATGTTCAGTAAGCACATACTGTGCATCATGTACTATGCTGGCTTATGAAGATACCCTGATGAAGAGGTTAACACTGTCTCCTGCTTCAGGTACATTATGACAAAAATTATGCATAGAGACACTAGGCACTAACTATACAAACATGCCATAATGATTATCGAAATTTATGAAGAAAATTACTGGGGAAAAAAATTAAGGCTGGTCAGTGTGAAGAGAAGCTTGGTTTACATACATGCTGGTTGGAATGTTACATACATGATGTTTGGAATGGGATTTTCTAGATAGTTGACAAGGCATATGAAATGCAGATGAAAAGGGGGGAAGAAAGACCATATATCTTTCTTCTGACTCATTCGTCAGTCCTGTGCTCTTTTCTTTTGAGTTTAGACACTGTTCCAGTGGGAACTCAACTCAAAGATCCCGGGAACGTAAATGCAAAGAGAATCTAATTGATCTTATTTCAATATTAACTTTTCAAGGCTTTTCATCAACTGACTTTCTTTCTCTGACACACAGACACCTTGAGATTGAGACTGAGTCTACTCCCCAGCATCAGGGAGGTCTGAATCCAGCCCCCAGGACAGCCTCAAAGAGTCGTCCTTAGAGAGACCCACGCAGGGTCCTAAAAGGTCACTTCTCTTGTCATCCAGAACCACTGTGAAGCTACAGAAGCGGAGTAGCTCTCCAGGGCACTGAAAAGCATCAAAAGATGCTCTTCCCCAGTGTGCATATTGGCTCTCACTTGTGATATCAACAGTACTGATGTTTAAGGAAGCCTGCGGTTGGTGGCGGGAATAAGGAGCCCTGCTCACTCTTACAGCCTGATGTATTTGTTCCAGTTTTGTTGTTCATGACTCTAGAGAAGTGGGTCCCCCTTATTTGGGGTACTGGTATGTATGGCAGCTGCAAGAGGTGATACGTGGGATTAAACAGAATGATTAGGTGCCTAATCATTTATTCATTTGTGAAAGTTCTAAACTTGTAATTATCATGTAAAACCATTCTTTTGGAAATAGCTTCAGTGATGTGTGTGCATGTGATAAACATATGCAAACATTTGGCCGTATTCACATACAGGTTGAACATCTCTAATCTGAACATCTAACATTAAGAAAAAAAAAAAAGCTTCAACATCTAAAAGGTTTTGAGTGCCAACAAAATTAGACAAGTGGAAGATTTAATAACTGACCTCATATGGGTCAATGAAACTTTGTTTCATGTACAAAATTATTAAAATACTCTACAAAATTACCTACAAAGAATGTGTGTATATATGTATATATTCATATAAACACAAATGATGGATTTTGAGTTAAAACTCATATTCCAAACATAAGATATCTCACTATAAGTAGTGCAAAATCTGAAAAAAGTTAAAAATCCAAAAACTGTCTCTTCTTAAGCTTTTGGATAAAGAGAGTCTTAAACTGTATAGATTTCTAGATTTTAACACAGTAGCTACTAGCCTATTCCACACGTATTTCTTGTATTCAGCTCTTATCCTAACTCTGTGAAAGAATTGCTATCATGGAATGTAGCAAACGTGGAAGGACGGACTAGTATACAAGTAAGACCCAAAGTGTCTGATGAATGACCACTGGACACTTTATAGTATTTATGAATGGATGAAACTGACTTTCAGTCCATCCCAGCCATGCCAGTTAGCACTTCATGTCATTTGTGGGACATTTCCATCATTGCAAGTGTTCTGTTGGTCAGCCCTGGAGACCCCAGGTCAAACTAGCTCACCAGTGATACTATGTGTCCTCTTATGTACAGAGTGATGTTCCTCCTAGAGAATGCTGAGCAGTCATTGGTCACAGTAGTACCATTCCCAAGCAGAAGCAATCAGAAACATTTCCAGACAATGCCCAATGATGGTTGGGAAAGGAAAAAGAATCTCCCCTAGTTGAGAATGAATGCTCTGGTCTCACCCTAGGGGTTGTGAAATGACAGAGGACTCGTGTAAGTAGCTTTAAATACTTTGAGCTGAAATTTCCTCACTGGAAAAATATACCACATATTTTCTTGGTGTTTTGTGACTATTAAAAACTCGAGGCAGGTAATTTGCCAGAGAGGGAAAGCACTGTAAAGATTAGAACACAGCCCTTTGTCTCTAGCTGAAGAACACTGCTTTGGCTAATATGGCAAGTGGAAGCTTTGAGACAAGCTCTGTTGTCTCCTCACCTGCTCCCTGACTATAGGCCTCCATGTTTAAATAACTCAAGGGCTGAGAAAATGACAAGTTTCATTAATTGCTTAGATACCAAATTCTGGGGACTTGGAATCCTTAAAAGATTCTATATGAAAAAGACACATGGAAATCTAGTGCTAGAAAAGCTTCCTAAAAATACACACACACACACACACACACACACACACACACACACACACACACACACACACGACCTGCAAATCTGGAACTAGCTGTTTGACACCCCAGGGCCTGCTTACTATATGTGTACAGTATGGGACACTTAGCTGCTGCCTGAGAGCCTCCTCCATTCTATTCATCAGCCCAGTCATGAATGTTTCATTCTGCACACTAATCTACATAGATTTTTTTAAAATAGAAGGTAATTAACCAAAAGTTTCTACACAAACATCATTTTTCTAGGTTTCTTGTTCATCAAAAAAAAACCTTATTTTGAAAAAGGAAGCTGCCATTATGAATCAATCAAACCATCCTAATACCAATAAACCCAAGCTAAGAATGATGTTAAAAATGGTTTCAAAGGAAGAACTTTCTAAATTAGTGCTATTGGAGGGAAAGACAATTGGAAATTAATAAAATACTTTAATTAAAATATGAGTTAAAAAGTGAAAGTCATTATCTTTTTGATATTTGATACATTGATTAATCAGACTCTAACATGAGAAAGATATAATGACATCAGCTGGACACAAACAGAACCACACAATGGAGTCACTGGCTCTGGTCTGGCAAATAGACAAGGCCATTGACTATCCATTTATGTGCGGATCAAGGTGTCACTTTACTTTGGGAAAGAACTGTTACTGTGAACTGGTGAACACTCCTTGGCAATCTCTTCATGCTGTATATTTGGGGTTAAGTCTTTATAAACAGCACAGAGATGATGAACACCTTAATATCTGCTTACAGCTACTGAATGATTGGGATCAGAAGGCATGAAGTCGTGTTAGATAGTTGCTATAGTTTAGACATGTTAGGGAACTTGTCCTCAGCGTGTCAGTACTGAGGCAATAGAATACTTAATGCAAGGTAATGCATAGTGTGAGGTTGATGACTAGGGGCTCTACCCACGGGAAGGTTGAATGCTAATGGTGAAGAGTTAGTTCTCAACAGAGTGGGCTCTTACAAAGCGCCTGCATGTCTGGCCTCTTCTGTTCCTCAGTCACATTGTGGTAGCCCAGTGGACTCTCTTTAGAAGTCGAACATGTGGGGCCATCTAACTTAGATTGTCAACTCCCCAAACTTTGAGCAAAATAAACCTTGTTCCTTATGAAATAGCCAGGATCATGTATTTGTTGGTACAGTAAAAATGGACTAATGCTCCAAAGCATGGGCAGTAGCTAAGTGAAGATCAACTGAGTATGGCTACTCCTATTCAAGCAAATCACATTTGTCTAGATACATTTATATCTCACCTCAAACTCATACTTCAAAATATGGGAAACTAAAATAATTATAATTTGATATGTGGTATTTACTTATTTGGGGTTTAATAAACCACTTAGTGCTGTGTCCAATATGTTTCTAAATCAACCAAAATAACATCTGTCAAGCAAAGGCTTTCACAAACTGTAATTAATCTTGTAGAAAAGTACCTTAGAAATTCAAGTGTATCACATATCTATTCCCTATTGCAAATTCTCTTACTCATTTTACAAAGACAGATTACATTGTATATGCAGATGTGTAAATGTCATATTAAAACCTCATGTGGTAAAGAGACTGGGGAAGAATGGCTTCACAAGTTTCTTGTGAATTGATAAGAACTGATGTAGGACCAAACAATGAGAGGATGCTCAGTCAAGGGAGGGGCAGCCTGGGACAGGAAGGAAGCATGGAAGTTGGTAACTGCGAATGAATCTTCTCAACACTTGCTGGGCTGGAATTTTACCTTAGTCCAATGCTAGTTTTTACTTTCTTTTCTACTTTCTGGAGTTTCCTCCCAAGGAATTGGCTCATGAAACACTCCTTGCTGGTTTGCACATTGGAGCTGCTGGGGGAGGCTGAAGCTTGTGTAAGTTGACCATCCAGAAGTGAAGTGTTCATGCAGACACAGATTGTCCTTCCTACTCCTTTTGAAAACAGGTATAGCCTGAGTAGAAGACAAAAGAACTAGAAAACCAGTGGGGGATGTATGCATCAGGTAAAGCTAAGCACAGAGGCACAGACACTTACGCCCTAAGGTACGATGTGTGGGGACTGGTCATGATGTTCACTCTGGTGGTTTGAGTGAAAATGGCTTCCACGGGCTCATAGGGAGGGACACTATTAGGAGGTGTCTCCTCATTGGAGGAAGTGTGTAGCCTTGTTGGAGGAAATGTGTCATTGCAGATGGGCTTGAGCTTTCAGATGTTCAAACCAGGTTCTCTCTCTCTCTCTCTCTCTCTCTCTCTCTCTCTCT